>NC_082398.1:7748260-7858260 GCF_031168955.1 Gadus macrocephalus | reverse complement strand
ATATACTGTATACATGAGAATGTATACAGTATATAGAATAAGAATAAGATTACCTTATATAGAATAAGGTAGACAGACTGCAGACAAAATCTGGAGTATGTGTTTCTTAAAATTATTTATTATGTTTCAGTGTTTGGGTATGTATCTATTCTTTAACAGTGCTTTTATCATTTCTGCTTTGGTTTTGCATTGACCGGCTGTATGCTGTTATAAAACAGGCTCTTCAGTGCATTCCTTTATGACATCTAATAATATCTAACCAGGTTACAGATCTCTTCCATAGGATAACATCTAATAATATCTAACCAGGTTACAGATCTCTTCCATAGGATAACATCTAATAATATCTAACAAGGTTACAGATCTCTTCGTGTATCTCTTCTGATAACGTCTAATAATATCTAACCAGGTTACAGATCTCTTCCATAGGATAACATCTAATAATATCTAACCAGGTTATAGATCTCTTCTTCTATCTCTTCTGATAACATCTCATAATATCTAACCAGGTTACAGATCTCTTCTTGTATCTCTTCTGATAACATCTAATAATATCTAACCAGGTTCCAGATGTATTCCATGGTTCTCTGATAACATCTAATAATATCTAACCAGGTTACAGATCTCTTCCGTGTAACTCATCTTGGAGACGGGACGAGCGGTCAACTCTTCGCCAAGTCTCCCTCTCTCTGGTAACCATGGCAACCGAGTTCAGCCCCTCTCTCTCCCGTCTATGAGATCCTCGTGGCCGAGCTCGGTCGATCCCAGGACGGGGGCTGGCGTGCACGCACACGGCCTAGTCAAATCCCCCATGTGTAGTGGTTGTTACTGCAGCCGTCGGATGGATGGGAAGTCACCACCATCCCCTCGTTACTTTGTCCCCTACTGGATTACAGGGTACTGATGCCAAGGTTATGCTAACCCTAACTCTAAACCCCCCCATACTAAGCCTAACCCTAACACACCCCAATCTAACCATAACAGCGTAACCATCTCTAACCTAATACCTAAACTTACCATCTTTATACCTGAACTTACTTTCTCTAAGATACCTAAACTAACTATCTTTGACCTAATACATTAACAAACCGTCTCTAACCTAATACATTAACTAGCAATCTATAGCCTAATACCTTAGTTTAACTATCTCTAACGTATGCCTAAACTATCCAGATCTAACCTAATGAATAAATGTAACCCTCTATAACCAAATACTTATACTTCGCTGTATCTAACTCAATAACTATATCAATCTAGGTGGTCAACATTTAAATCAACAACAAATCATTATATTAACAAGTTAAAATCAAATACAATTTTATTAAACACAAGTTATCTAAAAATACAGTTTGTAACAATTCATTGAAAGGTAGAAATATTCAAAGGAGATAGCTGTAGTATAACAAAGTGTACTGTAGTATAATAGTGTTACATTCTATACATGGCCTAGGTGCACATTAAGTATTTGTGCGTATATACATTTATATATGTTAAGACACTGGATATGGTTAGTCTGTATATATATTTATTTATAGTGTATGTGAGTATGGAAATATATGACTGTGTTTGTATGTGTGTGTATACAAGTGTTTGTATATATGAGTTTGTGTGTGTGTGTGTGTGTGTGTGTGTGTGTGTGTGTGTGTATGTGTATGTGTGTGTGTGTGTGTGTGTGTGTGTGTTAGGACACTGAGGTTATAGCATTGTGTGGGGAGCCCATCTGGGTCAATACTTTGTCCAGCCACTGGAGTGGCCCGTGCAGGTGCACCTCGATCCAGCAGGGGGTGCTGGTGACGTCCTGCCGGTGGTACTCAGCTCCCCAACCCTGGGGTGGGAGGAAGGGGGAGAGGGTCAGGTCTGGAGTTAGGTCTAGGTCTAAGTTCAGACCTGAAGCTAGGTCTAAGATTAGAGCTAGGTTTGAAGTCAGATCTAGGTCTAGGGTAAGAGCTAGATCTAGGGTGAGAGCTAGGTCAAAGGTCAGGTCTAGAGCCAGATCTAGGGTGAGAGCTAGGTCAAAAGGTCAGGTCTAGAGCTAGGTCTAGGGTTAGAGCTTGGTCTAAGGTCAGGTCTAGAGCTAGGTCTAGGGTTAGAGCTTGGTCTGAGGTCAGGTCTAGAGCTAGGTCTAGGGTTAGAGCTTGGTCTAAGGTCAGGTCTAGAGCTAGGTCTAGGGTTAGAGCTTGGTCTAAAGTCAGGTCTAGAGCTAGGTCTAGGGTCAGAGCTTGGTCTGAGGTCAGGTCTAGAGCTAGGTCTAGGGTTAGAGCTTGGTCTAAAGTCAGGTCTAGAGCTAGGTCTAGGGTCAGAGCTTGGTCTGAGGTCAGGTCTAGAGCTAGGTCTAGGGTTAGAGTTTGGTCTAAAGTCAGGTCTAGAGCTAGGTCTAGGGTCAGAGCTTGGTCTAAGGTCAGGTCTAGAGCTAGGTCTAGGGTCAGAGCTTGGTCTAAGGTCAGGTCTAGAGCTAGGTCTAGGGTTAGAGCTTGGTCTAAAGTCAGGTCTAGAGCTAGGTCTAGGGTCAGAGCTTGGTCTAAGGTCAGGTCTAGAGCTAGGCCCAGGGTCTAGGGTGCGGCGGTACCTTGACAAAGCTCATCCTAATGGTGCACATCTTGGTGAGCTGGTAGACGGCCTCGAAGCCGTGGCTGACGGACTGGGCGAGCAGCGAGGCGAACTCCTGGTTGTTGAAGATCTTCAGGCTGCAGCCGCTGGGGATCTTGCACACGGTGGTGGGGTGGAAGCCGTGGTGGTGGTTGCAGTTCCTGCTCTGCACGAAGATGCTGCTGCCGGACAGACACTCGGCGTACACCTCCCCGCCCACGTAGTACAGGTGCACACCTGGTACACACACACACACACACACACACACACACACACACACACACACACACACACACACACACACACACACACACACACACACACACACACACACACACACACACACACACACACACACTAGAATCCATGGGGCTCTACAGTATATGTGGCTCTTCAGTTTTATTTGGTTGTGGTTCTATATTTGGTTCTACATTTTCTGATGGTTGCGTCAACCTTGCCGATGTGTCAGAGTGTGTTCCCGATGGTACATTGGTTCTAATGGTTCTAGATCTCCCCTCATATCTGGTTCTAGAGTAGTGGTTCTCTCTCTGGCCCTTTGTCAGGTTGAGGTTCTATATCTGTTTCTGTAATAGTGGTTCTGTATCAGGTGCTATATTCTATAGTTGTGGTTCTATATCTGCTTCTTCATCCGGTTCTATATCCGTTTCTATAGTAGTGCTTCTAAACCAGGTGCTACATCAGACCCTATGTCTGGGTCGATATCGGGCCCCATGTCCGGTACCTTTTCCGATGTGTCGGCGTGTGTTCTCGATGGTGGAGTTGCGGTTGACGTTGGACAGCAGGCCCAGACAGAAGCGGTTCTGGGAGCTGGTGGGGTCGGTGAAGCCGTCCACCAGGACACTGGACTGGGAGGACAGGAAGGCCCCTCCCACACGGTTGTTCAGCTCATAGTAAACTATGGAGCACCAGTGGACCGGCTCCTCGTAGGCCACCGGCAGCACCTCTGATGGAGGGAGCAGAGCGCAGTGTTTATAGTTGTTACGCACAAACACATGTGAGTGTGTTCTGACAGCCCCTCAGTGTTTATAGTTGTTACGCACAAACACATGTGAGTGTGTTCTGACAGCCCCTCAGTGTTTATAGTTGTTACGCACAAACACATGTGAGTGTGTTCTGACAGCCCCTCAGTGTTTATAGTTGTTACGCACAAACACATGTGAGTGTGTTCTGACAGCCCCTCAGTGTTTATAGTTGTTACGCACAAACACATGTTAGTGTGTACTGACAGCACAGAACAGTGTACAAGTCCGTATACGAATCCAATTGTTCAGGGATTTGACAAATGCAAACATGCTTTTGTCATGCCAGTAAAACCAATTTAAAATGAATTGAGAGAGAGAGATAAGAGAGACAATCAAATACACTGATAGCGAGAGACAGACAGACAAGACACAGACAGCGAGGGGCCGAGAAACAGACAGAGAGAGAGGGGGAGAAGTGTGAGGAACATGTGTCACCATTGTGACAGGGCCATTGCCATGGTTACCTGGCCTGTTGTTGGTTTCCATGGTGTTGGGTAAATTGGACAGGAAGTTGGTCTCCATTGGCTGAGAGCAGTCCTGGCTCAGCGAATCATCAGCCAGCACATAAGCTGGAGGAGGAGTGTCAGCTACACACACACACACACACACACACACACACACACACACACACACACACACACACACACACACACACACACACACACACACACACACACACACACACACACACACACACACACACACACACACACACACACAGGTCAGGGTCTGAAGGAGAAGGTAGAGTGAGGTAGAGATGTTAGAGGAGTGAGAGGGGGTAGAGTGAGGGAGAAGAGTTGGAGGAGAGAGAGGAGGTACAGTGAGGAAGAGAGGTGAGAGAGAGCTGGTAGAACGAGGTAGGGCTCTATCTGATACATGCGAGAGAGAGAGAGCGGGAGCGAGAGAGAAAGAGAGAGAAAGAGAGAGGCAATAGAATGAGATGGGTTTAGCCTGGTATGCTACATGGGGAGAAAGCGTGAGACAGAGAGATAGAGTGGGTAGAGTGAGGTAGTGCTCTAACTAATATGCTAAATGGAGCGAGAGAGAGAGAGGCGGTAGAGTGAGGTAGGGCTCTACCTGGTAAGTTAAATGGGCTCTCGGTGTCAGAGCTGATTGGAGGAGAGGGGAGGGCGGGGCTACTGCAGGACCCACCCCCTGGCGACACAGGGTAACCGTTGTCAAGGGAACAGGGATCAAAGCCCTCCAGTGCCCCACTCATGCCAGCAAAGGATTCTGGGTAGGTGGCATTGTGGGGCATCAGCGGCTCGTTGTTGTCGCCGTGGAAACGGGAGAGCACGCAGGGTCTCGCTGCGAGGTCGTTGTTCCTGGGAACCAACACTGGGGGCAGCACTGAGGAAAGGAGAAATAATACCTATTATTATGCTACCATTATTATAGTATAGGTTACGCAGTGACAGAGGGATGAATAATGTTAATTTTTTTTTTTCTACTATTCCGCTGGTATATTAATATAATTATATTATTAATATTATTATTATTATTAATATATTCATATTATATCAACTCAATGAGGCAGAGGAGGACATAACACATAATATTATTTAGATTATTATTATTATTATTATTAAGTATAATATAAAGTATAAGTATAATAAATACATAATGAACACACACACTTACTGGGGGTGTCTACTCGTGTGTAGTGGTAGGGGTTGATGCAGACATCTTTCTGTTTAGATCCGAAGGGAAACTCACAGCAGGACATTGCCTTCAGCTCATGATGAGACTACACACACACACACACCCACACAATGTTAATTTAGTGTAATGGTCTAATTCAGCAAGCAGCCAACCTGATTCTAAGCGCTAGCTGGGTAGAGATGGCCGCTAGGTGACTGATGCGCAAGCTTACCTGCAGGTCGGGCCACCTCCACACCTTGCAGTAGATGACGTGAGGGAGACCCTTACGGTGAGACACTTGCAGCCTCCCGTCAAGGGAGCGAGGGATCGTCACACACTGACCTTGGGGGGGGGGGAAAGGGGGGGGGGGAAAGAGAGAGAGAGAGAGAGAGAGAGAGAGAGATGATTAGAAAATGTTTGAGTGTCTTCTACATAATACATAATACGGACTATAATATTTACATTAATTGATTGGGCAGAATATGTTTCGTCCAAAGTGAGGCTGAGAGATGGTGATCGGACTATTAATAGAGTCCGATCAAAATTTGAGCAACTAGAAAAAGTTATAGTGCTGCACAGCAGACACAATGCAGAGTAGTTAAAAAAAAATAATTAATAGTCCGGACTCCGGCACAGCCTCTATTGAACAATAGCGTGAGAGTAGCTCTGGGAATCACAAATACAAGGTTTGTCATTAGTGGTGGATAAAGCCATAGCAGATATCACATAGACATCACGTATAGTAATCAAGCAAAGTATCAAAGTGCTTACTAATTTCCACAAAAATGTATACATTTCCCCCAAAAAAATTCTGTCAAATCATTTTCATTTCACATAACAAAATGGATGGTTCCGGTCTGATTGTGATTGGCTCGAAGCGGTTGTAAAATACTCTTTAAGCACACCACTGCGACCCATAACAATAACTATTTTGTATTAACCTGTCGCCAAACTCAAAGAATGCTAGGCTGTGTTGCTAAGCCATTTTGCTGTCTAGGGGAACTAAATTGCTTGGAGAATGAGGATTTGTTTTCAGTAAATTGTCGCATATTATGTTGCTGTGTGTTTATTTTGTGAAATCTTACTAGGAAGTCTACAGTAACAGCTTCAATAACTCTGCTTCGTGTCATGCCTCACAAACACCCCCTAGCATTTCTAAAAATCATTGTAACCACGGCCTCTCCGGGCTTATAGCTAAAGTTTGTAACTGCTACTGACTGGGTTGCCCCGGGCAACTGAGAGCCTTCTCGAGGTCCTCCATGGCTCCCTTCTTCTTCTTCAGCTTCTTCACCAGAGCTTCCACCGCTTTCTCCGCCCACTTCTCCTCCTCTTCCCCCTGCCTCCAGCCCAGCAGCCTTCGTACCGCCGGGCTGGTGAAGGAGAACAGGGACGACACGTTCATCTCTCACACTCACTCACTCACACACACACACACTCCCCCTACACACACAGCCCCACACACACAGAGACACACACATGCACTACCAGCCCTACACACAGACACACCCGCAAAGAGCACTACACACAGACACACACAGTCACACACGCACTCACAGCACTACACACTCTCACACACACACACAGACACAGACACACGCTCACAGCCCTACACACAGACACACAGTCACACACGCACTCACAGCACCACACACACACACACACATACAGACTCTCACACACACACACACACACACACACACACACACACACACACACACGCTCACAGCCCTACACACAGACACACACAAACATTAACAGCCCTACACACAGACGCACACACACGTGCACACACTCACAGCCCTACACACGCACACACACACACACACACACACACACACACACTGAGGCGGAGGGAATGGGTGTGTTGCCAGAGCTCAGAGGTGTGGAGCAGTCCACCTGGGGAGAATAAAGAGAACTCGTCACCATAGCAATCAATCACTGACCTTTCAGTTGGCATGGAAACCAGTCACCGTCCAGCCCAGCATCTAGTTGGCATAGCAACCAATCACTTTGGGGTTGTCATAACAACCAATCGGGTTAACAATCCAAATGTAGTTTATGTGCCTAAGAGATTATTATGGGCTGCTCATATCACTGCATGATGATGTAATGTAAGATAGTATGTCATGCAAATTCACAGGTCAGAGTTCACCACACCATTAAGAAAGCAAAGAGAGAGACACACACACACACACCGTTGATAATTGACACCCTAGACAGTGCACTTAGCAGAACTGAAAATCAATGTCCTTCTACCTCCTGAAAGAGAGAGGGGGGGGGGGAAGAGAGAGAGAGAGAGAGAGAGAGAGAGAGAGAGAGAGAGAGAGAGAGAGAGAGAGAGAGAGAGAGAGAGAGAGAGAGAGATCAGAGGATGCAAGGATGGAGCACGGGCAGATGGATGAAGGGGTCACAGAGAGGAGAGTGCACTGGATGGAGGGAGGAAAGAGAGGAAAGGAAGGGGGGGGGGGGGTGGACAGAAACATGGTGTAGTATTGCAGCTGAATACCTCTCTATCTGCCAGCCCCCCTCTCTCTGACCAATAAAGACAACTAAATTATTTATCCACTGGAGATGACGTGCAAAGGAGAAAGAGGGAGAGAATTAAATTGAGAGAAAGACAACGTCTGAGAAAGCCCGACATAATAGACACGGCATAACGTGTGTGTGTGTGTGTGTGTGTGTGTGTGTGTGTGTGTGTGTGTGTGTGTGTGTGTGTGTGTGTGTCTGTCTCTCGCAGGGCAGGACTATATAAGTTGATACAACTACAATTCAGAAATGTTAAAGTTGTAAGTCGACTAAAATACGGTTTGTGTGTATGGCTGCTAAGGGTTAAAATACCGATTGCAATAGAGCGAAAAGTTGATCATTCGGGTTCTTGAAGCCTAGACGAAGTGCACTGTTCGTCAGGCATTGCAAGTGCTCACTTGAAGTACATTTAAAGTAATCGGTTACCTACCTCGGCTTATTGAGAGGATGTAACGTTATGTGTATTTCTTGGCGTCAGTCGTAGAGTAAAGCAACGTTCCCTCCACGACGGGCGGAACCTTGCGGCGGGGCTTAAAGCTGCTGCTACTCCTGCAACTAGTCGGGGTTTTGTTTAGCAGGAAAAGAGTAAACGGGTCGACTTGATTTGTTTAACCCTTGGCGTCTACACGCCGTGGCCGCTCCGCACAAGACGCTACGGAACAACGTTCCGGCGCTGGGGGAGTGTCGTGAATCGAGTGCTCCCTCGTATCGCATATGCAGGAGAGACGAGGGCGTGGCGACGAAGCATGAAGCCTGCTATGCCGAGTTAAAGACATCTGACAGAAAACAGCGTTCTTCGAACTGAGAGCGTCACACACCCACAAAGATGGGCGACTTCGTAAAGAGGAATGCCGAAGTCGTACAGTCCCGTTGTAAATATTTCACCCTGCAAAAAATAAACCTTTGGGTGGGGGCTGATGGTCTATTTTGGTTTCGATGATGTTTCATGATTGTTAATAATATCAACTATGTATAAAGGAAACAATAAACAACAATATAGTTTTAAATAGTGCATCACCCTTGGATAAATACTTAATTTTAGACTATCTTGATATATCAATTTCTGCCCAATTCAGAGATATGAATGAAGTTCCGACTCGGCAATGTTCTCCGAGGTTGACGTGAATGCCTCTTCCCACATGGAATGTAAAAACGGTTTCTCCGACAGGACTTGAACGGCCCATAAAGTTCACGCTACTTTCATTTAGCTTATAGGCGGCTAATAGCTTGGAAACCGAAAGTTAAGCAGAGACACCCGTCAAGATGCAACTATGACAAGCGGCCATTTCACCTAGTCACCTTTAACGACGACTTGTCAACATAACCCTGCTATCGTCGGTATCGTTGTGCTTCACAGTACTCCACCTTGGTGTGGTCTAGGTGTTTAGTAGTAAGCAATGGAGGAGGGCGGACATCCCTCTGAGAAACACATGGATGAATACTTCAAGTCAATCGGACTAGTGAGGAAGAAGATCGCTAAGGATGGGTCGTGTTTGTTCCGGGCCGTGGCCGAACAGGTGGGAGATCGTACTGGACGGACTGTATTTTGTCAATGCTAACATATAAACAACAACAACAACAACAACAATAATATCAATTATTGAAATTCATTCTACTACTCGAGCTAGCGATAAAATCTGAACAAGCTACCACTAGTTAATCTAAAGTTGATTATAGAAGAGACTGAAGGACACTCAAAGGGCTGAACTGGAATGGACAATACGTTTCCATTGGTGAAGCCAAACAAGTATCACTACTTATCTGTACGGAAGTCGCCGTAAGCAACTCTGACTCATCATGTTTATGACAGTATGTCGTCTGCCTAGTTATATGAACTGTCAAATTATGTAAATCTTTGCCAATTGTGTGACGCTCCGTCGGACTCTTTCAGGTGCTGCTGTGTCAAAGTCGTCACACACAAGTCCGCGCGGGGTGTGTGGAGTTCTTGAAAGAGAACAGAGAGCGCTATGAGGCGGTGAGTGTGTTTGTGTGTAGTAATAATTGTATGTGTGCGTGTAGTACTAATTGTCTGTGTTTTAACTTCGATCCTGTTTATCTTTCAGTTCATTGAAGGAGACTTTGATGAATACCTCTGCAAGATCCAAGACCCCCAGGTAAGACCTCAGAGATGAGTAAGAATTATTTTAAGGGTTGGGGTTTCTATTCCCTGTGTAGTTCAGTAGGTAGAGCAAGGCACTGACACTGCATGGTTAGGGGTTGTATTCTCCTTCTAGCTCAGTAGGTAGAGCAAGATAATAGCACTGCAGGCTAATGCTACATTCAGATCAAGTGTAGTGTGGTTAAGCTGTAGTGGTGGAGGCACAGAGGGGGGGGGGGGGGGGGGGGGGGAAGTTGAAACTAAATTAACTTTTGGAGAAACCGATCAGAAGACGTTTAGCATGTTACATTAATATTGTAGCATTACGCTGTGTAACAAGCAACTGTGAAGATGGGAGATGCATCCTGCCATGAGGGAGTGGTTAAAGATCACAACCTGACGTCACACTAATGGGGCAATAAGGTGAACTCCAACATCTCCTCAGCAGTCCGCGCTTATCGCTGCATAGCTGGATTTTGTCTGAATCCGGCCTTAGGGACAATATTCCTGTGTTGTTGTTGCTAAGTGTGTGTGTGTGTGTGTGTGTGTGTGTGTGTGTGTGTGTGTGTGTGTGTGTGTGTGTGCGTGCAGCACTGGGTTGGGCAGGTGGAGATGCACGCTCTGGCTGTACTTTATGAGTAAGTCTCCTGTTAGCATCACAAAAACAAACAACGACCAGGTTATTTAGTTTAAAAGTGTAGTTCAATTCCTTGCATCGTGTTGATGGCGGTCTCTCTGTCTCCAGGAGAGATTTCTGGATTTTCCAGGAACCACGGAAACCTGCTTTCAAGGTCACAGAACACGGTTTTAAAGATCAGGTAAGGCTCATAATAAATATGTGTTCAGTGTTGTTACATTTAAGCTTAACCAAGCTAGCGAGTATCACTGATCACACAAGGGGTGTGTTCCAGAGCTTGTCCCTCTGTCTATCGCCCTTTGACCCCTTCCCTCCACCCTCAAGGCAGGCCAGCTGTGTCGGATAGCTTTAAGGTTTAAAAAAAACGAGGCAATATGATGGTCAACATTGTAATCTATGCCATTTCACCTCGGCTACTTGGATAAGATTGTATTCTGGAGAAAGCTGCTGTCAAATTCAATGTTTTTGCCGGACTCCTCAAAACAATATGTGAATGTTCCAGTCGGCTTCAAAAAAGCAGGTACTGATTTTTTCCTGGATGTGTCGAGCTCCGCCTGAAGAGCAGTTTATTTTTTATGTCTGCGTCCCGAGTGAGGGTTAATCCTCTCAGACATCTAATAGTATAACACTTGTTCTATGTGTTATTATCCAGTATATTCTAGTGTTGTGGTGGATTTGATATACCACGTTGCTCGAATAACTCGTACACAATGACTGTGCTGAAATAAGTATCACAAAGTGGCCATGGGTCGTAACACACCCCACTCCTTCCGAGAAAACTCAACAAACCAAACATAAATATGTTTTTAATCTCATAGTGTTTGAATTCCAGCTAAAACAGTGGGTTTACTGAAACTTTGAGGGGTCGTGACTAGGGCTGGGTATCGTGGCCAATTTCCTAAATTCATTCGATTTCGATTCATAAGGTTCTGAATCGATTAATCACGATTCGATTCAATCGGCTCTTAAATAATGAAAATGGCTTAACTGTGTTACAAAATACAAATGTACTTTATTTTTTCTCTTCATCTTAAACAACAGGTTTTAAGTGCAAACCTGTGAATTGGAAAGTTAAACTTGTTAAAACTGTTTCAAGTCTCAAAAGTGCAATTTTGAAATTAGAAAGGAATTGCAAGTGAAGGTGTATTTGAACTACAATATTCCATCACTGCAAATTGCATTAAGGCATTGTTTATTGAAGTTTAAAAATAATAATAATTGTAAAAATAATAATAAAAAAAAATCGATCTCATACCCTATGATTTGATTATGCAAAAATTAAATGAAATCGATCCAAAATCGATTATGGGCTTTTTACCCAGCTCTAATGTTGACATTTGATGATGTGGGCCAATCACAACCCTCAGACTGGCTTTATTGGCGTATACCTCCTTAGCGATGATGCCCTGGTTCTGCTTCTGCTAACCCTCTAGCTGACTAGGTATTGGGACAGGTGGGTACAATACAGAACCTGTGGACTTATAATGGCTATTATAGTCTCTGTCTCTCTCTGTCTCTCCACCAGGTCCAGTTGTGCTTCCTGAACGGGAACCATTATGACAGTGTGTATCCTGTCAGCCACATCCAGAATACTGCTTTCTGCCAGTGTAAGACACACACACACACACACACACACACACACACACACACACACACACACACACACACACACACACACACACACACACACACACACACACACACACACACACACACACACACACACACACACACACACACACACACACACACACACACACACACACACAGAGACCACACCACGGTGGGTAACGGTTCCCATTAAAAACATATACTGCATAGGAAGACACGCAGATCTCTGTGCTGAAACGTAAGGAGGATAATATATATAATATATTACAGATTTGTGTATATATTATAAAATTGTGTGTGTGTGTGTGTGCACAGCCCTCCTGTACGAGTTGCTGTATGAGCGTGTGTTCGGGGAGCCCTGGGCGGTGGGTGCGTCCCAGCGCTTCTGGAGGAGCTCTGAGCTGACAGACGATCACATGACCGCCTGCCCTAGCAGCGACGAATCAGAGACTGAAGACCCTATATGGTGGGAACCTGCCTGTCTGTCTGTCTGTCTGTGCCTCTGTCTTTCTCCATTGTGGGAATCTGCCTGTCTTGTCGGCCTTGATGGTGTCTGTCTGTCTCTATAGTGGGAACCTACCTGTCCGTCTTTCTGTCTCTATCGTGTATTTTACGCGCAAATGTGTGTGTGTGTGTGTGTTTGACATTCAGGATCGAAATAGAACCCCCCAAGGAAGGTGGCCAGCCGAACAGGGTAAGTAAGGCCCAATCCCATTTCTTCCCTTTTCCCTTTTCCCCTTTCCCCTTTCCCCTTTCCCCTTTCCCCTTTCCCTCCCCCTTACCCCTTCAAAACAAGGGGGAGGGGGAAGGGGTAGAAATGGGATTGGGCCTAACACTCACTGATTATGAGCAGAATAACCAGGGATCACACACGGCAATCTATATATGGTCTTTGATGAATCAATTGCACAAAGACATTCATTAATGTGGGAGCTGTGTTATCAGGGGCGTGGTCGGGGGCGTGGCCGAGGGCGGGGCCCATCAGAGAGAGTGAGGCGCTCCTTGAACCCCAATCTGATGAGGAATGTGCATTATGACGGCTGGCTCGCCTCCAAGAGAGGTAACAGACACACAAACACACACACATGCACACAAATATGTTTACACGTGTGTATTTGGTAGTTTGCTGTAACGTTTAATGTGTATTTGGTAGTTTGCTGTAACGTTTAATGTGTATTTGGTAGTTTGCTGTCACGTTTAATGTGTATTTGGTAGTTTGATGTAACGTTAATGTGTATTTGGTAGTTTGCGGTAACGTTTAATGTGTATTTCAGCCCAGCAGAAGATGGACTTCTGTATGGCAGCAGGAATGCAGTACTCTGAAGGAGACCGATGCCAGGTAGTGTGTGTGTGCGTGTGTGTGTGTGTGTGTGTGTGTGTGCGTCACGTGCGTGTGTGTGACTGACTGGTGTATTTCTCACTTCAGGTGTGTCTGGAGGGAGGTGGGCGGAGCTACAGTGGGGCAATCAGGAAGGTGTCTCCTAGCAACGGCCCTCTCACAGTGTATATTGAAGAGCTGGGCAAGACGTGAGTAGCAATCTGTCTGTCTGTGTCTCTCGCTCGTCTGTCTGTGTCCCTCTCTTTCTCTGTGTCTCTCTCTCTCTCTCACTCGCTCTCTCTCTCTTTCCTGTGTCTCTCTCTCTGTGTCCCTCTCTCTCTCACTCGCTCTCTCTCTCACTCTTTCTTTCTGTGTCTCTGACTCTGTGTCCGTCTGCTTTCCGTTTGTCGCTCACATTGACTTGCAGAGTTACAGTAACCTAGCTTCTGTTCATGTGAGTAGAATATGTCTATTAATTAGTCACGTGAAGCCTAATATTCACAGGGCCAATGGTGAATTGGTGCCTGTTCTGGTTTTGGCACACCTTTGGAAAAACTAACTATTCTGTTGTATGGTTTTGGGAGCTAGGCTACTGTACCTGTACAAGTCAATGGAAACGGCCAACAGAAAACAAATGCTAACCCAGTGTGCCCCCCTTCTGGACGCACAATAGTGAATTTAGAATTAAACTACTTTGTTGAATTTGGGTCTGACAGATATCTCGGCATACCCCTTTAAGTGTGTGTGTGTGTGTGTGTGTGTGTGTGTGTGTGTGTGTGTGTGTGTGTGTGTGTGTGTGTGTGTGTGTGTGTGTGTGTGTGTGTGTGTGTGTGTGTGTGTGTGTGTGTGTGTGTGTGTGTGTGTGTGTGTGTGTGTGTGTGTGTGTGCGTGCGTGCATGCAGAGTGCCCGTTCCTCTGGTGAATCTGCGTCCTATGAGTGAGACCTGCTGGAAGACAGTGGCCAGCGGAGAGAAGAGGACCAATGGACACGCACCAGGTACACACACACACACACCGTGGCGTCTCACTCCGAGTGGCCACGCCTTGCTGTATGCGATCGCTTCCGCTTTGGGGGGGGCGAACAGCTCTAGTCTGAACTCTCTAGACAAGCGTTGACGAGTCCCTGTCACCAAATCCCCGATCATGACACCTGTCAATCAAACATTTATTTCCGGAAAAAGAGTAGGCTGTTACAAATAAATGACTACCGCCGGTCACTTTACGGAAAGATATTGTCTCCCTCTCTCAGAATGGGTGGAGGCTAAAGGCAGGGGAAGAGGCAGGCTGCTCCCGTCGGCAGCGCCCCCCCCCGCCCCCTCCTCCACCAAGGTGACGCAGCGAGGCCATCCTGGCCACATGCAGAAGCAGACCTCCTGGCCCCCCAATCCAAAGGGGGACCCGCAGGCACACAGAGCCAGCAGGTGTGTGTGTGTGTGTGTGTGTGTGTGTGTGTGTGTGTGTCAGGTGAGGAAATCCCCTCCCATTTGCCCCCAAGAAATCTTGGCTTCGAACCCATAATGTTCCTCATATTGCACGTTTCAATCCATTTGCTTTTTAAACTTTATTTGATCTATTCCGTTTTGTTTGGCCTGACCTTTGCACTATTCAGAATTATTTTGCACAATTTAGAATTAATTTATTGTAAATATTAGTTATTTTATTTAATTGGACCTAATTGTATCCTTCTCTCCTGATTGCACCGTGCGTCAGAGACTAATTAGATTCCTTTATTTGTCTGCCACATATTTTGGGATTGACCATAAAGCTGACTTTGACTTTTTGACTTTGGGGGAGGTGTGTACATGCGTGTGTGACTGAGAACAAGGCAAACTGTTTGTGAGTACCTGCCTGACTGTGTGTGTGTGTGTGTGTGTGTGTGTGTGTCCAGGGGGAGGTCGGCCACCTGTGGGGACCTGCAGGTGACTGGGGAGGACTCCCGGGAGGACGAGGACGAGGAGGAGGAGCTGAAGGCAGCTCTGCTGGAGATCCAGCTCAGAGACGAGGACAACTTCCCAGCGCTGGCGGTCAGCCCCCACCACACTCTTGTTGTCCATTTGTTTCTGTTGTGTTTGATTTCTTATATATATTATATATAGTACGACCGACAACGGAAAGATGGTGTTTGTGTGTGTGGGATTGAACTGAAGGATGTCTTTTTTTCTTTTATGTTTTTACAGGCAGTTGCCCGTGGGAATGGTGGGAAGAGGAGGGGAGGAGAGGGGATGAGTCAACTGAAGAGCGGAGTCACTGTACGTAACCCAGGGCAACGCAAAAGCCATCATCATGATGCTGTGACAATGTATTCGTCTGCTAGTGGTGGTTTGCTACCAATCTGCAAAGAACTCAACTTGATAAGCTATGGGTTCCACTACACTTCCTTGCATGTTTGTTGGTTCTAGGTTCAGCTATGGTTCACTTCCTAGCTTCCTGCTCAGTTCTGGTTTCTGTTCTGGGTTTCGATTTACAGTACTGCAGTCAGCACTGACTGGCTGTTCTTTGTTCTGATTGGGTACTGCAGTCAGCACTGACTGGCTGTTCTTTGTTCTGATTGGGTACTGCAGTCAGCACTGACTGGCTGTTCTTTGTTCTGATTGGGTACTGCAGTCAGCACTGACTGGCTGTTCTTTGTTCTGATTGGGTACTGCAGTCAGCACTGACTGGCTGTTCTTTGCTCTGATTGGCTACTGCAGTGCTTTCATCGGTCCGCAGTCGGTAACATTCCTCCTTCTTTGATCCTGCAGACCGGTCAGAAGGATGCACCCCCCCCGGTTGAGGTCCCCAGTTCAAGCCCTTCCTCCAGCCCTCCCACCCTACCGGAACACCCGGGCCCCGCCCCTACCACCTGGTTGGCCACTGTCAAGGCCCCGCTGCTCACTCAGAACACCACCTTCACCTCCACCTCCCGCCCCCTCGGGGCTGCTGCTGCTGCTGCTGTTGCTCCGCCCGCTGCCACGGCCCCCACTGCTGAACGCAGCGTCCCCTCCCCCCTCCCCACCACCCCCACCACCCCCAGCTCCTCCTCCTCTCCGCCCGTCTTCATCACTCCTGTAGCCCCGCCTCCGGGTGGCCTCTCCCACGCCTCCACCCCTTCCTCGCCCTCCTCTACCCCTCCCCAGTCTTCCTCCTCGAGCTCCTCCCGTCACGATCGCCCCGCCGCAGGTGAGATGTTCATCCGTCCGCCCGAAGGGCTGATGTCTGCTAACCCGCCGTCAACAGATCCCTGTGATGAGCGTGTTATTTTGTCGTAAGCGTATCGTAACCGTGTCGACGTCCATGAAAGGGTGTGCACCATGAGTCATTTCTTTTGATTGGTGAAGACAAATCCGAGGTGTCTCAGGGATTGGCAAACTGACGCTTGTTCTCTCCGTCCTTGTCTTCTCTGCAGATGTGATGAACACGGCTCGACACATGCAGCTCCCCGCAGCATACGTGTCCAACCCCCCATCACCCCAAAATGTAGTACCCAGCAACCCTCCACCCCAAACCTCCTCCCCTCGAGACCCTACAGCTCCCACCGCTGCGCCCCAAACCCCTCTGCCACAGCCCTCTGTACCCCGTCTAGTACACGTCATCCCTATACCCCAACACCCGGTGCCTGAGCCTTCCGTACCCCAACATTCTGTACCTGAGCCCTGTGTCCCCCACCAGCCTGTAGCCCAGCCCTGTGTACCCCAACACCCTGGACCCCAGCCCTGTGAAGCCCAAAATCCTGTACCTGAGCCCTGTGTCCCCCAACACCCTGTACCCCAACACCCTGTACCCGAGCCCTGTGTCCCCCAACACCCTGTACCCCAACACCCTGTACCTGAGCCCTGTGTCCCCCAACACCCTGTACCCCAACATCCTGTACCCCAACACCCTTTACCTGAGCCCTTCGTCCCCCAACACCCTGGAGCCCATCCCTCTGCACCCCAACACCCTGTACCCCAACACCCTTTACCTGAGCCCTTCGTCCCCCAACACCCTGGAGCCCATCCCTCTGCACCCCAACACCCTGTACCCCAACACCCTTTACCTGAGCCCTTCGTCCCCCAACACCCTGGAGCCCATCCCTCTGCACCCCAACACCCTGTACCCCAACACCCTTTACCTGAGCCCTTCGTCCCCCAACACCCTGGAGCCCATCCCTCTGCACCCCAACACCCTGTACCCCAACACCCTTTACCTGAGCCCTTCGTCCCCCAACACCCTGGAGCCCATCCCTCTGCACCCCAACACCCTCAGCTGCAGGCGTCCAATCCCGTACCAGGTCAGACGCCTCCGGCTTCCCAAGCCTCGGCAGACTCCCCGCCCCGCCCCTCCCACCTCCCGGTCCAGCCTCCTTACCCTCCCCCCCCCCAGCATACCCTCAGCGCCTCCTCCTCCTCCTGGCCCGAGCCGAGCCAAGGAGGCGTCCCCCTGCAGCAGCTCTCCCAGCTCTACCAGGACCCCCTCTACCCTGGCTTCCCTGTGGGGGCCGCAGGCGAAATGGTGCCCAACCCGGCCTACTCCTCCAGCAAGTCCGGAGATGACCTGCCACGCGGTGAGAACACGACGGGGGAGGTGGTGGAGGTGATCGAGGCGATGGTAAAGGGTGGTGGGTGGTGGGTGGTGGCGGAGTTTGTGAACGTGGAGGAGATGGGGGAGGGAGTGGCGGGGCTTGGGCGGGAGGAGACAGCGGTACAACAAAGCAACTAGCAACAGTTAGCTGCCTGCTTCGCCTCCTACGCTGTCCGCCGTTGGTCATGTTGTCCTCCTCCGATCTCTCCGCAGATGTCAACGTCCTCCGGTGGTTCTTCAACCTGGGAGTCAAGGTAGGCCCGGTCCCAATGCTCAGCCCGCCCGTCAGATGTAGAGCCGTAATAACGCCATCTCAGACATAGAGCTTCAATCTCAATGTTCAGTCAATAAGTGCTGCTGCTGCACAGTGTGATAACGGCTGCGTGTCCCCCCCCCCCTCCCCAGGCCTACTCCAACCCCATGTTCCAGCCCTACATGTACCTGCTGCCCCTTCAGCAGGCCCACGCCATGCACCCCCCTCCCCGGGGGCCCCTCCCCACAGGGCGCACACCCCTCCCCCCCGCCGCCCTGGCAACAAGCGACTCCGCCGGGCCACCCGTCGGGGTACCGCTCCCCGGGCCCCGGGCCCCGGTACCCTGGCCCTCAGTCTCCAGGGCTCCAGCTCTACCCCTCAGACCGGCAGCAGTCTCCCCAAGGCAGGTCTCCCGGCCCTGGCCCCCGACACCCAGAGGGCTACGGCGCTACCGGAGGGAGCAGAGCCAACGCACCCTCTGAAACCATGTTGGCCGGCGTTGGATCGCCTGCAGGTAGGAGCTCCACTGGGGGTTGCTATATATTCTACGGGACTGGTTGCTATAGTTACAGTAGCGGTGTGCTCTACGGGGATGGTTGCTATATATTCTACGGGGCTGGTTGCTATAGTTACAGTAGCGGTGTGTTCTAGGGGGCTGGTTGCTATAGTTACAGTAGCGGTGTGTTCTACGGGGATGGTTGCTATAGTTACAGAAGGTGTTTTCTACGGGGATGGTTGCTATCGTGACAGTAGTGGTGTGATCTCCAGGGCTGGTTGCTATAGTTACAGTAGTGGTGTGTTCTACAGGGCTGGTTGCTATAGCTACAGTAGTGGTGTATTCTGCGGGATGGTTGCTATAGTTACAGTAGTGGTGTGTTCTACAGGGCTGGTTGCTATAGCTACAGTAGTGGTGTATTCTGCGGGATGGTTGCTATAGTTACAGTAGTGGTGTGTTCTACAGGGCTGGTTGCTATAGCTACAGTAGTGGTGTATTCTGCGGGATGGTTGCTATAGTTACAGTAGTGGTGTGTTCTACAGGGCTGGTTGCTATAGCTACAATAGTGGTGTATTCTGCGGGATGGTTGCTATAGTTACAGTAGTGGTGTGCTCTACAGGGATGGTTGCTATAGTTACAGTAGTGGTGTGTTCTACAGGATAATTGCTTAGTTACATTATTGGTATGTTCTGCAGGATGGTCGCTATAGTTACAGTAGTGGTGTGTTAGACGGGGCTGGTTGCTATAGTTACAGTAGTGGTGTGTTCTACAGGGCTGGTTGCTATAGTTACAGTAGTGGTGTGTTCTACGGGGCTGGTCGCTATAGCTACAATAGTGGTGTATTCTGCGGGATGGTTGCTATAGTTACAGTAGTGGTGTGCTCTACAGGGATGGTTGCTATAGTTACAGTAGTGGTGTGTTCTACAGGATAATTGCTTAGTTACATTATTGGTATGTTCTGCAGGATGGTCGCTATAGTTACAGTAGTGGTGTGTTATACGGGGCTGGTTGCTATAGTTACAGTAGTGGTGTGTTCTACAGGGCTGGTTGCTATAGTTACAGTAGTGGTGTGTTCTACGGGGCTGGTCGCTATAGTTACAGTAGTGGTGTGTTCTACGGGGCTGGTTGCTATAGTTACAGTAGTGGTGTGTTCTACCGGGCTGGTTGCTATAGCTCCACTAATGGTTGCTGTTGTTACAGAGGTAGTGTTGGTCGTTAAAGTGTCTGTGTGTTGTCCTCCAGCAGGTGTGCTGGCTGACCAGGGTTACCATGGTCAGAGACAGGTTCTCCTGCTCGACCCTCCAATGAACAACATGCCCATCGTAAGAACGCACGCACGCACACACGTAGATATGCATGTATATATTCAATGCATTAAAAAAAAAATGTTGTCCCTTCCTTCAGTGGGTCCCTGAACCCAAATTCCAGGACTCCATGGTTGCCGGGACGTCAACGCCCCATGGCAACTGCGTCCCCCCACCCCACTACGCCACGTTCGCCAACACACCCAACAGCAATCAACATGGCAATCAACATGGCAACCAATACCATGGTTTCCATGGCCACTATCACAACAACAACCAGATGACCAATCCCAGCGAGGGGTTCGGTCACATGGCGTCGGGGCCCGGCGTGGGCGTGGAGCCCTGGAAGGGGCCGGAGTTCGGGTCAACCAATCAGAGGGCTAGGAGGGTTTACCATCAGTCGAGGGGGGGGGGAGCGGAGCGGCCGGGGAGGAGCGGCAGGGGGGGCAGGCAGCGCTACGGGCCACACTACGGCCAGTACGGCAGGGCTCAGAGCTACTACCCCCACCACCCGCAGCTCCCTGGGCAGTGACTTGCTTCCTGTTGTACCCTGCCCATCCCATCAGGTGTGGACAGGACGCGGGGGGGGAAGCTGCTGCGATTGGCCGGACCCTCATGCACTGCGGGCGTCCGACGTCCTCTACGGGGTCTGAATAGAGCTTGGGTTTGATGGGTTTCTTTACGCTGCCTTTCAAAAAGAGAAGCTAACAAGCGATAGCACTTAGACCTTAGGATACTATGCTGTTCTTTGCTGAAGTACTTTACTGGTCGCAAAGCTCGCCGAAGTGATGGTAGCTTGCGCCACAGCACTTTCTTAATGTGTTGCTAGCACGTGGCTCGTGCCAACACTGGCTCCGATCTAGTCGGGACTCCACTGTTAAACCAATCTATCATTTATCTGGTGATTCTTCTCTGGTTCAATTATCCTTGGTCTCTTTTAAACTTCAAGGGGGGTTGGTGTGCGGCACCCTTTAGAACAACCACACTTTTGTACAAAGCCAAAGCTGTTTACTTTTGTTATGATCGTTTTTTTTTGTTATGTTTGAATAAAATTTAGTACAACAATGCTGAGGTTCTCTTCATGTCCCAAGATCTTACCCAGGGTCTGCTAAACCATATCAGCTCACCACTAAAACCTACCAGCATGCTATGCTTATGATGCTAGGGTACTTGTCGTACTGTGCTAAATGTAGGCCTACTTGGTGTTCAGTCTGCTGCTGCTACAGAGCCTCTTGTACTGGCCTGGTCTTTATAGATCGATTGGTTGTTTGATGTTGATATACATTTATTGACTAGCTCTAGTCTTCGATGGATTCATTAATAATTGAGGTCAAGTGACAAGCGAGAATCAAGATATTTATTGTGAATACAGGATTACGAGGCATCTTTAAAGACGTGTTGCCAGTGAAGGTGGCTCAGTCCGCTGCAGGCCGTGTGTATCGTGACACTACGCAGCATTAGCAATCGGCGCCCGACAGCGGCAGAGGAATGACGACAACCCCAAGCTCTTCATCCCAGCCACACCGACAGAAAGCACTGATGTCACGAGGAGCACTGGGAGGTCAGGATGAAGAGCACTGTGATGTTAGATGAGCTGTGATGCGAGACGTATATCGGGAAGATGGAGCTGGTCCCAAAGGAAGTCGATTAGTCATCGAGGAAGAAGTAGTTCCCACTCTTCTTTTGCTCCGTGTCCTGGGAGAGAGGAAGAGAGCGAGCATTACGTCGATTATTGTAAATGTATTTTTATAGGGGGACTATCAGTAGAGTATAACGTGTGTGTGTGTGTGTGTACCTTGATGGAGTTCAGCTTGTTGATGCGTGGTCTGAAATTGTTGGGGTCACGTCTGAAGGTGATCTCCAACAGGGACAAGAACTTGTTCATCCCAGCAAGTAGACCCTGAGGCCTGCAGCGATGAAAGGAGAGAGACATCACTTTATTGTCTGATTGGTTCAGAAGGTATATGACGTGGACAGACAAACATCTAATTAATAATTTAAATCAACCAACAATTAAATAGGCCTCCTGTTTAATTGAAAAAAGAAAAACTCAAGACAAAGTCTGAGACAGTGTGTGTGACTGAAAGACTGTGTGTGTCTTACGTATTGGCTCTGGTGCAGGTAGAGGGGATCCCATCGAAGACAATCACTCGGTCTGCCAGGTAGGTGGCCATGATGAAGTCATGCTCCACCACAAAGGCCGTCTTCTTAGAATGGAGGATGTACCTGAACACAAACACACACCGTAGTAGGCAATGTATTTAGTGCATGTTTGTGCGCACACACACACACACTATTGTGGTATATGTTGTGTAATGTGGCGGTACCTCTTGATGACGCGGGCGGCCATGAGACGCTGCTCTGAGTCCAGGTAGGCCGAGGGCTCGTCGATCAGATACACGTCGGCTGGCTTCCCCAGACACAGCGTCAGAGCCACGCGCTGCAGCTCTCCACCTGATAGGTTCTGGACCTGGGGGGCGGGGTTACAGGGGTTAGTCGGGGGCGGGGTTAGAGGGATATGTTCGGGGCGGGGTTACAGTGGTTCATTGGGGGGCGGGGTTAGAGTGGTTAGTTTGGGACGGGGTTGTAGGGCTACTTTGGTGGTGGGGGTGTCTTACGTCCTGGTCGATGATGGCCTCGATCAGCATGGGCTTCATGACGTCCGTGATGAACTGAGGGTGTGTGTAGGCATCTCGGATCTTGTCGTGGAGGAGAGCCCTCACACTGCCCTGGAAACACAAACACACACACAGTTAGTGGACTGGTCTTCATAAGGGAGCAGTGATCATGATGATGATGATGATGATGATGTTGAAGACAGACCCTGAACTTCGGGCTGATGGTCTGAGGTTTATAGCTGACGTTCAAGATGGGCACGTCACCTGACACAGAGAGAGAGACTATTATCACTCAATACACACAACCTGGAGAGAGAAACAGAGCTGGACCTCCGTTTGTGTGTGTATTGTCGGGGGGGGGGGGGGGGGGGGGTGTCACAGTCTGGCAGGTCGGTCGGTTGGTTGATATGCACTGGTTCGACCAAATTCTCATTGATCGGACAAGCGCTGGTGTTACTTTCATAAGGAAAAAACGTATTTTGAGTGATAGGCTATATTTTGTCAGACATAACATTAGTTATTGATACAAATTCTATTCACAGCTCTGTAGTGTAGTTGTGTGTGTCTCACCTCCATCATCAGGCTTCAGACCTCCAGCAAGCATTTTGATGAATGTCGTCTTGCCGGTTCCTGGATCACATAGAGATAATCACACACATGCACCATCTTCCCTGCATCGTCAATGTATGGCACGCACACAAACACCGCTTACCATTTTCTCCCAGCATGACCATGATCTCAGAGTCGGTGAAATCCCCCTCTTTGATCTCCAGACTAAACTCTCCTAAAGTCTTCTTCATGTTGGGGTACTGCGCACACACACACGCGCACACACACACACAGACACACACACACTTAATTCACATGACACAGAAAATATCACAAAAATACTGTGCCTCTGTGTATGCTGATTAGTGGTCACAGGGGACACAAGCGTTGCTAGGCGTTGCCGTGATTCACGGGCATAAAAGGAAGTGATTGGCGCAGGGAGAGGAAGTGGGCGGGACCTGGTAGTGCCGGAGCTTCTTGACCTCCTCCTCGCTGGCCGTCTCGGCCACCTTGAAGACCAGCGAGGTCTCCCTGAAACGAAGGTTCTCCGTAGGGACATAGCCATCCAGGAAGATGTTGATGCCTGGACACACAGACAGAGAGACAGAGACAGACAGAGAGAGAGAGATGGAGACAGAGAGACAGAGCGAGCGACAGAGCGAGCGACAGACAGACAGAGAGACAGAAATATTTATCTTATATATATGCATACACACACACTTATCCAACTGTCATGAGAGGAGTCTGTGTGTGTATGTGTGTGCGTGTGAGAGGCCCGTTTTGAAAACAGGCCCCGGTTTGGGAATTTAAATCATGCCTGCATGTACATTCGGTCACCATCAGCTTTACAGCCACAATCAATCAAAACAACGGCTGACAGCAGCTTGAGGACATCAGAGCCACAACATGTGGAGTGTGTGTGCGAGTGTGTGTGCGAGCGTTACCCTCGCGGACGCTGAAGGGCATGGTGACCACGCCGTAGGCGCTGGGCACGCCGTACAGACAGCAGATGAAGTCCGACAGGTAGTCCAACACACTGAGGTCATGTTCCACCACGATGATGTACCTGCACACACACACACAGTTAGTTAGCAGTAATATACGTTTTAATTAGGGCTGAACTATTAATCAAATTCAAACCGAGACTGCGATGCAATAGAAAACGATTTTCAAATCGCAATGGCAGCGGTTGTTACTGCTACTGACTGGAGATCAGTAAGATTCATATTTATTTTTCATTGACAATTCAATAGTTAAATAAAGATGTTTAATATCAATGAATGCATCAATTCATCTCAACACATAGGCCTGGCCTAAAGGAAAGAGCGGTTTATACGTCGAGTGCTTCCAATGTTGTGTTGGTCATACTAAAGAATGATCTATGGCTTGTTCACTGAATAATACAGAACATAAAGTCCTTTTAAAAGAAAAATCGAATGCTAAATCGCAATATTGATCGAGATAATCGCAATTAGATTATTTCCCCAAATCATTCAGCCCTAATTGTAATGCAAGCAATATAATTCTATGAGTTTATAGTATGGTCAGGGTGTCTAGTCAGGTGTAACAAGACAGAGTCAGGGGTCAGGGTTCAGGTTTGTGACTAGGCTTTTCAGCCCCTCCCCCTTGGCCCTTTGCCAGGCCGCCATTGTAAGCAAGATTGTTATCTTAATGACAAGCATGGTTTAAACTAAGGTTAATCAGTCCAATAAATAAGAGCGGGTCTTACCGGTCAGGCCTGATGAGGGAGCGGATGGTGATGGCGGCCTTCAGCCTCTGCTTAACGTCTAGGTAGCTGGACGGCTCGTCAAACATGAAGCTGGAGAGAAGGAAAACACTTTGTTAGTCTCACCGACCACCGGGTGAGGGTAGAGGAGGCAGGGGGAGGGAGGGATGAACCCCTCAGGGCAAGTCATTGGGTTGATTGGAGCGCGCTCATTGGACGACGCGCCTGCAGCAGCGACCCGGCATCTTCAGAGAGCCAATGGGTGTGCACGGTTCCTTTGGGGATATGGTCGCATTCTGGGCTGTCAATTTGGATATATTTTTGTGTCCACTCCACTGTGAGCCGAGGTAAGAAGAACCGATACTAAGGCTTTAATTAAATTAATAAAAGGTGACATATTATACCACCAGGTGTGAGTGTGATTAGCCGTTTCAAGCCGTTTTGAAAATCCTCTTCTGACATCCCAAGTGGGCGTGTCCCCCTAGATGTGTGACGGATAGATCAGTCTACCAGCCGACCCAGTGGACTGGAGCAAACGTTGCTCATCTATCCGCCACACATCTAGGTGGACACGCCCACTTGTGATGTCAGAAGAGGCCGATTCTCAAAACGGTTCATGGCGGATCCCACACGCGAGTTCCGATTAGCACAACACGTCTCCACCACAGAGAGAAGGAGAGGAAGGAGGAGGGCGGAGGACGTACATGTCGGCCTGCTGGATGCACACCACGGCGCAGGCGAACCTCTGCAGCTCTCCTCCAGACAGGGCCTCTACGTTACGCTCCCGCAGGTGGGTCAGGTCTGCCGCCGCCACACACACACACACACGCACACGCACAAGCACAAGCACAAGCACACGCACACGCACACACACACGCGAACCAATGAGGATAGATGTAGATACGTGACATCTGCATTTAACACTGAGTTGCAAAGACAATGCTATGATGACGGTGTGTGCGTGTTACCTAGCTGTTCACAGACGAGCGTTTGTGAATCTGTGTCATCCTTCCTGGTGAGGATGGCACCTACTGACCCCTGGTGGAGAAGGTGGGAATAACAGTGCATCGTTACAATGCAATGTTAACGCCAACGCTTAAATATTAGCATTTACATTCAGCCATAGAGCAAGCGCTTGGCTGTATTTAAAAGAGTAGTTCTACTCAGTATTTAAAGAGTAGCAGACAATATTTAAAGAGTAGTACTAGCAAGTATTTAAAGAGTACTAGACAGTGTTTAAGGAGTAGTAATAGTCTGTATTTAAAGAGCATTAGACAGACTTTAAAGAGTACTAGGCAGTAAAGAGCGAAAGAGTACTAGACAGCATTAAAAGTGTGCTGGTCAGTACTTCAAGAGAAGCAGACGGTATTTCATCAGCAGACCTACACGGTGTTTAAAGAGAAGCACCAGACAGTATGTACAGAGCCGTACCTTCACAGTCTTGGGGATCTGGTCCACGTACTGGGGCTTGACGATGGCCCGCAGGTCGTCCTCCAGGATCTTGGTGAAGTAGTTCTGGAGCTCCGAGCCCCGGAAGTAGGTCAGGATCTCCTGCCAATCGGGGGGGTTCTGAGAGAGACGGGAGTACCAGTGAGAAAAGGCTCGGTTAACCGGTTTTGGTTCTGCGTCGGGTTTAGGAAGTTTGAGTGGACCAATCACAGCCCTCGACGCAAGGTTCCAATTTTTGGGAGGCGCACGTCAGGCCGTTGCGGTGGACGCCTTGATGGGTCCGTAAAGCCCCTTGGGTAGCATCGTCGTGGAACCATGACTAAGCCTTAACTCTCTCCCAGTGTGGGGGGGGGGGGGGGGGGGGGGGGGGGCACTCACATCAAACTTGCCCAAGTTGGGCTTCTGTTTCCCAGCGAGGATCTTGAGAGCGGTGGACTTTCCTATTCCATTGGTCCCCACAAGTCCTAGGACCTCACCAGGTCTGGGGATCGGCAATCTACACACACACACACACACACACACACACACACACACACACACACACACACACACGTTCAGTCACTTAAAGGATAACCTTCAGGATTCTCCATCCTGAACCCTATTTTCCACGCCTTTTGGTTCGAATTTACTACTACTACGGAAAATGCTTTTTGAAATTGAAATCAGATTGTTCTTATACGTTTCTGACAAGACAATGGGATGGTTCACAACAGAGAATAAAACACAGTAAAAATGTAAAAAATATATTGTTATTATGTTTAAGTCTCAATCAAATAATTTCCCTATTGTCCTGATGACGTGCCGGCAATCTCTTGCCGGCACTCCCCTCTCCTGCCCCCATCCATGTTTCCACCCCTCTCATCATGCAACAACTCAACATCTGTGAGCAAAACTTGCTTAGTCACAATGACAAACAGAGCGGATCAAACTAAAAATGACTATTGCACTATTACATCATAGGGTTTCATTGGATTGAATAATAAGGTCCAGGTTGAAAAATTCCCAAGTTATAATTAAACTCTAGTGTGTGTGTGTGTGTGTGTGTGTGTGTATATCTGTGTGTGAGTGCATACCGATGTAGTTTGAAGGAATTGGCACAGTATCTGTGTGTGGTCTCCTTCTCCAGATTGCTGGGCAGATTGACGATGGACAACGCCCCAAACGGACATTTCTAGAACAACAGGCCACAGAGTTCCCCGTGTTAGAAAGAGATAGACAACAATGGGCCACAATAAACACAAGCCTCAGACTCCTCCTTCTGCTGACCAATGTCATACAAAGGACCTCAGCAGGACAGAAAAGGAAGGAGAGGAGAATAATAATACATTTTATGTTTTCAAAGGTGCCCGAGGGCACTGTACAAATTAGAAACATAAAGTTAATACAAAGTACATATAGTCAATCCATCAGACACTGACACTATAGACATAATACACTCAGGGACGGTCAGAGAGCAAGCGTGCAGGACGGAGATTGACACAGGATGGACATGGACGCAAGGTACAAAGGGAAAAAAAACAAAACACAGAGAGACCCTCAGAGGGGAAACAAACAATACATAGGGCATAACGTTTATACCAGATGTAGGGATGATAGCAAGTAAAAACAGGGGGAAAAAGTAGATAGTATAGGAAGAGGGGAGTGGATGAAAGGAGGAGCTGGAGCAGGGAGTTGGAGAGGATAAGCGGTAGTAGCAGTTACCTTGACACAGATACCACATCCTATACAGAGAGACTCGGAGATCCACACAATCTTACTCTGGGCCGTGACCTCGATGCACAGCTTACCTGGAAATAAAACGCACATAATGAGTTACGAAAAACTTTCCATAACTTTGTAAACGCACTTTATATATTAAACGCCTTCCATAACTCAAGACATACACTTTATATATAACACCTTCCATAACTTTAGACGCACAATTTTTATACCACTTTGTTTGGGCTAGCAGGAGCCCCAGAACTAGCTGCAGCTAACTTTGTCTAACTGTAGATCCAGACCTAGCTAGTGACTGACTGTAGCTCCAGACCTAGCTAGTGGCTAACTGTAGCTCCAGACCTAGCTCATAGCTAGCGGCCTCACCCATGCGCACCACCGGGCAACTTTTCTTGCACTCTTGTCTGCATTTCTTGGGTTTGCACTTGTCTCTGTTGACAATGGCTACCCTGGTGTTCTTTTCGGCCATGATGGGATGGGGGTGGGGGGCCCAGGCTGGGGCCACACAAACACACAGTCACACACACACAGACAGACACACACACAGACAGACACACACACACACACACACCAGGAGAGCTGTAGGCGAGAGAGAAGACTTCAGTATCTAGTCATTTACGGGAGGCTTTTATACAATGTGAATGCAGACACAGGTCAGGGGTTAGACAGTACAGATACAGGTCATTAGGGAGCAGGTAGGGGTTAGACAGTACAGAGACAGGTCAATAGGGAGCAGGTAGGGGTTAGACTTTACAGAGACAGGTCAATAGGGAGCAGGTAGGGGTTAGACTTTACAGAGACAGGTCATTAGGGAGCAGGTAGGGGTTAGACTTTACAGAGACAGGTCAATAGGGAGCAGGTAGGGGTTAGACTTTACAGAGACAGGTCAATAGGGAGCAGGTAGGGGTTAGACTTTACAGAGACAGGTCAATAGGGAGCAGGTAGAACTGTACAAAGACAGGTCATTAGGGAGCAGGTAGAAGATAGACAGTACAGAGACAGGTCATTAGGCATCAACATCACATCAAGGTTGTGTCCATGCCTTGAATGTGTTATAACACATATTTATCAACAGATTAATACAATCCTGAATAAATGAAGATTGTGTCCATGTCTGGACTGTAATGAAGCCTCAACAACAACAACAGCTTGGTTAAATACTGGAGCTAAGCTGCTCCAAAGGTGAATGACTTTTCACTTAAACTCATCATTAGGTTATGTTAATAACAATTAGATTAACATTTTTCTATGAGAAGTTTTGCCAAAAATACAGACAATGTGTGGTTTTCTTCAGAAGAACATCCATCGGTGGGAACATATCCACACCTTGTCAACACTAGTGTAACTAATATGCGAGTGCTGTGTTAGTAATGTGGCAGTAATGTGGTAGTAGTAATGTGGAAGTCGGCCAGAGTTCTGTTATCCCTGCGTAGTGCGTGTCGGCAATGGTTGTTGAAAGTTGCTGAAAGTTGTTTCAAGTTAAATCCCCTAATACTTCCTTGTGGTTTCATGTTGTTCATGTTGTAACGATGAGCTTTAGTTTAGCGGTGTTTTCTAAACGCTGGATACTGGAGCTGTTTGCTCCTACTTGACATGATGTAACGACCGGTAACACACCAGTAGGTTAACCCTTCTCTGACCGCCACCGTTGAATCCACACCCTACAATGGCAATATATATATATAGGTCGACTCAAAGTGTGTTAAAATGATCCTGAGGTGAGCTAAGACAGTAGATGCCCACACGGCAAAGTAACAGCTCCATGTCCCTCTATTTGACAGCTGCCATGCTGTGGATGAGCTGTGTCTGCGTTTGAGACATTCTATGCCTTAGATATCCTATAGAAGTAGCTGTTCTATGTAATAGATTGTATCGGAGAAGACAAGCAAGATTTAAAAACTCACTACTACTTGGCTCCTGACAACGCGCTCCTTAACATCGACCGATGAGTGTTGGGTTGAGCTTATTATATTGCTAGGAATCAGTGATCTTCCAGAAGCAACGTGTTCTTTCAGCCGGTCTGGAGAGATGGCGCCGACACGCACTAAGATCTGCAACGTGCCGCGTCACAACCCGGCGACCCGGCGGACGTCACCACCCCGCGACCCGGTGGACGAGGGAGTGGGAGATTCAACTTGCTAAGTATAAACCCTATCGGTGTTTCGTTGTGTGTAGAGCCTGTTATATACGTGTCATATCCTCAGTGTATCGAAACAGAGTCTTCATTCGTCGCGTTGACGTGGACTGAGCCGCGTTAAACGTTGAGGTACGAGTCGTTAGAGACCGTTCGTTGATGTCTATGTTATGAGTCATGGTAATATTAATAGACTAAATACATTGTTACCAGGAGTGCCATAGCCCATAATGTATTTTCTGCAACTACCATACACCATCGATATCATTACCATAACTACCATAGACCATTTACCGTCACCATTACTACCGTATGGCCGCAATAAACTAAGAGGATGTTGGCACTACGCACCATTGGTCGCAATTCTCTCCATGGAGTGCCCTATTCATGAAAACATAATTAGCAGATTATATTTAATTGTAATGAACTCTATTGGATATCTTGGGTCATCCTCCTTGAATCAGTATGCATGTGGTTCCCAAAAAAATGGCCATCTATGAGCAATTTTCTGTCAATAAGTCTGAAGCGTTCAATCACGTCAGAACGCTGATTAAACACAATAATCCCATAAATAGGGTCATAATTGCTACAAAGAGGTTTTAATGTCAACGTCTTCTTGTCGCTTGCGGCTTAATACCGTCAAAATACGACCTATAATCTTTAAAGGCACCCAGTGCAACTTTCGAGGCTTAAAAATAAACATTCAATTTCTAGTCTTTTTTACACGTAGTAAGTTTCAATAACTCCATACCATTACATACCGACATTTAAGCAGCAAAGATGAGACGTCGTTGTGTGGTGAGAACTGATACAAAATCGATAACAACAACAATGCCGCCATTTTCTTTATTTTTTGTAACCTACAATAAATAAAGCAGGCTTCCAGTCAATGGAAAAATGGCTTCTCCCCACCGGCGATTGTTGTTGTTTACGATTTTCTATCAGTTCTCACCACACAACGACGTCTCATCTTTGCTCCTTGAATGTCGATATGTAATGGTATGGAGTTATTGAAACTTACTACGTGTAAAAAAGACTAGAAATTGAATGTTTATTTTTCATTGAATGTTTACATAAAGTTGCACTGGGTGCCTTTAACATAATCATGGCCCATCGAAAGCGTTACCATAACTACCATATATCATCGATGTTGATACCGTCCAAATACCATTGATATTGTTACCATAGCTAACATGGACCTTATCGTTACCATGAGAGCCATGGCCCGTCGGTATCTTTACTATAACTACCATTGCGCATAGATATTGTAACCATAACTACCATAGACATCGTTACCATAAATACCATGATGTCCCAAAGTATTTTCACCATATCTACCATATACCTTAGATATATTGTTACAATAACTACTTTGACTATATCTTTAACATAAATACCATTGACTGTATAACTCGATACCATAACTACTTGAGAAAGTATAGAAAATCTATTTCAGAAGTTATATTCATAACAGCTGGACTCTTGTTTGTGATCCAACGTGCATGGGGGGAATAAAAGACTAGCTCAGACACATGTCTGTGGTAAGTTAAGTGCTAGTGCCAATGTGATTGGCAGGTAGAGCTCTAAGGTGGAGAGTGGTGGTGCTCACCTTGCAGGGTTCTCCTTTCAGGATGGCCACCCCCAGCAAGACCCCGCCCGGGGCTGACCCCAAGCAGCTGGAGCGGACCGGGACCGTCCGGGAGATCGGATCCCAGGCAGTTTGGTCGCTGTCCTCCTGCAAACCTGGTAGCTCACAGTGCAGGGTGGAGGAGAACAGTGACGCTATGCTAATACTATGTTAGCAGTACTGTGGTAGTTCAATGTTTGTACTATTGTAGTACTTCATAAGTACTGGTAGTACTATGTTAGTACTGTGGTATGGAGTCAAAAACGAGTCCAGAAAGCGTTGTAAACGTGAAGTATTATACCTGTATAATAAGTATGTAATGCACACTTGAAATAGTATTTTTTAAATTTTTGGTGTTCTTTTTGCTTTACGTTTTTTTTTTTTTGCGATAATTGTCTGCATTTCTCTGCTGGGCTCATTTTGTCATGAGGGTTGCGTAGAGCCCCTTTAACGCATAGTTCCTGGGACCGTCCAGCAGATGGCGGTAATGCTTGCACTTATGGATGCTATGTTGGTACTGTGGTATTATGGTAGGTCTATGTTAGTACTGTGATACTATGTGCTGTGGCACTGTGGTAGTTCTAGTTTAGTACTGTTAGTGCTGTTGAACTACAGTGGTACTATGTGGTGCTATGGTAGTACTATGTTATTACTGTGGTGCTCCGGTACTATCATGTTAGCACTGTGTTACTATGTTAGTACAATGTTACTCTACTAGATGTTCTGATGTCCCTCGAGCATGTTTTGTTCGGTAAGTCGTAGCTAAACGACCCTCCAAATTTATCAAGCTTGATTTATGAAGACAAGTATTTGAATAGACGAGGAACTGTTGAGCAGAGGGTTTGTCCTGCAAATGGTTTATTAAAGACAAATGAACAGTGGACTCCATCACAGTAACCCCTCCCCTGTCCCTGGATCAGGCTTTGGAGTGGACCAGCTGCGGGACGACAACCTGGAGACATACTGGCAGTCTGACGGCTCCCAGCCTCACCTGGTCAACATCCAGTTCAGGTAACTCACCTGGTCCACATCCAGTTCAGGTAACTCACCTGGTCCACATCCAGTTCAGGTAACTCACCTGGTCCACATCCAGTTCAGGTAACTCACCTGGTCCACATCCAGTTCAGGTAACTCACCTGGTCCAGATCTTCAGTTGAGGGCACAACCTCAAATGGACAAGATGTGTCTTTATGTTTATGTTTGCAGGAGGAAGACCACCGTGAAGATGTTGTGTATTTACGCCGACTATAAATCTGACGAGAGCTACACGCCCAGTAAGATCTCTGTCCGCGTCGGAAACAACTTTCACAATCTGCAGGAAGTTAGAGTAAGAACCTATACCGGTCCTACCTCCCATATTTACCCACCTGTCTCACCTCCATATAACCTCTACCCATCTGTCTGTCTCTGCAGCAATTAGAGATGGTGGAGCCAAGTGGCTGGATTCACATATCCCTGCTGGATGCGGTAATTGATCATCTCTTTGTGTAGTATACTGTGCAAACTGTGTTGCGCGCCTCGCCTAGGGGGCGCCAGAGTTCTGATGTATAATACATGTTTCAAATGTTTAAAGATGTTTCAAATGTGTAAAAGAACAAAAAGTTCTTTAAAAACACACAGAGGTGTTTGAGATGTTTCAAATGTGTAAAAGATCTTTTCAAAACTATTTTGAAAATGTTTGGGGGGGGGGCAGAGCTCTCTATTTGTGCTCTAAGGGGGGGCTCACTCCATCACACTTTGAAAACCCCTGCTCTATGTAGTATAAGTAGTATTTATGTGTACAACAGGGGAAACCGTCCATCTAGTATTGATAGTATTTCTATGTGACCCCAGAAGAACAGTCCGATCCGGACCTTCATGATACAGGTGGCGGTGCTGGCCAACCACCAGAACGGCCGGGACACCCACATGAGACAGATCAAGATCTACACGCCGGTGGAGGAGAGCTCCATCGGGAAGTTCCCACGATGCACCACGGTGGACTTCATGATGTACAGGACCATCCGCTGACTCCGGAGCCCACCATAATCCTTATCAATATGGACATCAATTCAAATGTCAACAGCGTTCGGACCCGGGGTCGGTCGGTCGGTCTCTCTCTCTCTCTCTCTCTCTCTCTCACTCTCACTCTCACTCTCACTCTCACGGTGGAGAATCAAACGCACCAGGTTACCTCTGGATGTCCTTACAGAGGAACAAGATGAGGTTCTCCTCCCACACCCTGCTGAGTGCCAATGGTGCCGCGTCCCAGACGCGCGCCAGGAACCACGTGCTTCTGTCTGCGTTTGCAGGGGAGGACGCGCGTATAGATGATGCTGAAGAACCTTTCTGTGCATCAAATGACCCTGTGTGTCCTCGTCTCTGCTGTGTTTCTATTAAAAACGTCTTTCACATGTATGCCAGTCTCTTGAGGTTTATACACACAGAACATACATCTTCATGTTTCCCTTCTACCATCACAGTCTTATGTATTGATACACATCTCGCTGTTACGATTACCATCTCGCTGTATATCGGGTGACAAAGTGTGTGTCAAAAGTATAGATACTTGTACAGAGCGTGAGATGGTAAATTGTCTACCATCCTCACTTCCTGTGTCGACCATCACCTAGTGGTTTTGTGACTTCCTGTGTGACACATTCGCGCCCTCCAGAGAGTTGCTGAGAATCGGAGTGACATACTGAGTCAGGGTGCTTGTCGAAGAAGAAAGATATACTAAGAATCAGATAGAGATTGGCACATTAGTACAGGAAGTAACTTGGATACAGGTCTCCATCCTTCGGAACGGATAGCTTTGTTTCCATGATGACTATGGATTGGTTGAGAGTGTACCTGGCAGGTGAGCTCTCCTTTCGCACTTGTTCAAGTGAAAACATGATATTGAAAGCTGAACCAGTGAGTTTGAAACCTGTTGAAGTTGAACTATCATCATCCTTTCTCTTTCTCTCAGGGCTCTTCTTGGTACCTCTTATTTCTGCGACCAACTCCACCACTCAGCGGACTTCTGCGGTCACGGAAGGTGCAGATATTAACCAAATGTTTCACTTTATCTCTGAGGGACTTTTATTGTGAAGGAAGGATCAGCTATTAACAATGTTCCACTATACCTTTCATGGGACTTAAACTGTAAAGGAAGTTCAAGATGTTAACCAAATGTTCCAGACCACTTAGGGACTTTTACTGTGAAGGAAGGACTGTACCTATATTAACCAAATTCTGAGAAGGATGGTCCAGTCCAGATATGAACCCAGTGTTCCACTATACCTCTGAGGGGACATTTACTGTGAAGGAAGGTTGAGATATTAACCAATTGTTCCTCTATAGTCTATAACGCTGAGGGACTTAGAAGGAAAATATTCCCCTTGTTGTGTGTAACCTATTGTGTCCCTACAGTGCAAAACTTTTCCACAAGTTCTGAGCCAACCACGGCAGATAAAGGCTCATCCACACTCGTTTCCAGGATACCGGCAAACATTTCCATGGTAATGTCAATATCCACTTCAATCACAGCAAATAGTCAAAGCATCAGCAAAGGGTCTTGTCTAGTTTCTTGGTCAATGCTGGGATTGTCTAACATCGGTTAGTATGGAGAGTGATTTGATAGTTTAGTATGGAGAATGTTTTGATACTTTAGTTAAGCATGGAGTTACACTTATTTTATAGTTTCTTATGTTATTGGCTTCAGTCAACACTGGGGATTACTTATTATTAGTTACTGTGATGTGTGGGCTGTTCTTAATGACGCAAGCTTCAGTGAGTAGACCCAATCTTTCACCTGGTATTGTGGATCAATCCACGCAGGTGGCGCTCGTTGTATTGGGGGCATCAGGGAAAAGTTGACTTTGTTGGGCTGAGTACCCGTGCTCAAACTGAGGCGATGGAAGCCCAGTGTAGCATTGACTTTGCTGCAAAACCTGCCATTTGGTCTGTGTAAACACTCCAATTGTAGAAAAGCCTAACCCGGAGCTACATGTAGTACATCAGTGTCCACATATCATCATGCATAAATGAAGATATCAACGCAAAAACATCAGTCCATCTCCTCTCTTCGTAAAGACCCCGTCACCCTCAGCCAGAGGAAATGCAACTACACCGGAAGCAATGCACCCCGCAACCACTTCCAGCTATTCACAGCAGCCAAACAACACAACAATCCTCGTCCAATCAACCAGCAGCCCTGCCGGAACAGTTGGCATAGTTACGGCTTCAACAATTGCAGGTAGGGCGACACACACACACACACACACACACGTCTCTCTATACAATATATCGTATATTTGTATATTTGAATTAAAGGGAGACCCTTTAATTCAGTCTACTCTCTCTCTACAGGTTACGTGTTGTTGGTGATAATAGTCTCTCTCTGTAGAGGTTATGTGTTGTTGGGTTGTTGGTGATAACAGTCTCTCTCTCTCTCTCTCTCTCTCTCTCTCTCTCTCTCTCTCTCTCTCTCTCTCTCTCTCTCTCTCTCTCTCTCTCTCTCTCTCTCTCTCTCTCTCTCTCTCTCTCTCTCTCTCTCTCTCTCTCTCTACACACGTTATGTGTTGTTGGTGATAATAGTCTCTCTCTCTACACGTTATGTGTTGTTGGTGATAATAGTCTCTCTCTCTACACGTTATGTGTTGTTGGTGATAAGTCTCTCTCTACAGGTTATGTTTTGTTGGTGATAATAGTCTCTCTCTCTACAGGTTATGTTTTGTTGGTGATAATAGTCTCTCTCTCTCTACATATTGTCTGTTGTTGGTGAGAATAGTCTCTCTCTCTCTCTCTCTACAGGTTATGTTTTGTTGGTGATAATAGTCTCTCTCTCTACATATTGTCTGTTGTTGGTGATAAGTCTCTCTCTCTACAGGTTATGCGTTGTTGGTGATGATAGTTTCTCACTCTCTCTCAACAGGTTATGTGTTATTGGTGACGAACGTTTCTCTACAGGTTATGTGTTGTTGGTGATAATAGTCTCTCTCTCTACAGGTTATGCGTTGTTGATGATAATAGTCTCTCCCTGCAGGTTACGTGTTGTTGGTGATAATAGTCTCTCTCTCTACAGGTTATTTGTTTTTAGTGATAATAGTCTCTCTCGCTCTACATATTGTCTGTTGTTGGCGATAATAGTATCTCTCTCTACAGGTTACTTGTTATTGGTGATAATAGTTTCTCTCTCTCTCCCTCCCTCTCTACAGGTTATATTTTCTTAGTGATAATAGTGATAGCCCTTGCTGTGCTTTGCTGGATCCTCATTTCTCTCAGGAGAAAATCCAGGGTGAGTCAGCTTAACTGAAGCCAACATAAAAAATAAAAAAATATATTGAAAAAACTCTTCAAGATTGGAGAAAGACTAATGAAAAGTGTGTGTGTGTGTGTGTGTGTGTGTGTGTGTGTGTGTGTGTGTGTGTGTGTGTGTGTGTGTGTGTGTGTGTGTGTGTGTGTGTGTGTGTGTGTGTGTGTGTGTGTGTGTGTGTGTGTGTGTGTGTGTCAGTGGTATTCCTTTGACTTCAAGTACCCTGTACTCCTGACGGACCCTCCTGGGACTTTTGAGACCGTCAACATGGACGGACTGAGTGAGTGTGTGTTCCTGTAGTCACAGTATCTGTGTACGCCAAGGTGTGTGTATGTTAACGTGTGTGTGTCTCTATCTCCTGCAGATATTGTTGACCTTTCACCTTTGCCAGCATCCAATGGGGAGCGTCTCCTGGACCAGGAGGTGCTCCTGCCCTATAGCGGCTTCCTCCCATTGGACACTGAGCAGACTGACAGGAAGTGGGACCAATCCGACGGAGTGTCACTTCATATAACAGAGGAAGAGCCGGAGAACAGCACTGCACTGTCCTGTGGTTCTACTGCACCCTAGTACTGTGTATGTACCCTAGTATTATACTGTCTATGTACCCTGTATGAATACAGTGTATGCATCCTAATAATGCACTGTGTATCTACCCTGTATGCATGCTGTATGTGTACCCTAGTACTGTACTTTGTATGAACCCTATTACTGTGTATCCTAGTATTGAACTGTATACCCTGTATAAATACTGTGCATGTACCCTGTATGACAACTGTATATGTATCCTGTATGAAAACTGTAATTACCCTATTCTGTCTTTTTATTTGTAGCGTATTTGTTGGTTCTTATTAACATTATCTCTTCTCCTCCTCCCCTCCCCTCCATTTCTCCAGTACCCTGTCTCCTCCCCTCCACCTCCTCCTCCTCCTCCCCTCCACCTCCTCCTCCTCCAGTACCCTGTCTCCTCCCCTCCTCTCTCCTCTCCTCCTATACCCTGTCTCCTCCTCCTCCTCCTCCTCCTCCTCCAGTACTCTGTCTCCTCCCCTCCACCTCCTCCTCCTCCTCCTCCTCCTCCAGTACCCTGTCTCCTCCCCTCCTCTCTCCTCTCCTCCTCCTCCTATACCCTGTCTCCTCCTCCTCCTCCTCCTCCTCCTCCTCCTCCAGTACCCTGTCTCCTCCTCCTCTCTCCTCTCCTCCTCCTCCTATACCCTGTCTCCTCCACTCCTCCTCCTCCTATACCCTGTCTCCTCCCCTCCTCCTCTCCTCCCCTCCTCCTCCTCCTCCAGTACCCTGTCTCCTCCCCTCCTCTTCTCCAGGACTCCTTTCTCCTCCTTCTCTCCTCTCCTCCTCCAGTACCCCGTCTCCTCTTCTCCAGAACTCCTTTCTCCTCCTTCTCTCCTCTCCTCCTCCAGTACCCTGTCTCCTCCCCTCCTCTTCTCCAGAACTCCTATCTCCTCCTTCTCCTCTCCTCCAGTACCCCGCCTCTTCCCTTCCTCCTCCTTCTCAGTCTCAGACAGAAGATAGTGGTGGAGAAAAGAGACTTAAACAAACTTAAACAAAAATAATTCAAACTGTCAAATATGAAATAAAACGATTATTTCCCTTTCTTTGTGTGGGTGTAGGAATCTGTTTCTTGACTATTTATTTTGGTTTACTTTATTTTGCATAATTTTTCCAGAAATGACACCATATGTACCAGATCGTTAAACATACCTGAAGGCAAACATTACCCATTTGTGACAAGAGAACCAAACAAGTTGCTGATCGGAGGTGCTCCTATAACGTGACGGTTTGCCACGCCACCGTGACGATAAGCTACGCCTGCGTCCTTGTAAAGGCTGTATTATACCTCACGCCTAGTCCTTGTACCCATGTGCATGATGGAGGCCGTACCCTGCGTGCGTTTGGTGTGTCCTTTGTGCACGTCTCCCTGGCCTTTAGTGGATCATAAAGGCACGGTGCAATACCAAGCATGAGTCATGTTCTGCGAGATGGAAACAGGAAACGGCGAAGTAGTGGTAGTAGTACAACGCCGGTGAATTTGGAAGACTAAGCTCTGGTCGTATAAGCCTACGACCTTTCCTAAAACCTTGATCCTTGATCTCTATGAAAATTGTTGTGAAATCAAGGAAAGATGTGGAGAATTCACAAGGATTTAGGAAAAGACAACCGTGGTGCTTTGAAGAACCCGATGGCCCACTAGGCTATTGCTGTGGTAGTACTCGTGTGTGGCGGTAGGGGGTGCTGCTGTCATCAGAGAGAGTCCCTCTGTGAGGCTGTGTTGCTGTGGTAGTACTAGTGTGTGGCGGTAGGGGGTGCTGCTGTCATCAGAGAGAGTCCCTCTGTGAGGCTGTGTTGCTGTGGTAGTACTAGTGTGTGGCGGTAGGGGGTGCTGCTGTCATCAGAGAGAGTCCCTGTGTGAGGGTCCTTCTCCGGGGTAGTACTAGTGTGTGGTGGGGGGGTGTTCTTACCATGTTGCTTCATGCAGGCTATATAAACGGGGACAACACGGTGAAAATATTACTATGATTAATATTATCCATTCATGTGGTCACATGACTGGATGCTCACCCCCCCCCGTCCACTCATATGTATCAACATTCATCCAAACTGCCTTGCAGAGGTGGGAGGTTACTCTACCTACTGAGTTACACTGGGAATAGAACCCCTGACCCTGCAGCAGGACTAGTTAGGGAGAGGTTATCTCCTAACATCTGTGTGACTGTGCCTTTCATTCATGATATAATTAACCTAACCTGGTAACTAAGAGGACCACAGATAAAATCACTAAAACAGACTCAGTATCGGTTACTTTATTTATATCATAAAGAAGATGCAGAAGAGATTAGATTATTCATTCAGCGAGAGCAAGAAGATGTTAGTCATAGTTCCGCAGTAAATCTTTGCTCCATGTGTATTTATAATAATGTGATTGTCACATTAACTATCTATAGTTTCGGTAGGCTTTCCATCTATTTTTGGTCTGTTGACATAAAATGTTGGATGATGGTGGCGATTCAAGTAGTTTAACGTGTCATGCAATGTTGGGGCAGGGCAGCTCCGTGACCGGGTTCCTCCGTATGTTTATTTGTAATATTACTCTAAACTAATTTGGTTTAGTTAACTAATTGCAATTTACTATGAAATTGCATAGTAAATTGTTAACATATTCTAATATTCAGGTATTTAAATTGTATACCAGATTTCATACCTGATTTCAACAGAGTTGTTATTGAGAAATTTGCACACATGAAAGATTGTTGGGCCAAGTTCCTCGTTGGGCCAAGTTCCTCTATACATGAAGGTCTGATAGCTTGCTTGATGGTAAGCTATGTTAGTTTGTTTGATGTTGTCGAATTGCGTTCTGTATAGGCCTGTGCCAGGCGCGTGCTGTCCATATGGGCAGGTGGGGCAGCAAACTACTTGCAAAAGCATGCTCCCAAAAAAATAGTTCCGCAGTAAATCTTTGCTCCAAGTGTATTTATAATAATGTGATTGTCACATTAACTATCTATAGTTTCGGTAGGCTTTCTGTCTATTTTTTGTCTGTTGACATAAAATGTTGGATGATGGTGGCGATTCAAGTAGTTTAACGTGTCATGCAATGTTGGGGCAGGGTATACACAGATACAGCAAGTATTACAGATACTTGCTGTATACACAGAAGATTTCCCCACAGCAGCCCTCTGAAAGGCAGTTGATGCCGATCCAATGTTGAGCAAACCACGTCTGCAAACCCTGACTTCAGATCATGCAGCAGAGCAATGGCATTGTTTCTGTATATTCTTGCGTTCTGTATAGGCCTGGCTATAGTAGCATATCTACTTTTTATTTCTACTTTTCATTAATTTATTTGCAATGCACCTGCTAAGCATATGTTGTCTATTGACAGAAAAAATAAATTTGGATATTCAATGGAATTGTTAAGGCATTGAAGCCTATTTATTTATTTATTTTTTTCAGCAGGTATTTAAATTGTATACCTGATTTCATACCTGATTTCAACAGAGTTGTTGTTGAGAAATTTAATTAGAAATACCTGATTTCAACAGAGTTGTTGTTGAGAATTTTTTTCAAAAACCTGATTTTAACAGAGTCGTTGAATTTTTTGCACACATGAAAGATGGTTAGGCCAAGTTCCTCTCTAAATGAAGGCCTGATAGCTTGCTTGATGACTTCTCATAAGCTATATTCATTTGTTTTGTTTGTTTTGCCGAATTGCGTTCTGTATAGGCCTGGGCCAGGCGCGTGCCATCCATATGGGCATGTAGTGGCTAAAGCTCCATTGTTGTGATCAGTAAATATTAGGGCTGTCAAGCGATTAAAATATTTAATCACGATTATTTTTATTATTAAATATTTTTTCTATGCTAAATATCCCTTGTAAAGAGTTCTCGTTAAAACTTCCTCTTTTAACAAGCTTATTACTTATACATATTTATCTTGATACTGACTTTCAAGTTAAAAATGTTAAAAAATGTGAGAACTTGTAGACTTGATGGGAGAACTGGTAGGTATGCGATGTGCCTAGCTTCAACAAACATCGGAACATCTTCAATACTAATATCCAAACACATAGCTTGTAGAATTTTGTTTTACTTGTGTGTGTTGATATTGATGGTGAAGTCACACAAATAATCTTTACACATCCTTCCCATCACAAATTCATATTTACATGAATACAATGACAGCTGCAAACTTGTAATAATAACATTGACTCATAGGAATTGTTTCTCCTTGAGTTCATCTTCAAGTAAAACACCACAGTGATTACAACATCACGAATTAACTTCACAAATGTGCTCCCCCGCACAAGTGTGAGGTGAGGAGTGAGGAACCTCTTACCTAAATTTTGCAACACCATTTGCGATAAATGTGTTGCAGAACTCGCACTAGTAGCTGGCAGTGGGGTGGAGACGAAGTGAAGCAATTTGTACTGAATCTACCGATGCTGACCATACATTACATACGCCAACACAGTATATGTATAACACTGAAAGTACATTACATAGCCCTATACAGTATGTGTAAATATACTGACAGTACATTACATACCCCAATACAGCTTGGTATCCCTCGAAACAGTATTCGTCCTGATGCTGACAGTACATTAGATACCCAACACAGTATTCTGAACTGATATTTATGGTACATTACATTACTACTACGGTATCTGCAATGACACGGACAGGTCATTACAGATACTAAGCAGTCACCACAACTTGACTGGAACATTTGTGAGTTGTTGAGACACCCTAGTAGCTGATGCCAGTAGTTTACCACGTAAAGGACACTTGAGTTTTACTTGTTTTGGATAATCCACTGTGTGTGAAATACTGCAAATATTGCTGGGAGGATAGTAATAATGTATTTGTATGAATTGTATGAATTTACCAATCATTCCCTACAAGCATAGGTTGGTGTGCCTGGAATGTCTTGTTGGGGTCATGGTGGGCGTCAGCCCAAGAAAGGTTGAGCACCACTGACTCATTTTATGAAAAAAGTTCAAACAAATTGCAAAATATAATATTCACCAACAATCATTAAAAATACCTTTTCTCATTCTGATTGCTGTAGTAGTTAGCACACATTTTTATTTCAATCACATAGTATGATGTCAGATTGTTGCATTTTGGATGGATACTATTTGTGTGAATGCAGTCTGATGTAAGACTCCATGTTTCATTCTAAGGTGTACAGTATTGTGGATTTAGTATGATTTAAAATTTGATGTAGCCCTTTCTATAGTATTTATACTGTATGTAAAATTACATTTTGTTTGAATAACGGTTGCATATTTTATTCATGTGAATGGGGTCTGATGTTAGGCCTTATGTTTCATTTTCTGTTGTAAATTTAGGTTAAATGTGGATTTAGTATTATTGTCTGTGGGGATATAGTTTGGATACAACTATGTAAGATTGTATGAAGGATTACGCAATATATATATTTAACAAGGGTAATTCATTATTTATAAATAAAGATATATTGTTAATAAATCTTGTTCCAGGCATGTACCCTTCTTTGAATCAAAGCCCCTGCCACTCAAAAGGTCTCTGCACGGCCCCGTCTCATGCATCAAGACAAACCAAAAATGTATAACAAGTTTCTGGAAATTGTTTGACATGAGCATACGTTGCATAATCGAATTACGTATGTGCTCTAGGGATGGGCATTTGAAGGCATGTATACCAATATTCGATAAAAATAAGAGTAAAGGCCTCCACACACCGGCGCCGCAGCGCAGCGTCGCGTATTTTACGCGCGTCAAAAGCACGCCCCTAGCACCAACAGGAGGCGGCGCGACGGCCGCGCTGCAGTATAAAATCAGGAAGTCACCTGTCAATCAACCGCAGCATAGAGACGAAACGCAATGGGTGAGTAGCCTATTGTAGCCTAGTTTATTTATTTTCCATATTTTTGGCTGAATAATTTGAAAAATGTATAATCTGCGAAGTGAAAGTATGTTTTCAAGCATCAGATCAACTTAGTTTGTAGGGCACTTTATCGTTTTATTTACTGTCATTTCTTATTTATTTTATATTTTGCCATTATTCATTCTATTGCATCAACAATTTCAATAACTGCAGGACCTTCTATTAAGCCTTTTTGGTATATAGTGCAGTCACCTTTTAAGGCCAATTGTTATTGTGTGTATTTATTGTATTGAGCTCCTGGATGGCTTTATTGATCCCCATTGGGACCAATACAGTATCTATCTATCTATCCATCTATATAGCCTTAACATAGCCACACATTTACATGTATGCAGCCAGTAGTTATCCATTTTAATTGAGCAAGCTCTTTTACATTTTATTGAGTTTTTTTTATTTCAACAGAATAAATAACTGTTGCCAGACAGAGGGGGGCTGCCCTTCTTCTCCTGTGCTGTAGGCGGGCAAGGAGAAGACGAAGGGTTTGGGTGCACCCCATCAATGAACAGAGACAAGAACAGGGGGTATGCCACAATCTGGTCCAGGAGCTCCGTGCAGATCCTGAGAGGCACACCAATATTTCAATTCGCCAATGGCAATGGCAGAACCATATGGTGCAGCCTACATGATGACCTATAATTTAGTTATTATCCCTCTCTGGTATACTCTTTTGCATATATATATGCATACTTTTTTTTTTATCCCTCGGGATAAATACAGTGATGTTATTGCTGTGCTGGATTCAGTAGCCAGTGTATTTTATTTGAGTGCTCGAGACACTTAATGTTATTTTTCCTTAAATCCAGAGACAGTTAATACATGATCTGATACCAGAGAGACAGTTAATACATTACAATGCATTTTTGAGCTTTGCCTGTGTTTTCTTTTACTTATCTATTTTATTGTATGAGAATGTTTCTATGTGAAGCACTTTGAGTCTGCTTCATGTATTAAAAGTGCTATATGAATGAAGTTGCCTTGCCTTAAATAAAAATATATATATTACAAGTAATCTGGTTTCTACCTACATGGTGTGATTATATGTGACTTGATTTCGTCTATTTCCCATTATGGTTAATGGTTTGGGTACTTCGTCCACCATTGTTGATTTCTCACCTGAAGATCCAATCTCCAGAGCTATGGCTCGCCAGGCAATTACCTTTTTGGAGTTGTCTTTGTAATGACGGGTACTTTGGTCATACAATTCGACATATTTTTCCACCTCGACGACCAGTCTCTCATCGTCCATTCTCGTAATTGTTTCTCACAAACGAAAGAGGGCAACATCCAGTGGTGAGGGGTAGATATGGAGGTGCCTACGGGACCCGGGATGTACAAACCAGCTTTTACAAAGCGCTTTTTCAGGGGCGGCGACGCTCGGGAATAGAACATTGTCTCGAAGAATAGTTGGGCGGCGCGGCGCGGAATGCTGCCGCGCGTCTAGTCGGCGCCGGTGTGGGCTAGTACACCCGGAATAACGGGGGCAGACTTTTTGACGCGACGCTGCGGCGCCGGTGTGTGCCTTAACCGGTTAACCGAACTACGAAAAAAATATATATGTATAGCGCACTCATAATGTAGCCTGAAGTTCTTCCATGGTCTGGCGTTCACTAAACAAATGTATTTGTTTTCCATCTATTAGTCAAATAAATAAGGAAATAAAAAGCAATTTGCTCAATTTATTGAGCAATTTAGAAGTAAAAAAACACTCAAAGTCAGTATGCTGAATCGAAACGGGTTGAAATGAAACAATCATTTTTGACAAGAATATGAATGAACAGTATTGCATAATTAAGGCACAAACTTAAATTAATTAAAGTTAATTTAAGGCATAAACTGAATAGATTCAAGCAACTGAAGCACAACAGCAAAAAGTATAAGTTGTAACGGGGGGGGTTACAATAGTGCAATAGTGCCACGAGCTCTCATTCCACACCGTACGAGACAGACACTGGTAGTGTGAAGCTGTCTCTGCATCTCAGACATCGCTTCCACAGCTAACACGCTATTTTATGTTGAAATGCGACGTAATCCAGGGTTCACGAAAACGTACACTGTCAACGTATGCTTTTTTTCGACTGGGTTGGCTCTCAGATATACGTGTTTCCATGGGCGAGGCTAGCACCCCTAAAATAAAAATGGATGGACAAAAGCTTGGATCGAGGGATGACTTTCAATAGATCGCAGTCATAAAGCTGCTCTGCTACTTACAACACCCTGACCCAGAATCAGGTCGTATGCAAGTGGTTTAACACCCAGTCCTTCATAAACATGTGGTGTGATCATGGACATACGACGGTTCTTTAAAAGAAAAAAGACTGATTCAGGTGAGAGACTAGGGACAGTCCATGATGACCTCTATCTTCTTTTTTTTTTCAGAACAAAAGCTATGTGTGAGACGAACCAGATAGCAGTCTTAGAATCATCCTCAGGACAGAGGCGGAAGACAAAGAGAATGGATGAATATCTTGTTGAGTCAACTTGTGGGGCAGGCAGTGATCTGACCGAATGATCTGTGAACTTGAGAGGCATTTTTCTGGTGTGAATGAGGAGGTACTCAATGGAACTCAGGCATGCAGTCCAACCCCAGGCCACTTCTTGTCTGAGCCTCATCTGACAGCACTGGCTCTGCATTACCATATTGAACTTAAGTCAGAGGAAGTGATAGTTGCAAAAAACTTTCTGAAGCACAAGAGTGAGGCTGGTACAGTTCAGGACCTGCTAGCAGTGTACAAACTCCTAGATTCTGAAATGTTCCCTTCACTGAAAGCTGTTATGCAGGTTGCCTTGACAATACCATTTAGCAGCTGTACATGTGAGCGGTCTTTTAGTGCCCTGCATCGGCTCCCTACATGGCTCAGGAGGACCACAGGCCAAAGCAGACTCCAGCACCGAGCTGTGATGTCCATTGAGAAGGAGGAGTTGTTCGAAAGAAATGAACACCAAAAGGTCATTGACAGGATTGCCACCCTCAAAGTGCGGTGAGTGACATAGAATAACTCTCCCAAAGTAGAGTGTATTACCTGCATACTTGGAAGACCCAAATGGGGATTCAGGGGAAGTACTATCAAAGATTTCCCTCTCTTTCTTTTTTTATATCTATCTTTAATTTCTAAGTATTTTCAAGACCTTTGGACTTTTTGGGTTTACCTCCTTTTTTTTTTTTTTTTTTGCTCTTGATGTGAAGCTTGTTTTATTATTCATTATTGATGACTTATATTGGTTTATAAAAGTTCAGACAGGTGTGCAACCAAGTATATTAGAGATTGCCATTTGTAAATAATTTACAGAAGATGACTTGCATTTTGCTGTCCAAGTACCTGTTACTCAGTTCAATGACAATAAAGTTGAATCTAATCAAATCGACGGTTAATCAAGTTAACGGTCAGGAAAACAAGCTGAGTGAAGAAGGTTTGGTGTTTGTTACAGGGGGCTGTCTGTGTGAACTGTCACAATAAAGCTGGTTTTCTGGAAAGGGCTCCAAAAAAAAAGTTATTTTTCAATAGACATAATCTTTTTTTTGTGTGAAAAAAAGGGTGGGTGGTGCGGCAGTGGGGCTCATTGGGTGCTCAGCACCCCTTAAGCTCTGACCCTTAGGGATGGGAATTGATAAGAATTTCACGATTCCGATTCTGCTTATCGATCCGATTCCTTATCGATTCTCTTATCGATTCTCATTGGGTGAGAAAATAAGTATAAATGTGTTTGTTTGCATTACATCTCTTTAATATCTGATCAGAAGTGCTTCTAGTATTAGGAAATTGTACATTTTCAAATCAATTGGTCTAGACGAAAAAATATATCGCTTTTTAAGCACAAATGCCATCATTATGTGCCATACAACTAAAAACACAGACTGAAAACAGCCAAGTAAGAGCTTGTGCCTTTTGGAATTCTAACAGTGCTCATTTGCATTCAACTTGTAACAAAATTAAACTGACATAAACAAAATGAAGCATTGATTAGACAGAGATTTATTAGATGGGCCTACCTAATAAACCGTTGGAACACACAAGACCGGAAACCATAGCAATGCCGGTAAACAAACCCCGAGAAACCCAATCCCTATGAGAGCTCCCCACGCTACGGCCATCCGGAGGCGACAGAGCTGTTGGCCGTGATATTATATATACAATTATAATATAGTATATAATATATTATATACTATTATATATAGAGATCCGGGAGTCGCCAACTGCAACAATCACTTTCTCCTCCATTCCGCGGTTCACCCGGACTGCAGCACTGCACTGAGTTTGACGGCTGAACGCTGATTGGCTGTTACGTTACACATGTCACTCAGTTATCACGCTGTTGAACGCTGATTGGTTGTCATCACGACAAAAACTTGTCGCCGGTTTTCTCCCGCGACAAACTCGCCCTTATACGCGTCTCTACGTTCACTTTGTATGGGATCTTGTTGCCCCGTCGCGTTTGGTTTGAACGCACAATGCGATTCTTCCTCGGCGGCGACATGTTTGCTGCGTTCTGAACCAAATCAAAGCTGCGTGTGTGTGACGTCACGACGCATTTGCCGCGACCGGAACCGATAAGCGGAATCGTTAAGCAGGCTTGCTAACGATTCCAAGGAATCGGTTGACTCGGAACCGGTTCTGAACAAGAGCCGGTTCTCGATTCCCATCCCTACTGACCCTAGTATCGCCCCTGTGTGTTTCTAACAAGATGATATCATTAAAGGTTACATAAAGTAACGGTTTAATAACACAAACGCAGGAAACACGTGAGCTGCTAGTTTAGCGAAAGCAGCGTCCCTAACAACCTGACGTCGTTGAAACATGCGAGCGAGCCGATAAAATCTTCCTAATAACTATAAAACTAAAGATCAGACACAATCACTGACTGAATATTATGCAAGTAAAAAGTATATTTCTCGCTAGAAATGTCATTAGAAACACGTTTAATGGTGAATCTGTCCTAAAATATTGCATTTCCCATTCAGTTAATGCTGGGATTTGCATATCATATGCACGCGAAATGGACGCATCCGCCCTCCACAGTAGTTAATGCTGGGTTTTGCGTATCATATGCATGCGAAATGGTCATTTGGCGTGTGTACTGCACGTATTTTGAAAGTGTCAAACCGTGCGATCTGTACGCATATTGGTGAGACTGGGTTGATGAGTTTTACTTGTTTTGGATAATCCACTGTGTGTGAAATACTGCAAATATTGCTGGGAGGATAGTAATAATGTATTTGTATGAATTGTATGAATTTACCAATCATTCCCTACAAGCGTAGGTTGGTGTGCCTGGAATGTCTTGTTGGGGTCATGGTGGGCGTCAGCCCAAGAAAGGTTGAGCACCACTGACTCATTTTATGAAAAAAGTTCAAACAAATTGCAAAATATAATATTCACCAACAATCATTAAAAATACCTTTTCTCATTCTGATTGCTGTAGTAGTTAGCACACATTTTTATTTCAATCACATAGTATGATGTCAGATTGTTGCATTTTGGATGGATACTATTTGTGTGAATGCTAGCAATGTAGCCCTTTCTATATTAATACTGTATGTAAAATGACATTTTGTTTGAATAACGGTTGCATATTTTATTCATGTGAATGGGGTCTGATGTTAGGCCCTATGTTTCATTTTCTGTTGTAAATTTAGGTTAAATGTGGATTTAGTATTATTGTCTGTGGGGATATAGTTTGGATACAACTATGTAAGATTGTATGAAGGATTACGCAATATATATATTTAACAAGGGTAATTCATTATTTAAAAATAAAGAAATATTGTTAATAAATCTTGTTCCAGGCATGTACCCTTCTTTGAATCAAAGCCCCTGCCACTCAAAAGGTCTCTGCACGGCCCCGTCTCATGCATCAAGACAAACCAAAAATGTATAACAAGTTTCTGGAAATTGTTTGACATGAGCATACGTTGCATAATCGAATTACGTATGTGCTCTAGGGATGGGCATTTGAAGGCATACCAATATTCGATAAAAATAAGAGTAACCGGTTAACCGAACTACGAAAAAACTATATATGTGTAGCGCACTCATAATGTAGCCTGAAGTTCTTCCGTGGTCTGGCGTTCACTAAACAAATGTATTCGTTTTCCATCTATTAGTCAAATAAATAAGGAAATAAAAAGCAATTTTCTCAATTTATTGAGCAATTTAGAAGTAAAAAAACACTCAAAGTCAGTATGCTGAATCGAAACGGGTTGAAATGAAACCATCATTTTTGACAAGAATATGAATAAACAGTATTGCATAATTAAGGCACAAACTGAAATTAATTAAAGTTAATTTAAGGCATAAACTGAATAGATTCAAGCAACTGAAGCACAACAGCAAAAAGTATAAGTTGTAACGGGGGGGGTTACAATAGTGCAATAGTGCCACGAGCTCTCATTCCACACCGTACGAGACAGACACTGGTAGTGTGAAGCTGTCTCTGCATCTCAGACATCGCTTCCACAGCTAACACGCTATTTTATGTTGAAATGCGACGTAATCCAGGGTTCACGAAAACGTACACTGTCAACGTATGCTTTTGTCGACTGGGTTGGCTCTCAGATATACGTGTTTCCATGGGCGAGGCTAGCACCCCTAAAATAAAAATGGATGGACAAAAGCTTGGATCGAGGGATGACTTTCAATAGATCGCAGTCATAAAGCTGCTCTGCTACTTACAACACCCTGACCCAGAATCAGGTCGTATGCAAGTGGTTTAACACCCAGTCCTTCATAAACATGTGGTGTGATCATGGAGAGGGGCGACCATCATTCGGCCGCACCCCAAGCCAGTATCTAATGTCTTTCTGCGCCGGCCCCCGGAGGGGTCGGTTATCCTGGAACAATCGTATAGCCCGGGCACTATGGTATCATCACATCTAGGGGGGATTCTGACTTAGAGGCGTTCAGTCATAAGCCCACAGATGGTAGCTTCGCCCCATCGGCTCCTCAGCCAAGCACATACACCAAATGTCTGAACCTGCGGTTCCTCTTGTACTGAGCAGGATTACTATTGCAACAACACATCATCAGTAGGGTAAAACTAACCTGTCTCACGACGGTTATGTCTGGGGCATGTACACAAAGTTGTGCTCCGAGGTTTGCAGATGGGTGGACTGCAAAAGGCTGATGCGAAAAGAGTTCTAAAATTCTGCTCAGTCTCAGCGACCATAGGCAGCCTCCACTTCTGGAAGAGACGTTGTGTTGTCTATCCCTGAATGCCATATTGTCATATGCAATGCTTTAACCTCAGCTAAACCATCATTTCATCTCTACTACTCTGCGTGCTTAAGCATTTTGCACGTTCAGTGTCTGGTTAGTTTTCAGATTGAAATCTTCTAATGTTTGGATCCAAAAAAATAAAACTTTGTTTTGCTTGTAGATCCAAATAAAATAATTTAAACCTGTGTGTGTGTGTGTGTGTGTGTGTGTGTGTGTGTGTGTGTGTGTGTGTGTGTGTGTGTGTGTGTGTGTGTGTGTGTGTGTGTGGCCTGCCAGTGAGCAATTGACATACGACGGTTCTTTAAAAGAAAAAAGTCTGATTCAGGTGAGAGACTAGGGACAGTCCATGATGACCTCTATCTTCTTTTTTTTTTCAGAACAAAAGCTATGTGTGAGACGAACCAGATAGCAGTCTTAGAATCATCCTCAGGACAGAGGCGGAAGACAAAGAGAATGGATGAATATCTTGTTGAGTCAACTTGTGGGGCAGGCAGTGATCAGACCGAATGATCTGTGAACTTGAGAGGCATTTTTCTGGTGTGAATGAGGAGGTACTCAATGGAACTCAGGCATGCAGTCCAACCCCAGGCCACTTCTTGTCTGAGCCTCATCTGACAGCACTGGCTCTGCATTACCATATTGAACTTAAGTCAGAGGAAGTGATAGTTGCAAAAAACTTTCTGAAGCGCAAGAGCGAGGCTGGTACAGTTCAGGACCTGCTAGCAATGTACAAACTCCTAGATTCTGAAATGTTCCCTTCACTGAAAGCTGTTATGCAGGTTGCCTTGACAATACCATTTAGCAGCTGTACATGTGAGCGGTCTTTTAGTGCCCTGCATCGGCTCCCTACATGGCTCAGGAGGACCACGGGCCAAAGCAGACTCCAGCACCGAGCTGTGATGTCCATTGAGAAGGAGGAGTTGTTCGAAAGAAATGAACACCAAAAGGTAATTGACAGGATTGCCACCCTCAAAGTGCGGTGACATAGAATAACTCTCCCAAAGTAGAGTGTATTACCTGCATACTTGGAAGAGCCAAATGGGGATTCAGGGGAAGTACTATCAAAGATTTCCCTCTCTTTCTTTTTTATATCTATCTTTAATTTCTAAGTATTTTCAAGACCTTTGGACTTTTTGGGTTTACCTCCTTTTTTTTTTTTTTTTTTTGCTCTTGATGTGAAGCTTGTTTTATTATGAATTATTGATGACTTATATTGTTTTATAAAAGTTCAGACAGGTGTGCAACCAAGTATATTAGAGATTGCCATTTGTAAATAATTTACAGAAGATGACTTGCATTTTGTTGTCCAAGTACCTGTTACTCAGTTCAATGACAATAAAGTTTAATCTAATCAAATCGACGGTTAATCAAGTTAACGGTCAGGAAAACAAGCTGAGTGAAGAAGGTTTGGTGTTCGTTACAGGGGGCTGTCTGTGTGAACTGTCACAATAAAGCTGGTTTTCTGGAAAGGGCTCCAAAAAAAAGTTATTTTTCAACAGACATAATCTTTTTTTTGTGTGGAAAAAAAGGGTGGGTGGTGCGGCAGTAGGGCTCATTGGGTGCTCAGCACCCCTAAAGCTCTGACCCTAGTATCGCCCCTGCGTGTTTCTAACAAGATGATATCATTAAAGGTTACATAAAGTAACGGTTTAATAACACAAACGCAGGAAACACGTGAGCTGCTAGTTTAGCGAAAGCAGCGTCCCTAACAACCTGACGTCGTTGAAACATGCGAGCGAGCCGATAAAATCTTCCTAATAACTATAAAACTAAAGATCAGACACAATCACTGACTGAAGATTATGCAAGTAAAAAGTATATTTCTCACTAGAAACGTTATTACAAACACGTTTAACGGTGAATCGGTCCTAAAATATTCCCATTCAGATAATAAAGATTAATAAAGATCATACACATTCACTGACTGAAGATTATTCAAGGAAAAAGTACATTTCTCGCTAGAAATGTCATTAGAAACACGTTTAATGGTGAATCTGTCCTAAAATATTGCATTTCCCATTCAGTTAATGCTGGGATTTGCGTATCATATGCACGCGAAATGGACGCATCCGCCCTCCACAGTAGTTAATGCTGGGTTTTGCGTATCATATGCACGCGAAATGGTCATTTGGCGTATGTACTGCACGCATTTTGAAAGTGTCAAACCGTGCGAACTGTACGCATATTGGTGAAACTGGGTTGATGAGTTTTACTTGTTTTGGATAATCCACTGTGTGTGAAATACTGCAAATATTGCTGGGAGGATGTCCTAGTAATAATGTATTTGTATGAATTTTATGAATTTACCAATCATTCCCTACAAGCGTAGGTTGGTGTGCCTGGAATGTCTTGTTGGGGTCATGGTGGGCGTCAGCCCAAGAAAGGTTGAGCACCACTGACTCATTTTATGAAAAACGTTCACACAAATTGCAAAATAAAATATTCACCAACAATCATTAAAAATACATTTTCTCATTCTGATTGCTGTAGTAGTTAGCACACATTTTTATTTCAATCACATAGTATGATGTCAGATTGTTGCATTTTTGATAGATACTGTTTGTGTGAATGTAGTCTGATGTAAGACTCCATGTTTCATTCTTAGGTGTACAGTATTGTGGATTTAGTATGATTTAAAATTTGATGTAGCCCTTTCTATATTAATACTGTATGTAAAATGACATTTTGTTTGAATAACGGTTGCATATTTTATTCCTGTGAATGGGGTCTGATGTTAGGCCCTATGTTTCATTTTCTGTTGTAAATTTAGGTTAAATGTGGATTTAGTATTATTGTCTGTGGGGATATAGTTTGGATACAACTATGTAAGATTGTATGAAAGATTACGCAATATATATATTTAACAAGGGTAATTCATTATTTATAAATAAAGATATATTGTTAATAAATCTTGTTCCAGGCATGTACCCTTCTTTTAATCAAAGCCCCTGCCACTCAAAAGGTCTCTGCACGGCCCTGTCTCATACATCAAGACCAGTGGCGTGCACAGGGGGGGCGCCCCCCACAAGGGGGGGCGGTCGCCCCCCCTTGTGGCCCAATTGTTGAAAAACACGTGCTAAAGTGCCCTCTCAGGAGCCAAAACGCGTATTAAAGGGGCCCCTTGGGAGCCAAAACGCGTGCTAAACTGCCCTCAAGTGTCCTTTCGGGAACCAAAACGTGTGCTAAACTGCCCCCTTTGAAGCCAAAACGCGTGCTAGAGTGCCCTCATTTGTATAACATATAAAACGTGTCTAAAGTGCCCTCTTCAGTGGTGAGAACGCGCTATATGTGCCCTTTTTTTCTCTTTCCGCCCCTGCCCTTCAAAAAGTCTGTGCACGCCACTGATCAAGACAAACCAAAAATGTAGAACAAGTTTCTGGAAATTGTTTGACATGAGCATACGTTGCATAATCGAATTACGTATGTGCTCTAGGGATGGGCATTTGAAGGCATACCAATATTCGATAAAAATAAGAGTATCCGGTTAACCGAACTACGAAAAAAATATATATGTGTAGCGCACTCATAATGTAGCCTGAAGTTCTTCCGTGGTCTGGCCTTCACTAAACAAATGTATTCGTTTTCCATCTATTAGTCAAATAAATAAGGAAATAAAAAGCAATTTTCTCAATTTATTGAGCAATTTAGAAGTAAAAAAACACTCAAAGTCAGTATGCTGAATCGAAACGGGTTGAAATGAAACCATCATTTTTGACAAGAATATGAATGAACAGTATTGCATAATTAAGGCACAAACTTAAATTAATTAAAGTAAATTTAAGACATAAACTGAATAGATTCAAGCAACTGAAGCACAACAGCAAAAAGTATAAGTTGTAACGGGGGGGGGTTACAATAGTGCAATAGTGCCACGAGCTCTCATTCCACACCGTACGAGACAGACACTGGTAGTGTGAAGCTGTCTCTGCATCTCAGACATCGCTTCCACAGGCAACTAGCTCTGTCCCCTTTTCTCCCTTTCATTCCAACCCGTGAGCAACGCTAGTCTCCCTTCTCTGCCGAATGCATTTTTGAAAAAAAGAATAAGAACCAGTTTTTTTAAAATCCTTAAATGTGATGCATGCCTCCGAATCGTGTGATGCGTCCGATCAGCTGCATTTTTGGGGATAAAATAAGAGCGATGACATGACAGTAGTCATCGCTCTTATTTTATCCCCAAAAATATATAATAATATAATAATAATGATAATAATAATAATTATCCCACCGTTGTTGGTCTCCCACCATATGCGCTGTCATCAGCACAAATGATCCGTCCCTAACAGTTAAAATCCATCATCCCCCCTGGCTTTTTTTTACAACTCGACCACTGACTATAATACTATAATACTACTACTTCAGCTGCTACTACTTCTACTTCGTCTTCTACTTCAGCTAAATGTAAATGGACCGCATTTATGTAGCACTTTTCTAACCATTGGCCACCCAAAGCGCTTTATATTATTGCCTCACATTCACCATTCATGCACCGACGGCGGAGTCAGCCATGCAAGGCGACAGCCAGCTCGTCTGGGATTGCCCCAGCAACCTTCAGGTGCAGCCAACCCGCTCTATCTCCTGAGCTACTAGTACTACTTCAGCTTCTCCTAGTACTACTTCGGCTACTACAGCTACTACTTCATCTTCTACTACTACTTCAGCTTCTACTACTACTTCAGCTTCTACTACTACTTCAGTTTCTACTACTACTTCAGCAACTACTACTACTACTACTTCATATACTACTGCAACCTCAGCTGCTAATACTACTACTTCAGCTACTACTACTAATACTTCAGCTACTACTACTAATACTTCAGCTGCTACTACTACTAGGCTACTTCTTTCAGATTCTTCAGATCACTTCATTTTACATTTCTCTGAAATACAATCGGGAAACGACTTACTTGGAAATCATACCCCTTATCTTACCGTCATTTCTTAGGTAATGGTTACACATCGCTAAGGAATTTGGAGGCTGGCCTTACTGCTTGACTTGACACCATCCATAGATCATCCGATATTTGGTGAATAACCCTTTAAGACTCCACTGTTGTGGCCGGATATAAAGCTAGGGCCAGAGCCGAGAGGGGTTTAACTCACGGCGGTATATAAGACGTCTACGTCGAATCCTCCCTTGGTCTCTGAAAAAATGACTTCACTCACTCAAGCTTTGTCTTATCCCAAACCCAGCCACGCGGAGTCTCTGAACTGCCCCCCCAACGCGATGCCAAAACGGATCCTGGGCGGAGATCATTGGGTACTGGTCATCAACACCGGAGGAACCATCGGAATGAAGAGTCATGAGGGGGGTAATTATCTATCTATGTTCTCAGATGAGCCGGGAGAGAGTATCGCGTGTCTAGGGAATCATCTGATGCACTATCTACTTGGACATTTAGGATGTAGATTACGCAGAGTCTACTACGTGCGTTAGTGAACAATTCTGACAGATACACCTACACATAGGCCTACTACTGTTTTGGTTGAAACATCACACTCCTGATGACATGCACACAGACATGCACACAGTCATGCACTCAATCATTTCGCTTTAGTCAACTATGTGTCTGTGAAGGTTTCAAATCAACATTGTGTCGACTGTAGAAAAAAGAGTGTCCTTGATCGATAAAGAAATAAAATAAGAGCTGCTTCACCAAGCTTGGATCAATCCAAGCTGAGGGCTGAAGTTGGCTCTTAACACGCAAGCAGATGAGAGATGTTGGTTGGTCATAAACCATAAACAATATTTGTTAATCGCACACACTGGCACTTTGAGACAAATTCCTATTATGATCTGCATAAATGGCAATAAAAAGAAATCCTAATCCTAATGTTGCAATTACAGTTTAGCTCTGAGTCCATAACCACACCAAGATTTAGGAACCTGATTTAGACCTTTATTCCACACTGATCGAGATTCAGTAAGAGCAGTAACTTTCACTTTTATTTTAGGCCCCAACAATTATTTTCAGGTTTATCTTTATTTAACTGGGGGAAATAGATGCACATCAATTCATTAATTTGAACAATGCCCTTGATGAGTGAATCATTCTGACCATTCCTGCAATGTTAACTACCTATAGATTTATAAAAGTCAGCCTGACCCCACTGGTGTCATTCGTCCAGTAATAGGGGTGGAGCAAGTTGCCCTTCTTCAGTAGCGATGCTAAACAGTAACTCAATGCTGACTGTGTTAATATAACAACTCATGCTTGGAGTCTAGGGAGACAGCGCCCAGCATTACACAGGTTCATGTTTCAAGCACTGACATCAGACGTGATGACGGAAAAACAGCAAAATATCAGTTTTGTGGGTTTCTTCCCTCAAATGTTGTGTGTGTTTTCCTGGTGCTTCAGGGTATTGGAAGGCCAATACTGTTGGCCTTCCATCAATAATGGCCATTGATGCGCGCGCAAAATGATCATCACAAAAATTAATTTTGCTTGACCGGTTGCCATGGTTATCTCTGTGCGGTAAATTTGCAGCTGCGGTGTTAATTAGCGATGTTGTCAGCTTACTGTTACATTAAACTGTAATCAGAAAACGCGGTTATATGCTATAGACCCTGAAGTATCGGTGGTATAAAGGCAGGGACGAATTTCTAATTATAATATATGTACACTTTATGTTGAAAGTAAAGACCATCGCGATTCCTAATGAAATGAATGGCGCAGTGTTTATTCTTAAAAACGAGAGTTGATAAATTGTGAAAAATGAATTAAACTGTAATCAGACAACGCGGTTATATATGCTATAGATCCTAAATTATCTGTGGTATAAAGGCTGGCACGTATTTCGTTTATAAATATGTACACTTTATGTTGAAAGTATAGACCGTCGCGATTTCCATTGAAACGAAAGTAAAGATAAAGATGCGCGGTGGGATACACCTGCGGAGGGTTGGGTGGATTGCGTGAAAAAAGTAATACTTGGAGGGATTGGGGGCGGGTCTCGATTGAAATAAATAAATAATAAGCAGGTTAACATATTGACAAGCAAACGGCAAACTGACAAATTATATTTTTCTATAATCACCCTGCTTCTAAAATCTCCGCCCAGCGCTCGTCCGCTGGTTTTCCATAAGCACACTGCGCGATCATCCCTGCTGCATATGCCCTCACACATTGTTGAAATTATATGCTGGATGCTTTATTCTTTCTATCCTTTAGTTAATGATCGGGTTATAATAAGACCACGTTGGCTATGTTCGCTTGCACACCGCGCGGTGGTGTGCAAACACAGGCTGATGAGGTGTCACGCGCTGTTCGACACATGCATGCGCATTTGCCACCCCCACCACTGAAATCATTCCGGCGCCACTGCTGGTACTTTCACAAAAAGTAAAGACTCGTAGTGGGGGTAATTTCGGCCATGGTTGACAAGAATTGGGGGAAAGGAACTTTGGCCTTGACTCTCTGAAGTAACCCCGACATGGAGGACAAAGGGATTGTAGGCCTACTCCCGGAGCTGAGCTGCCGGACTGCCGCCGCGCTCCCCCCAATGGAGCAGCTCGGCGGCAGTCCGGCAGCTCAGCTCCGAGACAGATCACCCTCACTTTCTCCTCCATGTCTCCTCCTCCGGACTGCCGGGGAGCTCGGCGGCAGTCTGGCAGCTCAGCTCCGGGAGTTCCATCCCTTTCTCCTCCATGTCTCCTCCTCCGGAGTCCGGACTACCGGCAGTCGGCAGCTCGTCCCCTGGTCCACAAAATCTTAGCTGCTCTGATTGGACAGCTCGTCCCCTTGTCCACAAAATCTTAGCTGCTCTGATTGGACAGCTCGTCCCCTTGTCCACAAAATCTTAGCTGCTCTGATTGGACAGCTCGTCCCCTTGTCCACAAAATCTTAGCTGCTCTGATTAGAGGGGTTGGGGAAGTGGGAGCTAATATTCAAAATCGCCGAAACTGATTCGCTCGTTTGGTAACTGGAGGCGCGGTCCTTTCAGAATGCATCTCACTCAAAAAATCATGTAGGCTACGGACTTTTTTCCAACAACCCAGATCCCAGGAAAATTGTTGTTTTCATAATATGTCCCTGGCCAAAATACAATAACAAACATGGAGGTTTTCCTGACATGCAGTATGTCTGAAATCACATATCAACTGCAAATGTCACATCTGAATTTGGCGGTTGATAATGTAGGCCTACTCCTCAACTAAGTGAAAGATCCAATGGTTTATATGTATTCAAATACCGAATCCTACATTAAAGTACTTCAGTATGAAAACATTTCCTCAAATGTAGTTAAAACTTCTCAGGCTTGAATAAGCTTGTCAGCCATATGGCAAGCTTGATAGACTAGCTTGCATGCCATGAGTGCAGTCATGCATTCATTGTATTGACAAAGACAATTCATAAATAAAAAAATCATATATACTGCCTGAGAAATCTCTGTATTTAGCATTATGATTACAAATGGTACGATATAATAAATGGAGGAGTCCTACTTGAATGTGTAAACTGAGACTAAGACTTTAATCTCTTGCAGTTTTAGCTTCTGTTTTAGGGTTCGGTTCATTCGATTTTTCCCAATCTGTGAATATGTAATGGAACACGAACATGTTAATAAAGTTAAAAAATAAATAAAAGTTATATTATGTTCTTAAGCATGCGCATCAAGTGCAATTTTCATTGTTACCAGCAAAGTTCACTTTCAGCCAGGTTTCTGGGCTGCTTGATTGTAACACAGCCACAAACGCATGCCTCTCAAAGTTTTTGTCTCACCCCCAGGCCTCGAACCGGAGCCCAATGCGTTTGTGAAGGAGTTGCGAGAGATGAATATCTTCCACGATGCAGAATATGCCAAGGAAAAGGGCTACGACCGCTTTGAAAACACACTGGTCCTGCCGTAAGCCTTTCGTCCACCAAGACACTCCTTCAATATGTCATAAATATATTGCTCAGTCTCAAAGGGCTGTTAAGCCCTTTGAGACTGTGTGATTAAGGGCTATACAAATAAAATATAATTTAACAATCCTATTGTATGGGGTGCCGATTGTAAAAATTCGGTTACACTCTTGATACATTTTCAACATTTAGCTCACTTTCCTCACATTTAGGGCATTTTCACTTGTCAACAATATGTTCAAATGTAAAAAAAGGTTTTGTTGTTTCTGAATTTCTGTCTGAGGAAGCCTCGTAGGCTGGTCTGATGGTGGCGCTGTGGATCATTTGCCTTTGCCAAGAATATGTTTAACATTGATTCCCGGGACGGAATTGGTTTTGGCTAATGATTTATCCAATTTGTTGTTTATTGATAGGGCAGGCCACAAGGCCGGCCAACCCCCCCCCCCCCCCCCCCCCCCACAAGCACAGACTCATATGTTAGTCCTCCATTCATCAGACAGCGTCAGTATGATAATGCACTACCCTTGTAACACCTGAAGGCTACACTGGCAGCCTTGTAACACCTGAAGGCTACACTGGCAGCCCCACATAGACGTTGCCACGCGTTCGTCCCATGTTTTGAGAAGAGGGGGAAATGCTACGCCCCTCCACAGTTCTGACTGTGCTTGTAAATGCCTTGGGACCCCCTGCAGCTCAAGCAGAAGGGGATCTGCTGCACAGTCCATCGTTTCGTTGCATGCTTGCATTTTTCAAACATTTCCCATCCATTCTCTTAACACTCTCAAGTTAATCCACCATTAGGATTAACCGAATGAACGTATGATTTCCTGTGTGATCCATTACTCCTTTTTCTCCATCTTTTTCCTTGTTATGCTGAATATCGGCCTTATTGTAACTGCTGTATTCACTTCTTACTTTTAACGCCCTCCCTTTTAATCGGCTGGTGTATTTGATAATTGCAAAGTCGACGTCTTTTCACAGGTCATATAGCAAGAGCGCTCTACGGGTTGTGTACTACATTCTAGAGTACGACCCCTTACTGGATTCCTCCAACATGACAACCACGGACTGGGCGAAAATCGGGAAGGACATCGAGGTATGTGATGCCCAATTATCTGTTTCTCTGCAGCACATTAATTATCATGCCTTTTGGGCATCACAATCAATTAAATAGAAGGTGAAACATTTAAGAAGAAGGCATTGCTGGCGCGTGTTGGATAGATGTGCCTGCTCATTCACTAATCAAAAATGAGTTTTCCATAGATTGGTCATCTCACCCTTTTAAACCATATTATATTTGTCTCGGTAGAAAAACTACGAGCAATACGATGGCTTCGTGATCCTCCACGGCACGGACACCATGGCGTACACGTCCTCCGCCCTGTCCTTCATGTGTGACCACCTGGGCAAGCCCGTCATCCTCACTGGCTCCCAGGTAACGCCTGCGGTCTGACGAAGTCTGGGCTGACACCACAACAGCCCCTGGATAATGCTATGGTGCCTCAGTCAAGATGGGACGGATCAGTCAAGGCTGCTGATGCAGTACCGTTATTATTTTATGCACCGAAATTTCCCTTTGGGAATGATTAGTAGTATATTAGTAGTCTGTCTCTCTGTCTGTAGCATCTTATCCTAGCTATCTTTGGTGTATACAGGGAATGGGTTAACCTAACAATTGTTAGTGCTTGGTGGCACTTAGTTCTATGAACATCCTTACTGTACTGGCAGTACAGAGGATATACTGTCGTTATCCTTATCCTCATCTTTATCCGCTTATCCGGGGTTGTGTCGTCGGGGCAGCAGCTCAAGATTTATTTATACTGTTGTTATATATATTGTTTCTCCTTCTTTTGACAAATGTACTTATTATAAGTCGCTTTGGATAAAGCGTCTGCTAAATGCCATAAATGTCAATGTCAATGTCTGTCTACTTTACTTTTGTATCGAGGGATAGTAGAGAGTGTTGAAAGAGTGAGATTGTGACATGTAGCATAAGACATTTAAACCCGGGTAACCAAGGCATACTGTCGCCCGACTGGTTTGCACATCAGTGGGGTGAGTCACCGATGCGTCTTTTTTCTAATGTAATTATTTGATTTGAAAACATAAACTTTCTTCCAGGTGCCAATTTATGACCTGTGGAACGATGGCAGGGACAACCTGCTGGGGGCGCTGCTGCTCGCTGGTCTGTTTGACATTCCGGAGGTGAGCAATAAGAGGCTGCTACTGTTGGCTACTGCACGCATAGACATCGGCCGTTTCTCAATTCGCGTACTTGTGCGTGCTCGTGGACTCGTGAAACGTCATCAGTCGTTGCCCGAGCACTGTTCCAATTCGAAGCACGCATCAAGCGAGTACTGTCGTAAAACCCGGAAGTGTTCTTGATGCGTGCTCGATCTCGCCGTTTCACCGAGCATGCATCGGAGGTGGCTCGTGTGTGCTTGCAACTGTGTCAGTTGATTCTTCTATTAACATTTGTTTGCACAACAACAAATTTGTAAATTTTCATTGACGTTGCCTTTTGAACGGGAACGTTCAAAAGAACGTATTTTTCCCGCCTTTTTATTGTCCGACAGAAAATTAGTCATTGTTGTGATTGACATTTGTTACAGTTTTATGTGGAGGGAAGGAACAAAAACGTTGTTAACATTCTCACTCCAGGAGATTGTTGGGTAAACGCTGGTGTGTTTCGCAACAGCAGGTGATTATCTCAAACAGGAAGAGGACTGTCGGGGAGTACAACAAGATACTAGGAGGACCATTAAAACTAACTGATTAAACTCCCTTTTTTACACGAAAGATTAAACAGTTGATACGTGTGACACTATTATGGCTTAATTCACTTGTCTAGTGAGTGAATGAAACTATAATAGTTTAGCTTGAACCAATACCTTCCCGACAGACGTTTGGTTCATGGCTGCTGTCCTCATCAGAAAGATTGTACCATTAAAACCATATTCCTCTATCAAAATACATTGTTCACCTGTACGTCTCTTCCTATCAAGGTATGCCTGTACTTCCGCAACAAACTGTTCAGGGGAAACCGCGTCACCAAAGTGGACGCTGGGAGTTTCGATGGCTTCGCCTCCCCTAACCTGCCCCCCCTGGCCAAGATGGACGTGGATGTAACGGGTAATGGATGAATCAATGGATGGATGGATGAATAAATGGCTGGTCATGGTGCTTCCTTATCGTTTGTATTTCCAGTTGTGGTTACCGTTGCAATTTAGTGAATTCTCTGTCCCCTACAGTCTACTGGGACAGGCTGTGGAGAGCCGAGACCAACACCAAGTTCTGCGTGAGCACAAAGCTGAACTGCAACGTGGGCCTGCTGAGGCTGTTCCCTGGCATCACCACGGAAACCGTAAGTCAGCCAGGGAGGAGGGGAGACGGCAGGAGATAGCTACAAATAGGGGAGGGAGGGAGGGAGGGAGAGAGAGAGAGAGAGAGCGGGAGGGAGGGAGAGGGAGGGGGAGAGAGAGAGGGAGGGAGTGGGAGCAAGTAGGAGGGAGGGAGGGAGTGGGAGGGAACAAGTAAGTAAGCTGGAGGGAGGGAGGAAGGGAGGGAGGGAGGGAGGGAGGGAGTGGGAGCAAGTAGGAGGGAGGGAGGGAGTGGAAGGGGGGAAGTAAGTAAGCTGGAGGGAGGGAGAGAGGGAGGGAGGGAGTGGGAGGGAGAGAGAGAGGGAGGGAGTGGGAGCAAGTAGGAGGGAGTGGGAGGGAGCAAGTAAGTAAGCTGGAGGGAGGGAGGGAGGGAGGGAGGGTTAGGGAGGGAGAAGGAGGGGGAGGTATATATACAGGGAGGGACAGGGTGTCCACAAGGGAGGGAGGAAAAACAAACTTTTCATTCATATTCGATCTTGATCTTGTCTGCAGTGCTGGCTCCATTCCATTATCTCAATACTTGTGGATTAGTCACAATACCTTGGTCTTTTGTCTTCATTGACATCCATATGTGTCTGTCAAATACTATGTATGTGTATACTATGTGTACTGCACAGGCTTTGCTCAGTTATAGGAATACATTTCACTATGTTATGACGATGGGCTCCAAACAACACAGGGCTATGGCATGAAGGAAGCCCTCCATCTAGCCATGCGTCTGTCTTCTAAAGTAGGGATAGTGGCATTGGTAATATTGGTAATAGTGGTGTCCTTTCCTCTGCAACTTCTTAACGTTGACAATTCTGAGAATAGCATCCATGTTTTACACAACTATTTGCCCTATAAAGATTTCATTTTTTTCCTTCCCTGTAATTAGTCGCCTGACCCATGTTTGTAAACGTCCTGAGTCCCATGTTGCATTTTCACAAGGACACAGGCTTGTACGACTTCTATGGCAATTGGAAAAATAAATTGAGGGAATTATTATAGCGTTAGACTGGGATCTAACAGGCCAGATTGTGCGTGCATCTTCTTGGATTGTCGTACAGTGTATCGAGTGCAGGTGACAAGCCACGCAGTAAACAAACACATTTGCTTTAAATACCCATTTGCCATCGCAGTAGGCGTCAGGTCCCTTTAGAGGCATAATCACCAGACTTTACAACGGGGAAGGGCTCCTGTGGCGAGGCGAATTAGACTGAGAGGAAACCGAGGGTTACTCTCCTGTTACCCCCGTCGACCAATAAAAGACCTTCTGTCTGTCTGTCTGTCTGTCTGTCTGTCTGTCTGTCTGTCTGTCTGTCTGTCTGTGTCTCTCTCTCTCCCACTCTCTCTCTCCCACTCTCTCTCTGTCTCTCTCCCACTCTCTCTCTCCCACTCTCTCTCTCCCTCTCTCTCTCTCCCACTCTCTCTCTCCCACTCTCTCTCTGTCTCTCTCCCACTCTCTCTCTCTCTCTCTCCTTTTCTCCCTCCTTCTCTCTGTCTCTTTCTCTCCTTTCCTCCCTCCCTCTCTCTCCTTTTCTCCCTCCCTCTGTCTCCCTCCCTCTCTCTCCCTGACTGTCTTGAGTCACATGGTTGTCGTACTCATGCTCGGCTCACTGTACCCTAGCTGTTTGCTTTGGGTTTGAAGTGCTTCCGTCTGTACGAGAGGCTTGGGTCATGGTGTATCCGCCTATCATTTCAGCAAACGGCCTTTCCTGCTGGGCTTTTTTAGTGCTGCGCACCTGTCCCACTTTATGTTCAGAGTGGCAGCATCACAAGACAATGGCAGATGTGGGCTCTTAGGGGCTTTTGCAGGGGACAGAGTCCAAGTGACTGACACAAAGCCCCATGTAGCCTCGTCTCCTCCTCGCCTGCTCACGATGTAACCCGTGTGTCTGGCTGGTTCCGTGGAGTCCATGTGTGGCGTGCTCTGACGCGTCTGCCCCGTGTGCGCAGGTGAGGTCGTTCCTGCAGCCGCCCATGGAGGGCGTGGTCCTGGAGACCTACGGCGCCGGGAACGCCCCCGACAACCGCCCCGACCTCCTGGCCGCGCTGAAGGAGGCCACCGGCCGCGGCGTGATCATCATCAACACCACCCAGTGTCTGAAGGGCACCGTGTCCAAGATCTACGCCACGGGCGAGGTAGGAGCTAGCGCGGGCTAGCCATCAGAGAAGGGCTTCTGCTGAGTGGGTCAGTAGTAAATGGCAACAAAAGTCTGAATGAATAACCACACAAACAAATGCTATTGGGAAAACAACCAACCAAGGGCGTGACTGATATCACATTTGAAAGTGGTTCTTCAATCTTCATTTACTGGAATTTAAAGGCCCTGAACTAACTAAATCCTACCATCGTCCTGTGCAGTTTTTAAATGCAGTCGAAATGTCGTCAAAACTGAAATAAGAGGAATCGTTTGGAGGAGAAGTCCCTAAAATGGCAGACGAGGTAAATGAGCCCTTGGATGGTAGCCACCTGCCTGCCTCTCCCCAGGTCCTGTATGAAGCGGGGCTGCTGCCCGGTAGGGACATGACCCCCGAGGCGGTCCTCTCCAAGCTGTCTTACGTGTTGGCCATTGAAGGGCTGGACCTGCAGAACAAAAAGATGGTGGGTCTTGCATTTAGATTGACATTCAGGGCATTTAGCAGATGCTTTTATCCAAAGCGACTTACAATGTGTGCATTTGTAAGAAGAAGGAGAAACAATATATCGCTGTCGGTACAGTCAGGTCGTTCGTACTATTGTATCGTTGTTGTTCAGTTCTGCCACATGCCGCCGATGTGGTTGTGACCACTGCTGACCCCACGTTTGCATGCTTATCTTTGGGTTCCTGCACGTACCTCACACGGTCCAGATGATGACCGAGAACCTGCGAGGGGAGATGAGTGCAGACCTGGGAGCCAAGCACAACCTGAGGGACAGCCGCTTCATCCAGGTCATCACCAAGTCGCTCAGCATCAGCTGCAAGAAGGTCAGTCTGAACGGAAAGATGCTTTACGTTTTAAGCCCTATGTGAGATGCAGCATGTGGAAAGTTCAGTGTTTTTCAATGAGACACAAGCCTCTATCTCCATCAGACAGGGATTCTGCACACCGCATACGATCTACTTGCAGGTAACCTTTTATAAGGACTTGGGGGCTTGGCTAATTGTAGACGGTGTCTATGTCGAGATGTGAGCCATCAGCCATGATTTTGTGTTCTGAATTTGGGCCGTTGTCAAACCATTGACGTCTGTTCTATTCCAAACGAGTGCCGGCATACTCTAAAATCCACAAGTGTTTAGAGGCCACTGGTCATGCTCACAGACTTGGGAGTCTGGGGAACAGTGAGAATGTCATGCCATGGCTGCGATGATTCTGAGTGCAGAGCAACCTTTCAACAAATCGTGGGGGAAAGTGTAAGCGGGGTCGTTTTTAAATGATGGTACCGCAGCCTAAGCCTTTACCTCTGGATCCAAATGTGCTCAGTGCCCAGCTGCTAGTGTCCTTGACCGTTGGCTGAAAGGTTGATAGCAGTTGGTGTCCCTCCCCGCCCTGCTCGGGATGACCTGTATCTGAAGAAACGATTTGGGATAAACAGACGCTGAAGGGAGTGACTAAAGTCACATTTGATGGTGGTTCTTCAATCTTAATTGAATTGAATTCAAAGGTCCTGAACTTGCTCCATTCTAACATTGTCCTGTGCAGTTTATGAATACAGTCGATATTGAAAAAGGGGATACTACTGTGGCAGTAATCCTAGTACTCGTTTTCACTGTGTTGCAGAGATAAGATGAGAATAGGATTCGTTGATAGCTCTGTCAAAAGTGACGGATAAAGCTTCACTGATTTTGAATGCCGTTCCCCAGGAGCTGGAAGCAATACGTGATGCCCTGGCCCCCCCGCTGGCCTGCGCCGCCGCCAAGATCGGAGACGTGGAGGCCCTGGAATCCATCCGGGAAATGGCAAGCAACACTGAAATAAACGCATAATAATAATGTCGCATGCCAGGTAGGGCTGCAACGATGAGTTGATCAAGCAAGAAAATTCATTAAATCTTATTTTGATAGTCATTTATGATAGTCATATATTTAAGTATAAGTATAAAACAATTAACTCCTAAAGCTAGTGCAGGCAATTTATTTCAGAAGCATTTATTTGTGTTCTCTTTACATCCCAACAGTAATCAATAATGCAAATGCTCTGGGAAAAAAAAAAAATGGGAAAATAAATAAATGGCTGGTCTGTGGTTGTCCCAGGCCGGTCTGTCTACTAACCTACCCTGCTACCTGCACACAGTCTGCCCATGCACTCATCACGCATGACCAGAGCTTTCCACAAGGCTAGGCAGAGCTATTGCTAAAGCTAGCCAGCGAGTAGAGTAATACGTTTCAGGAGAGTCACTTTGGAGGAAGGCCTTCAAAATCGACCTCCAAATCGTCTAACCGGACTGAAATGTTATTTTTGTTGGCTTGTCAGAAAAAGCAAGCACCTTTTAAGCCTTCTCTTTGTCTGTAACCTTATGATGAAATTTGCTTTGACATTTTATTGTCAAAATTATTAATCTAAAAAAGATCCTGTTGGATTCATCGACTATAAAAAATTAGCTGCAGCCCTAAGGCCAAGGCGTTGAACGCAGCAGCTTGACAGGTTATACAGATCTACAAGATTGATGGCTTGATGTAACTTGGTCTCTCTCTCTAACATTGATCGCTTCTGTTACTTTGAGGGACCCGGAGGCTAAGATCGAACGTGTTTTCCTTGATTCAGCTTTTCTATCGTTCCTTAATAAAATATATCTCGCCCTGTTAGCTGTTTTAACTACATCATCATCCGGTCTTCATCATTTGACCAAAACACTAACGGCAGTCGTGGTTTGTCCGGTGTGTGGACTAGGGGAGTATCCTGAGTCTGGGCGACTACGACGGACGCACACCGCTGCACGTCGCTGCGAGTGAGGGCCACCTGAAGGTGGTCCAGTACCTCCTGGAGCACGGGTCCACCGTCCACGGCCGGGATCGCCACGGCGACACCCCCCTGTCCAACGCAGTGCTCTTCAGGTAAGCCCCGCAATAACGTTTGTGAAGGACTGTGCTTAACTGGCTTTTAACAACCGCCTCTTTTATGTTCTTCGTCATTAACTCCACGGAGGACGGGCCCGGAGGAGTTCCTCTTTGATTGTCATTGGGGAACCGAGGTCTTTAAACGTTAAACTATTAGAAAGTAATTGGGGTCATTAGTTCGATTTATAGCCAAGCCGGTTTGGGGTGTCCCCATTTTTTGTGCTTTAGTATCTGGACATGTTGGGTGTTTCTGCTGAAGTCACTGAGCCTCAGGGGAGAGCCAGTCTTTAGGGTGTCAAAGAAAAAGAGCGTATGATGGTACACGCTGTATTTGTCCCCTGTGGTTGCACCTCAACAACACGGACACCTCCCAACGAGTGCATCTTTGTTCTGTCGCAACCCCCCATCTAATAATACTCATTCGTGCCCAATTGTTACTGATGCACAACTCCTATGTTCCCCCCCCTCCGCCCATCTGTGGTCTCCTGCAGACGCAAAGACATCGTTAGGCTCCTGCGGAAGGCCGGAGCCCACCTGTCCCGAGAGCAGCTGGCCGTCTCGGGCACAGAGCTGTGCAGGTGAGACACACTCGGAGATGGTATGGGGGGACAAGCATTGAGACAACCACCCCCACCCTCGTCAACACAGCTACGACCAGCCCCCCCGTGTCTGAGGCCGAGCGCTCCCAGGCAGCATGACTGCGGCTCTCCTCATCTCCAGCATCTCTCTCTCTCCCTGGCCCCCATGCACGCAGAGCCTGGCTCCTCCGTGTGGCCCCCACGCTCGGGTCGCTGGGCCCGTCGGCTCCGTCACGGTCCGGATGCTATCCCGCCGCGTTACGACGTGTCCTGTAAAACGTGCCTGTTGAAGATCGGATACGGAGCCCGCCGCGTGTCCATTACGATTGATCACCACGTCGCCAATCATGAACTACTTCCATTTCACTCTTGTTTAGTTATTTTTAAAAGATGCATTACCTTTGCTGACGCTTACTTGCTGGTTGATATGACTGCAGCGGTTTAAATATTCTGGTTGTTCAGCGGAACGGCGGCTGTGCGTCGAGGGCTACTCTGACCTCTGATACCTTGTGTGTTTTTAGCCTTGCGGCTCACGGAGACCTGGACGGTCTGCAGCTCTGGCACGTAGCCGGGGCCGATCTGAACGCCCCCGGGTACGACGGACAGACGGCCCTTTCAGTGGTTAGTACTGGAGTCCTTTTACGTTCCCTTTCCGCACTTATTTTATTATATTGTATGTCCTGGCACTTCAAAACAGTACGTAGCATCATGTCGCGTCTTATAATAGCTATATTCTTTGTATGTACGGAGAATGGGTTAACCTAACAATTGTTAGTGCTTGGCCCTTGGTTCTATGAACATCCTTACTGTACAGCCAGTGATGTTTTGTTTCTCTTTCTTCTTAAAAATGTACTCATGTAAGTCGCTTTGGATAAAAGCGTGGAGGTGTCAACATGACAGTAACGTGTTCCTCCTTCCAGGCCACGGGGGCCGGCAAGTTGGAGGCCGTCGCGCTGCTTAATCGCCTCCTGAGTGCCAAGGATCAGGTGAGCCGTTCTCACCGCTCTCTCTCCCCCCACCACCACCACCCCACCACACTTTTAAGACACAACGCAAGCCAGTAAACCCACTGAACGTTAGTGTGTTTCTCTGGTCTCTCTCTCATCAACTCTTGTCTGTCTTTCCAGGACAAACTGGGTGATGAGTAGGATGATGATAAGGTTGGTGACAGGGGTGAGGTAAATAATATTCACTGTCTATGTGTGTATAACCCGTCTGATTTTCCTATATCTGAATTCTGACCTCCCTTGCACGTTCATGCTCTTTGGAATCTTCCTTAAGCACTTGTGTTATTCTTCCTTTTTCCCCTCCTTCTGTTTGTGAATTTTTCAGCTCACGTTAGTCTAATTTCTGGGTATATCCCTACACTTGTGATGCGTATGGAGGGCAAAGTTTCTGCACTTTTGTATTGATGAATTTGAGGTCTTGGTTGACAAGAAAGCTCATAGTTAAAGGTTTAGAAGCATTATTATCATTTATCATAGCGACCATCTTGTTCCTACCCCACCATGCCTACTCCTGCGTGGGGCTGGATCTCCAGGAAATGCCTGCACACCTCAAACCTGTGCAACCTGCTGTCCCTGAAAGCTGTGTATCTCTGTGTGCCCGTGTGCATGCGGTCGGGACAAAGCAGCCATAGTCCTCCGATCAGGCAGCCTCTGCTCCCCACCGTCCCGACCCCCCCTGTGTCCCCCATTCTAAACCCATCTCCTCTCGCCCTCCTCCCCCAGAGCGGGACCAAGCCCAGCGCCACCCCCCCCGGTGGGATGCTAGACCCGGGTGGGGCTCCTACGCCAGCCAGGCTCGCTCACTGCCCTTCCCAGAGCGGCGCCATCGCCTCTCCTTCCAATGTTCCAGCTCAAAAAGATATGTGACGATGAGAACTTGATAAAGAAATTGCACTTGAGATTCTTGAACCATTGTTTCCGGCCTCCATTGTTTTCAGTGCTTCATTATCACTTTTGACCATTGCTTGTACCCAAAGCCAATGTTAAAGTAGTTAATGCTTGAATGTATTCTTCTAAAGCAATCAATTAAGGTTTGTGTGAGTTTTTTTAATTGCTGTCCAACAAAACAAAGTTTTTCAGGGTTTTGGTAAGGGTTTTGTGTCCCTGTCGTATCAATATGCTTAAATGCTGTTCCTATTTGATTCGAAATAAAATGTATGAAAAACATTTAATAAATACATCCCATTCTAAATAAATCTCCTGTAATCAATGGTGAAATGTTACGTCCACATCGAACATACTTTGATAAAGACAACCAACCCATGAAGGTAATATTATATTTAGATATCGCTTGATCGGTACTGAATGAATCTACACATTAAAACGTATCAAGTCCCACTAAGGAAACGTGACGCAACCATCGCAGGGAGTGACGCAGACTGTCACTACTGTCAGGTAAAAGGAACGGGGTAGATCTTTAGATCTCAACGGGTTACGAAAGGCCAATCTGTGGCATTTTCCAATGATAATCTTGCAGGCGATGGATTCAACACTCAATCTTTAGAGACTAGAGAAGTCGAGCTTGGGCTCCGTCATTTCAACAAGTTAGCACTCTTTTGGAGAAGGTTTGTCTCCAATACGAAACTGTTACAACTCTACATGTTATCAAAAGCAACTTTTATTCACGTACCGCAGTGCAAGTAAAAGTTGACTTGTAGCACCGGCTGCAAGCAAGGTGGATGATCGATACACAAAACAGATCAGTCTTTTATCACACTTAGGGGGGGGGGGGGGGGGGAGAGAGGGCGCTGGAGAGAGCAGGTGGGAGGAGAAGGATGAGAGATTGGGGGAGGAGAGGCTTGTAATGGCAACAATAATACTAGAAAATGCATGTCCTGCAGGAAATGCGATGAGTGCTGTTGTACAAAGTGAGGTTGAAAATATGTGTTAATAAAGACAGTTTAAGACGTAAAGAAATGTTAAATGGCTTAAATCAAGTGAAGGGATTTGAACAAAAGTTCAAAAGTCTAAATGGAGTAATCAATGTAAACATGCACACCATTTAAGAGAATGGAATGTAAATGGCTGGAAACGAATAAAGTGACAGCTGAATGAAAAGCGCAAAGCTTTGCTAAAAATGCAGAAATGTTTTGTCTTATTCAAGTAACATTTTCAGCACCTTAAAAGTTGTCCAGGAATCACTCAATATCCACGCATTATCATAGAATGAGCTATAGTACGTCACTACGTTTGATGTGTGTGTTTGGGTGTGCGTGCGTAAAGTTTTTGTGTAACATTGTAATGGCTCCATGATACTCTGGAGGTCAGAGGTGAAGATGCTCTACGTGTCACTGTTGCTCTATGCAATATAGTCTAATGTGAGCCTGTCTCCCTCTAGTGTGTTAACAGCAGCAATGCAGCACGACGCGTTTGCTAGTCCAAACGACTCGGCCCCCCCAAAAGCTTGGTCACCTTTATATATATATATATATATATATATATATATATATATATATATATATATATATATATATATATATATATATATATATATATATAGTAGCGGGCCAGTGGGTGTGGGGTTTCCACGCTACCAAGTTGAATAGACAAAATGACACAACACAGAGAGCAGTTCCAGTGCAGAATGGTATATTTACCTGGTAAACCAAAACCAGGGTGGGAAAAGGGTCGTCCACCTCTTCTATGATACAGTCCAACACCTTCCACCTATCTGTTTCCCTTAGGCCGTTCCGTGCTTCCAGGCGATCACACAGATCCTGCCTGTCCTGTCCTGTCCTGTCCTGTCCTGTCCTGTCCCTAGCCCTAGCCCTAGCCCTAGGGTGAACAGCTGACCGTGGCAAGTTGGCCGCCAGTGCGGACCTTCGACTCCATTGGCCAGCAGAATATGCATGTGTACGTTTTTCAAATGACATTTTCTCAAAATCTATACAGTAAAATCAAATGGTTCCTTGTGGTCAAGTAGTCAGTACAACAGTTAGTATGTTCATATCAGTCAGTGCCTGAACTTATGTGAAATTCGGTCTATAGCTCACCTCAAAGTGCTGACATAATGCAATTTGCTAAGGCGAGAATATGCATGTGTACGTTTTTCAAACGACATTTTCTCTAAATCTATACTGTAAAATCACATGGTTTTGCCGTCTCGAGCTTCTCGCTCACAACCAATCACGTTCTTCTGGAGGTCACTAGTTCTTAATTGATTTCAGCTGCGTCTCCCCCGCCTCTCCTCATAAAGCGCCCCCACCGTGACGGATGTTAATCGTTTATTTTGCGTTGGATTGCGTGGGCTGAACAATCCGGACATCGTGGCCACCGACGTGGACCCCCCGCCACCGGGACCCCCGCAGTGAGTAACGCGGGGTACTTCCTTCATGAGCACTGCACCACTGCACATGTTACACTCTCTCCATCTCCTCCTGTCGTCTGTTCTCGCCCCTCTATTGTACATGTTTTACCGCTGGAGGTTAATGTGGATTTGCTGATGGAAGTGGTAGTTTGTGTTGAGTGGTTTATCTATGGGATCGACTGACTGACTAACGCTGCGGACCGCTACAGTACCGACCACCACACTGGGAAGTGTCCTCTGCTCACTGTGGAAGCAGCACGGAAGAACTGCAGCAACTCTGATGGAAACAAGGACCTCCACGCTGTTGAACACAAACTGTTCTAGGCCTACTACAAACCGAGGCGGTCCCACTCGGTTAAAGATCTCGTGGTCAATGCGGCAGACCGCTGGACCTGGACGTCACCTTCTGCAGATACTTCACTGCCCTCAGGAATCCACGGATAACTTGAAACATGTCTGACTCCACATGTCCGAAATCCAGGATGGAAACTTGTGGCAGGAAGAAAGGGGTCTGTTTTTGCTCAACCCATAACCCCACTGAGCCCTTCTGTGGAAACCTTTCTGACTGACCCTACTGACTGGGGGCCTGTTGATGTGTGTTTGGTCTGGTAGAAGGTTTGCTGCTTGTGATCTGCAAGGTGGTCCTGGGTTAGATGCGGTGTCTGACTTGCACACCACTCTCCCAATTCTATTCTTCTCTTTTACTACTTTTCTACTTTCAATACACTTGCTGCTGCTGCTGTTGACCGCTGGTTGTGCAATGTGGTTTTTATTCGCGTATGTTCTGTGGACTTTGCATTTGTATTTTAATGAACATGTTTACTGCCTGTTAGACCTCGGATTGGCAAACCTAAACTCCTTCACTGGCAAAATGTAGATGCAAATTAAATGCCAAAATTAACATTTCAATATTCGTTTAGCGTATTTCACCAATAGCTTCGGAACTAGACGGACCACGTATATAATTTGCTCTTCAAAGATGCGGTCAGGCGCCCCTCCGTTATGTAACGTTTTTTGCCCGGTACAAAATAGACCGACCAATAGCAACAGGCTATCTAATGTGAGGTTGGATATACGCAACATGTAGAGGTGTTTCAACAACAACGATGGAAGTTAGTGAATTAAAGACTATATGCTCACTAAAAGAACGAACGACTACTACTCAAAGATTTTGAGGAATATGTATTTCTGCATCACCCGTTCCAATGCTATGATTAGTCGAGGCCTATCCAATAGCATAGCATCGACCCATTTTAGATCGCACCCTTTAGACACGCCCCTTGGAAATTGAACAACGCACTTCGACGCAGAGGATCCAGAAGGATTTCACAACGAGTCCATTGGAAGATATCGAGGAACATGAACATCATCAATGAAGGAGAGTAACGTTTCCACTTGCTATAGGAATTAAGTGAAGCACTAAATAGTTAATAATAATAATGATAAAATGTGGTCACCATTTATTGACTTTTTGGGTAAGACTTGCTTTACTAATATAACCGCGTTAAAACCGCATTCATTTACTTTTCTTGTGTAGTTTCCCACTATTCATTAAATGTTTTATAGAAGTAAAAAAGTAATCAATAGAACTATACACATTTGTACAACAATTAATCATTATACAGGATTTGAACATTTTCTATTCGAGCTCATGCTTCATAATATTTCCAAGGATTGCAGAGTACCAAATGATTTATGAACAGTTGTTTTTGTTCAGGAGCGGATTGTACTCCCAGAGGCTTCAACAGAGCGGGTCTGGAGCTGGGAGCTGCAGGTGGATGTTGGCCAGGAGCCGTTCAGTCCTACAGGAACAGACGGGTGAGCCGTGGAACTGCACATCCTATAAACTGGTCAAACGGTTCAGAATAAAACTGGAATTCAGTCATTGGTTGTGATTGGCTTGTTAGCCAAGCGTTCTCAGCCACTAGGACTAGTGTCCTTATGAAGATTAGATGTGTGGCTGGGTTTGGGAGTTTATAGGAAATGATACTTCTCAAGAACGCACAGAATGGGAGAAGATAAGCTACTGACATCTGAGTGAGCGAGGAGAAAAAAATCTCCAGTGTTTAAATAGATTTTGTCTTATTTCAGTAGAGGTGATGGAGGCGGTCGTCTGGAGGTGCTCGTCTGGAGGTCCGTGGCGGTCGTCTGGAGGTGCTCGCCGTGAGGTCCATGGCGGTCGTCTGGAGGTGCTCGCTGCAGGTGGAGGGAAGGCCGGGAGCCGTGCAGCCCAACGGATGCAGAACGGTGAGACACGGAACTGCAGCTGCACATTTCTTCTAGGCTTGGTGAATTGTTTAGAATTAAAACTTTGACATGCAGCCACAGCAACTCGGAGGTGTTCTGAAAAATGTCAGATGCATTCTCAGCCACTAGGGCCAGCTCCAGGATGTAGGCTAGGTGTGTGTGGCTGGCTGTTGGGTTAAATAATACCTCACTCAAGACTGCACAGTAGGGCATCAGTGAGATCTGTGGGAGCTAAAGCAGAGGAGGAGTTGATTATCTGCATCATGTACGGGGAGAAATGTGCAGTGTGCAAATGGAACGTGTCATTCGCCTTTCAGAAGGACTGAGGCGGAGGTCCTGGAGGCAGAGGCCAGCCTGCAGGCGGCGGTGGCCTGGAGGTCCTGGAGGCGGCGGTGGCCTGGAGGTCCTGGAGGCGTCCAACCTGGAAGGGGCGGCATGGAGGGCCAGGTGGCGGCTCCTCATCCAGTGAAGTTAAACTCATCTTCAGTGCATCCATGATGAAAGGGGAGAAATGTTCCAGTGTGTAACTGGAACTTGTGTCTCACATTTCAGAAGGGCCTGGAGGTGGCCGGCCTGGAGACGGCCGAGGTCCTGGAGGCAACGGCGGTCCTGGAGGCAACGGCGGGCCTGGAGGTGGAGGCCAACCTGGAGGTCCTGGAGTCGGTGGGCCCGGCGGCGGCCTGGAGGGCCCGGAGGCGGCGGCTCCTCATCCAGTAAAGCTAAACTCTTCTCCAGTGCATCATGAACAGGGAGGAATGTCCGGGGTGCAAATAGAACCTGTGTCACATTTCAGAAGAAATGAGGCGACGTTGCGGAGGTCCAGGCGGTTGGCCCGGTGGAGGTCCTGGAGGAGACGGTCCCGGCGGTGGAGGACGGCTGGGGGATCCGGCGGTGGAGGTCTGAAGGCGGCTCGTGATTAGACCAACCAGCTCCTCATCCATGGAAGGTAAGCTCTTTCTCCAGGTCAATCTGATCAACGAGAAAATCAAAGAGCGCAGCCATGAACTGGTGGTATCGCCATGTGGGGACTAAACTCTAATGTTTAACTCAAGTAACTGCAGTGTTTCCCCAGCACTGTATGGTTAAGGCCGTCTTAACAGTAGGGCCCCGCCTTGACTACCAATGTAGAACAATTATATATAAAAAAATAATTATGCAATAACAAAGTGCAAAACTCGTAGGGAAATAAAACATACTTTCCTCAAGTACAAAAAATATAGATAAATAATTTGTCGGTAATACTGTATACTGTTCAAAACAATAGTCGTGCCATAAAGCATTTTGAATGCAATTGAAAAGGTGGTTGTATCGTATTATTGCGAACTGAAACCTCACCGAAGACCCCCCCCCCTCCCACCTTGACTAAGACATTGTCTGGGGGAAACACTGAACCGGGTTGTATCACTTAGTAGTGAGTACACTAGGGTAGCTGGGTCATCTCCAAATGGTAACTGAGTTTGCTCCAGCAGGATTGAAGGAGTCACTGGGGATGAAGATCACTGCTCAGGGGCTGACGACCACTCATCTTTCCCGAGAAGGTACATAAATCTACAGCTGATGTGACAGGACATGAAGTTCTGCAGTTCAGATCCGCTGATAAATGGTCCCATACCGTATCCACAGCGTCCTCATGGTGCAGGCGGTCAAACCTCCACCTCTTTGAAGAGACCAAGCAGCTTGATGACTGACTGGTTCTTTATACTCAAGACCTCGTCCCGGAGCAGAGGACGGACCTAAGGCCCGCAGCGCAGCAGACTAGAGACTCCATGTGGAACCGGTAAGATACAGGATTGACCATCTTGAAGACATTCAAGATGTCTAACCTTGTTCATTTATTCAACAAGGTTAGTTTTGTTTGGCGGGTATGTTGCTTTGATACTAGGGGCCTCTTCTGTAACAGATCTGACTTCAGCCAATCAGCGGGATGTCCTTGAACAAGAGCAAGTCTGCCACCTGATGGCTGATGAGGGCGTAGCAACTCGGGGTACATTGGAAACATGATAAGAAGAGCCTGTTTTTGATGGTTGGATCGTACACCTAAATGTTTTTACATCAAAATATCGCCGATCTCCATGTTGGACAATGCTTGTTTTCATCCTTTCTATGTTTAGCTTTGATTTATCCTTACCTTTTCTTGTGACCCATTCCCCTTAGGTTCAATTAAGTTGACCTCTCCTTCAGGAGACTTAAAGGGAGACCAGATGTGCGGCAGCTGGGTGTCATGGTGCAGAGACCCAACGCTGGTAAATATTTACTTCCTCCTTGAACAGACCTAACGTGTCAAACAGCAATTGTATAATCCCTCCTGATCCAGGTGGGGCTGTTCCTGCATTTATAGACATTTGATTGCCCTTGACACTGATTCTACTTTTTGCATCAATTTACTTCACAGTACTGAACTACACCAGTGTGTCCTACTCCCATAAACCCTGAGGATCCCTGGATGGCTACACCAGCACATTAATCCACACCCAACATCAACACACAGTGCACACTCCAGAGCTCGTAAGTCCGCCCCTTGCGGCGGGACCTCGTGAGATAGTAAGATATGACTGGGTTTCAATGGAGAGAAAGTAATTATTTTCTCCATTTTATGTTGCACCACATTTTGGGGGAAGAATGTTTGAATCAATCTTTGTCATTTATTTCTGTACTCCATATCTGTAATCCCAGCTGTTGTATTTTAACACGGTAGCTGGGAACCTTCTTTATAGGGAGCGACTAGAGGGACGAGGCTGGAAGCAAACCTGAGCCTGGATCTTAACCTTCTTTCTAAACCTAATGCCGCAATTTAACCGCAAATAAAGTGAGGCCTAAAGTAACTTGACTCTCTTACCTAAACTTGCTTGCCTAAACTCGCTTGCATAAAACCTAAACTTGCTTGCATAAAACCTGAACTTGCTTGGCTAAACTCACGTCGCTTGCCTAATACCTGAACTCGCTTGCCTAAACTCGCTTGCCTAATACCGGAACTCGCTTGCCTAAACTCGCTTGCCTAAACTCGCTTGCCTAAACTCGCTTGCCTAATACCTAAACTCACTTAGCTTGACTCGCTTGCCTGTACTCCCTCGGCTAAACTCGCTTGCATAAAACCTAAACTCGCTTGCATAAAACCTAAACTCGCTTAGCTTGACTCGCTTGCCTGTACTCGCTTGGCTAAACTCGCTTGCCTACTACCTGAAGTCGCTTGCCTAATACCTGAAGTCGCTTGCCTGAAGTCGCTTGCCTAAAACCTAAACTTGCTTGTCCAAACACGTTACACAAAGTTAACCATCCATAATCTTTAACCCAAACCAGACTTGTCCCTGGGTCGCTCCACTTTAATTGAGAAGTTTCTTCTTTTACCTCATCTGCGTTTTGAGTTTCATTCTTTGAGGGCTTGAAGTGCTTTGGAGGATATTTGAACCTTTGTTTGCCGCATCAATAAACATGCTTTATCTTTACCCATTTTGTTTTGGATTGCATTTCTATGTGTAATCCGGCCAAATGTTAAGTGTCCTTACATGTAATGTCTATGGTCTGACGATAATCTGACCTCTGCATGAAGCAGAATGTGTGTGAATGTTGTCCCGTGAGCTCCAGGCTCTCTGTGGGCCTGTCAACGTCTCTTTAGCAAAAGGTTGGAGAGTAAAATTCATTTTTGTGCCATTTTCATGTGTTCCTGAGTATTTCAGACCTGTGGTGTTTCACATGAGACCTTAATGGGAACTTTTCTTTTTCTGCCTGTGATCACCCTACATTAGTAGGGTGATCACTGTTGATCCCAATATTGATCATTAACCACCTCATTCTTTGGGATTACAAATCATGTAATTTATGAGCATATTTGCAAATGCCTCCAAATATCAGATTGGGTAAAAATGAATGAAATGTAACCTGCTTGATTTAAAGAAAATAAAACATCCAAATATTATAAACCTGTTTGTTGCTCTCATACATGTGGGAATGAGCAGATAGATATGTTTAGCTCTGATTTGCTGCCTCCTTTTGGTGTGGTGCTGGGATTTGTTTAATATACTATTATCATTTCCAGGATAAGTTAATAACCTAGTATAGCCTACCCGGAAAAGAAGGGATATGATGGCCAGGGCAGGCTGTTTCGGTGTAAGTGAAATCCGCGAGCTGCTGATCATGTGAGAGAAGGTTATGTAGTCGCATTAAAAAATACCTTGAAAGATGGTAGGCCTACGATCTACGAGAGACGCAGAGGAACTTTCCTTATGAGGCTTGTCGGGATAAAAAACAAGTGCTCAGCAAAATGAACAATAAGTTTTTGCACTTGTAAATAGTTAATTTCGTTTGTAGCCTTTGCTCAGACGTGAGCTCATTCTTGCATGCGGGTGTCCGGCTTGGCAGTGTAAAAAGGCCTATACATCATCCTGCCCAACAATATGGGCAGGATCTAGACCAAGCTCTCCTAATCGGGTCAGCAATAGCCGGGTTTCAATGCCCAGAATCTGAGTTTGAATGCTACTGAATTAATGGAATGTTGCATTTTTTGTTTTACATCATAGATTCTAAATTGCGCGCCAATCAATGAAACCTTATGCGGAATCAGATAGTCGGCTCTTTGCTGCACATTAAGATAAATGTAGTTGTCACACAAGCTATTTTTGTAATTATTTCAGGGGGGAAAATGCCTTGAAAAAATGTAGTAGTGCGTTCAGGATAAGGACTAATGTAGCATATGTCAGCCTAGGCCTAATCAATTGTGTTTTAATATCTTTAGCATTCATATTAGAGGGGTGGACCAACACACTTCATACTGCTGTGTGGAAATAGATGACTGTTGGACCATTTCATTCAGAGAACCCACCAAATATCAGCTTTCATTCCGTTTTTAATGAACTCTACGCTCTTCCACAACTCTGCCAACAGCTTTTAACATCGACACATATCCAGTGATGAGTAAAAGCAGATCAATACAGAATTGGATTTCTTCACATCTGAAGTAAATGGTAAATTGCCTGTCTGCATCAGAATAAATATTTGTGAATTCACAAATAGTTTTTTTTCCAGAAAACATGTGAATGAGATTGATTTGATTCAAATAATATTTTTCTGTTAGTCGGACATCCACTCATCAGGTTCACTGTTTTCCTGCTCTGCAGATCTGCAGCCTTTGATGACGTCATCAGTGACTGGTGGCTGTCCATTGGCTCTTGTCACTCTGCTTCTCGTGTCCATGGATACTACAGCCACTGAGGTGGTAAAGACAGTCAGTGACTGCTCAATTCTTCCTGGAAAAAAAAAAACACCAGAAATACCAGGAGTGTTGATTAAGGACAAGATTTATGACCAGAATCGCTACAAGCCCATTTGCCAGAGATTCAACAAGGTCAGGCGGTTCATGACGCTCTATGACACACATAAGAAGATCCCGGTGTTTTCTGCGTATGAATACACAGGACACATAACAGCTGAAAGATCAGACGACTGGAAGATTGAGCCCCAGGTATTTCAATATTTTATTTGTAACTAGGAAACAGACATACAACGTTGTAAATTAACTTTTAATATTTGTTATAAAGTATGTGACGAATATAATAGCTTTGGTTGTCAATGACAACGGCATTATGTTACTTTAGGTATTTAAATAATAACCTGAATCAATTTTCTAATAATAAAGTATCCTGAGTAAAATGTCCCTCTTCTTTGCAGCTTGAAAACAAACAAAGTTAGGTGAACATGAGAAAGGATGATAGTACCCAAGACCACCAGGCTTCAATTCAGGACTACAAAAACATAGCGCCGTATAATAGAGGCCATTTGTTTCCAAAGGGTCACGCAAACAACATTGATGATCAGATCTCCTCATTCACCCTGACAAATGCTGTGCTGCAAGGTATAACATTCAACAGCGGGAGCTGGAACAGAATGGAGAAATGCATCAAATGTGTGATGGATGAAAACTGTTTCAACCAAAATGACAAACGTGAATCATGTGTTGTGACTGGAGCGATTCACAGTAAAAACAAGAATCTCTAAAACAAGATCAATGAACACGAGTTTAATATACTGAAAACTCTCTGGACAGCATTTTGCTGCTATAGCAAGGATAAAAAGGAATGGTTAGCAAGCGCACACTGGGGTGACAATTTTGAAGAAAAAACTAAGAAATGTATAGACCAGAATAATAAATATTTTAATCTTTCCTGCTTCTGTCCACATCTTTGATATAAATAAAACAGCAAAAAATCTCTTGACAGTACTGTGGTCCTCTTGGTTAGCAGGTACAGTGATTTATTTCATACAGATGTTAGGAGATAAACCTCCCTTTAAATATCTCTGCTGTAGGGTTATGCTTAAAGGGGACCTATTATGCTTTTTTGACTTTTATGACCTATAAACGCTGTTATAATGATTGATAGTCATGTTTAACCATGCTAAAGTGTCAAATAATGACGTACATGCATTTCAACGTATTCCCTGCTGACAGTCTGGGGTGGCTGTGCAGAGCGGTTTGCGATTCACTTGTTCACATTTCCGGGAAATCATCTACGTAGTCCCCATATTCCTCGTCAAATCTGCCCACGCGCGCGCCTCAAGGAAGGTAACCAATCACAACGGAGTTGGGTTGGCAGGAGGGGGGCGAGGGGGCGGAGAAGGACGAAACCGAGCGTTGACAGCGAAGGCTGAAAGCGCCCAGATGAGAGGAAGAGGTTCCCGAAAATCGACATCGTTTTTTGTGCTGTGATTCGTGTCAGGTTGCGCTACAGGAGTCATTAATAAGAAATTAAGACCAGAAAAGTTGCATAATAGGTCCTCTTTAAAGGTCCCATGACATGCCACCAGGTGTGGGCTGATTAGCCGTTACAAGGGACAGATGTCTAAAACGGCTTGTAACGGCTAATCAGCCCGCACATGGTGGCATGTCATGGGATCTTTAAATCAGCTGTGTTGGTCAGTAGGTAGAGCAAGGCATTAACACTTTAGGGTTAGGGCTTCTATTCCCTGTGCAGCTCACCAAGTATAGAGGCCCTCAAAATATAATTTGGAAACACAGACGTTTTACTATCCTCTTTCCTCAAATGTACATTGTGTGTGTGTGTGTGTGTGTGTGTGTGTGTGTGTGTGTGTGTGTGTGTGTGTGTGTGTGTGTGTGTGTGTGTGTGTGTGTGTGTGTGTGTGTGTGTGTGTGTGTGTGTGTGTGTGCGTACCTATGTGAGAGAATGTTGAAAGTCCTCCAGCTCTCTCTTCTCCCTCTGCATGCCAGAGATGTGCTTACCCAGAATCCTTAGAGCCTGGTCTTTACGACGCAACTCCTGACGACACTAGAGAGACATGGAGAGAAATAAAGGGAGAGAGCGCAAGAGACAGACAGAGAGAGAAAGAGAGACAGAAATATATACCCTGTACTGTAGATATGTATTACCTAGCTGTGCACATGTGTGCGTGTGTACCTATGCCATTGCAAGAGCTCCCTGCATATCGCGAGGGCCAAGGGATTGTGTGAAGGCTCGCGTGCGTACGTGGGATGGCCTCAACCTGAAGGTAATAAGTGCTCAGTGCAGCGCACGTTCTGCCATGCGATCGTACGATTGACTTTCACTGAGTACTGGCGGATCTTCGCGACTCGTTTTACAATTACAATTAGCAGACGCTTTTATCCAAAGCGACTTACATCGGTTAATACACACATTGACACACCGACGGCAGAGTCAACCATGCAAGGCGACAGCCAGCTGGTCAGGAGCAGTTAGGGTTAAGTGTCTTGCTCAGGGACACATCAACACTCAGCTGGGGATCGAACTAGCAACCTTTCGGTTACAAGACAACTGCTCTACCTCCTGAGCGAAGCCGAGTTTTGAGTTCCCATTTCACAGTGAGTGGGAGTTGAGGCAGGGTCACTCGCTTGGTGGGGCCGGCCGGTCATGATTGAAAACGCCTTCCATTCACTTTGAATTGGACAGGATATAACCCGGGGCAAGGGATTCTGGGAAGGCTGACGTACTTGAGGGCGTGGGATTGGCTCAAATTGACGGTACAGTACAACAAAAGTTAAGTTCAGTTTATGCAAATGAGCGCATAGTGGTTGTCGGTTTTAAGCACATTGGGTTGTGTTGCCTCACACCGCCTGTATAACGTGTGTGTGTGTGTGTGTGTGTGTGTGTGTGTGTGTGTGTGTGTGTGTGTGTGTGTGTGTGTGTGTGTGTGTGTGTGTGTGTGTGTGTGTGTGTGTGTGTACCTGGTTGTGTGTGTGGTTCTGAGCGTGTTGTTTCTTCAGAAGCATCTGGAGTTGTTCCTCTCGGTTCAGGGCAGCACGGAGCTCCTCACACACACTGTTAAACCTCTCTGGTGGTACCTACACACACACACACACACACACACACACACACACACACACACACACACACACACACACACACACACACACACACACACACACACACACACACACACACACACACACACACACACACACACACACACACACACACACACACACACACACACACGTAAGGGCAAACTCTTTTCCGATCGGGGACAGCCCTTATCGATTGGAGGAGAGCCTCACCTGGTGGCCGCAGTCCTGGTGTGCTTTAGCCATCTGCTTCTGATTGGCCACTTCCAGCCTGAGAGCCCGCCTCTCCACCTCAGCCGAGTGCAGCCGTTGGCTGAAAACCAGGAAGTGCTGCTGGAGCTTCTCAACCACACCCTGGAACAAACAGTCAGCTTATCCATCTAGCTAAATGCTAGCGTGTGATAGCTCATAGCCAGTAGCTACAGGCTATGAGTGTATGTTAGCTCCTAGCCATGCTATATGCTAGCGAGCGGGAGCTCTTAGCTACAGGCTAGCATGTGGTAGTGCTTCTAGCTGCAGTCTGGGGTGTGATAGCTCCTTACCCTGCTACTCTGCTGCGTGCTAGCTTCTAGCCTAGCCAACCCGCGGCCCAGCCTGCTAGCCAGCGAAAGCTCCCTGGTGTCCATCACAGGGAACAGCTCATCTGATTGGTGGAGAAGGCCATCCAAGAGGCGGGACAAACCACTGTTGGCGGCTGATTCCAACTCCTGATGGGAGGGTCCTAGAGAATGAGGAAGAATGTTAGAAGATGTTGGTGTGTGTGTGTGTGTGTGTGTGTGTGTGTGTGTGTGTGTGTGTGTGTGTGTGTGTGTGTGTGTGTGTGTGTGTGTGTGTGTGTGTGTGTGTGTGTGTGTGTGTGTGTTACCAGTGTGTGACAGCAGCTCCTGTAGTCCGGACATGGAGGAGCAGAGTAGGAGGTGGAGCGGTTTGGACCGAAGCCAACTGACACACAAACTACCAGGCTCTTCATCCTCTCCCACACCATCATCATCCTCCTCCTCCTGATCCCTGTCTGAGAACACACACACACACACACACACACACACACACACACACACACACACACACACACACACACACACACACACACACACACACACACACACACACACACACACAGGGATGATGTCATGATAATGAAGGCACAGGGAGGGTGGGGGGATAATGAAGAGCCGTGGATGACCTCACCTGGAGTGGGCGTGGCCAGGCGGGGGGGCAGCCTGACGCACAGCGCCCCCGGCCCCCCGTCCAGACGCACACACACGCGCGCCGCGGCCGCACACACACGCATCCGGTTGAGCGCCAGGAGCGCGCACGTGCACACCCTCCACCGCCTCAGGCCCCTCCCCCTCCCTCTCTCCGCCCCGCCCTCCTCCTCCTCCTCGCCCCCGAGCGCCGACGCCAGCCGGCCCACCTCCTCCTCCAGCTGGTCCCGGGCCTCCTCCCGGGGCCGCCGCCGCAGCAGCACCTCCTTCTGGAGGCGCAGGGAGACGCAGCGCCGCCGGCACTCCAGCAGGACCCCCGCCAGGAGGGCGCACGCCGCCAGCAGCCCCGCCCCCGCCCGGCGCTCGCCCTCCAGGACAGCCTGCACCTCGCCCAGGTCAGAGGTCAGGGAGGAGCACTGGAGCTGGCTGCAGGAGAGACGCTGCTGGAGGGAGATGCAGAGCTGAGGGGGAGGAGAGAGAGAGAGAGAGAGAGAGAGAGAGAGAGAGAGAGAGAGAGAGAGAGAGAGAGAGAGAGAGAGAGAGAGAGAGAGAGAGAGAGAGAGAGAGAGAGAGCGCTGTAATCAATCATCTGTAAAATAAATCTGTTATTGTCCATCTCTAGTGTGTGTGTGTGTTGTCTACCTCTTCTCTCCGTCTCATACCGTCTTCGTGACGAGAGACACACTCCTGACTCTTCTGCAGCTCCTGTACACACACACTTAGCTAAAGGGAGAGAGAGAGGAAAGTTCTGATCATCATTCTTCACACACACACACGCACACGCGCACACACACACACACACACACACACACACACACACACACGTCACCTTGTCGTTGGCGTTGCTGAGGTCAAGGGTCAGTCTGTCCACCCGCTGGGTGATGACATCACAAAGCTCTGACCAGGTGAAATTTCCCATGATGCTCTGGGGCGGGTCACAGCCAACCAGGAGATGCTGATATAGACAGTAGAGGAAAGACAAAGACTTCTACAGACAGAGAGACAGGTAGATGAAGGGACAGACCGACAGACAGACAGACAGACAGACAGAGTTAGTGCCTCTTAGCTTTAGTTTTTAGAACTAATTCAAGTTTTTATACACACACAAAGAAGGAGAGGATAGGAAGAGAGGAGGGAGAATAGAGGTGAGGAGAGGTAAGAGGATACAAGAGAGGAGAGAAGAGAGACCTTGGTTTCCTTATGGTAGACGTCGGTTATCTTTTGGACTTCAATCTGCCTCTCCTCTCTTTCTCTCTCGCCCTCCATCTTCCTCTCATTTGTCACTCTCTCCCCCTCCATCTTCCTCTCCTCTCGTTCTCTCTCTAGGGCAAGTCGGCTCTGCTCCAGCTGCCCCTTGAAATCTTGGCTCCACTTTGACCAATCGGAGCTCTCCTGTTGCAGACGCATCACTTCCTGTTTTTGGGTTGAAAGAATCATCTCCAATTCCTAAAGAAAAACAAAAGGAGGGCGAATAATGAATATTCAATTGATTTTGCAGTTTGATGCGTCCCAAAACGTAGTGACAGCATTTCTCAAAGGTTGTGGTTAAATATGAGAAGATGTGTTTGTGTGTGTTTTGTGTTCAAGATGCAGGCAAAGAGTAAAATTTGCAAAACCGAAGAATGGACGACAATGGTACAAAGTGACACACCTACTTGTTCAAAACTGAGAATACAGAAGTGAGTGTTCTATATCCTGATATAGACCACTATAACCTGGTGTGTTGTTAGGATATAGACCACTATAACCTTCTGTGTTGCTATGATATAGAACACTCTATAACCTGGGTATGTTATGAAATAGAACACAATAACCTAGACTGTTGCTATGACATAGACCACTATAACCTAGACTGTTACTATGATATAGAACACTATAACCTAGACTGTTGCTATGACATAGACCACTATAACCTAGACTGTTACTATGATATAGACCACTCTATAACCTGGTTGTGCTGTCTCTGGTCTGAGATGAGGGCTCTGAGGGCTTTGTTCTCCTCATCGATTTTCTCTGAAGCACAAAGGAGATCCTGGACCTGAGACACACACACAAACACACACACCCACACCAGTGATTCTGCTTGTCAATTTAAGAAGAGAGAACATGTGTATCTGAATGAATGAATGTATATCGGAGTGTGTATATTTGAGTATGTATTGGATTGTGTATCTGTGAGTACCTGTTGTGTAGCTATTTCCAGGTTTTGATGGTAGTTATTAAGAGTTTCTGTGAGATGTTCCAAGACTTCAGCAGAGGAATTATCCTTCACTTCCTGTGTGGCTGTGACACACCTTCCTGTTGAGTCCACATACGGTACATTTTAAATAACATTAACACATAAAATCATTGTGTCCATGTACAGTAACCTACATGTACACTGTACATTTTCCTACCTTTAGTAACCTTCCTAAACAGGATCTTACCTATAGTAACCTACCAGTACAGTCCTCAATTTATATTATCCTACCTACAGTATATAGCCTACCCGTTCAGTAACGTATCTGTTCAGTATCCTGGACATAATACTTTTGTACAGCCTACCTGTACAGTAACCTACCTGTATAAGTATCCTACCTATAGTATCCTACCTAGCCTACCTGTACAGAATCCTACCTGAACCGTATCCTACCTGGACCGTATCCTACCTGAACCGCATCCTACCTGAACTGTATCCTACCTGAACCGTATTCTACCTGAACCGCATCCTACCTGAACTGTATCCTACCTGAACCGTATTCTACCTGAACCGTATCCTACCTGAACTGTATCCTACCTGAACCGTATTCTACCTGAACCGCATCCTACCTGAACTGTATCCTACCTGAACCGTATCCTACCTGAACTGTATCCTACCTGAACCGTATTCTACCTGAACCGTATCCTACCTGAACTGTATCCTACCTGAACCGTATTCTACCTGAACCGTATCCTACCTGAACCATATTCTACCTGAACCGTATCCTACCTGAACCGCATCCTACCTGAACCGCATCCTACCTGAACTGTATCCTACCTGAACTGTATCCTACCTGAACCGCATCCTACCTGAACTGTATCCTACCTGAACCGTATTCTACCTGAACCGTATCCTACCTGGACCGTATCCTACCTGGACCGTATCCTACCTGGACCGTATCCTACCTGAACTGTATCCTACCTGGACCGTATCCTACCTGAACCGTATTCTACCTGAACCGTATCCTACCTGAACCGTATCCTACCTGAACCGTATCCTACCTGAACCGTATCCTACCTGGACCGTATCCTACCTGAACCGTATTCTACCTGAACCGTATCCTACCTGAACCGTATCCTACCTGAACCGCATTCTACCTGAACCGTATTCTACCTGAACCGCATTCTACCTGAACCGTATCCTACCTGAACCGTATCCAACCTGAACCGTATCCTACCTGTGTTGTGGTGCTGGTCCAGGGTCTTTCTGATCTGCATTGTACAGCTCACATGGAGCTCTTCAAGATACACCTGTTTCTTACTAGACTACACATATAAACACACAAACACATACACACACACACACACACACACAAGTTTACTCCTCTCCAGGTCATATATGCGTAACTGATAGTGATCTAGCAAGTAGTTATGGTCATTTACAATCATTATGCATGTCTTTGTGGCCAGACACGACCATTAATAAATAATGTACAGAGGGGCAGAGAGAGAGAGTGTGTGTGTGTGTGTGTGTGTGTGTGTGTGTGTGTGTGTGTGTGTGTGTGTGTGTGTGTGTGTGTGTGTGTGTGTGTGTGTGTGTGTGTGTGTGTGTGTGCGTGTGTGTGTGTGTAAGTGTGTGTGTGTGTGTGTGTGTGTGTTCTACCTGCTCCAGCAGTGAGTGTGTATGTGCGTGCCTTTTCTTCTCTTCCTCCAGCATGTCGCCCACGTCAGAGGTCGCCTTCCTCTCCGTCTCCAAGGCAACGTTCATATCAGATTTAAACTGCTGGTACTGCTTCTCTAACCTACACACACACACACACACACACACACACACACACACACACACACACACACACACACACACACACACACACACACACACACACACACACACACACACACACACACACACACACACACACACACACATTTGCCGCATGTAAAAACTGAAAATATTCTATCGTCATTCTATTGACAGACAGACAGAGAGACATACGAGTCCACTATGTGTGTGGTGTTGATGACAGACAGACAGACAGACAGACAGACAGACAGACAGACAGACAGACAGGTCTTACATGTCCACAGTGTGTGTGATGTTGATGGCAGACAGACAGACAGACAGACAGACAGACAGACAGACAGACAGACAGGTCTTTCATGTCTACTGTGTGTGTGTGTGTGGTGTTGATGGCAGACAGACAGACAGACAGACAGACAGACAGACAGACAGACAGACAGACAGACAGACAGACAGACAGACAGGTCTTTCATGTCTACTGTGTGTGTGTGTGTGGTGTTGATGGCAGACAGACAGACAGACAGACAGACAGACAGACAGACAGACAGACAGACAGACAGACAGACAGGCCTTACATGTCCACAGTGTGCGTGGTGTTGATGGCTCGCTCCACCTCTCTGAACTGAGACCTGAGGAGCTGTAGGTCACTGAGCGCCTCCTGTTGGCCAGACCTGGCAACAGCAGCCTCTCCCTCCAGGGCCTGGACGCGCACCTACACACATTATATAAATATAGATTTACACAATCACACATAGGATATAACAAACCAACCCTGTGTGAGTGTTTGTGTGTGTGTGTGTGTGTGTGTGTGTGTGTGTGTGTGTGTGTGTGTGTGTGTGTGTGTGTACCTTAGCCTCTATGTGAGCCGCTCTCTCTGCCTCAATGTTGGACTCCAAACACCTGATCCTCAGGATCCACAGCTACAGAGAGAAGAGAGAGAGAGAGAGAGAGAGAGAGAGAGAGAGAGAGAGAGAGAGAGAGAGAGAGAGAGAGAGAGAGAGAGAGAGAGAGAGAGAGAGAGAGAGAGATGATCTCGGGGTTAAAGAACTGTCATATCACCATGAACTACTGTGATCATATTAGCAACTTAGGTATTTTCATCAATTTTTAGACGGCATTGTATTGCATCTTTCCTTGTAAAGCCAGATAACGAAATGATAAAACGCTATTTCCAGAGGAGAATTTGTTGTTTTGTCTTTATTTCGCATTGATTGCAACCTCACCTCACTCAATCGTACACACTGCACCTTTAAACAGTCAATGACATTTTTTGACAGTTACCATTTTGTCTGTGAATGGACGCTGTCTTATTCTGATTATTTGTTTGGACCTCAGATTCATGTCACAGTTATGTTTTAATAGTTTTTTTCTCTCTGTCTTCCTGTCACTCTCCTCCTGTCTCTCTCCCCTTCCTGTCTCTCTCCTCCTGTCTCCCTCCCCTTCCTGTCTCTCTCTCCTCCTCTCTGTCCTCCTATCAATCTCCTTCTCTCTGTCCTCCTATTTGTAACTTCCTTTCTCTCTATCCTCCTGTCTCTTTCCTCCTCTATCCCCCTGTCTCTCTCTCTCCTCTGTCATCCAGTCTCTCTCTCCTCCACCTGTCTCTATCTCCTCCTCTATCTTCCTGTCTCTCTTCTCCTATCTTACACCTCCTTTCTCTCTCTCCTCTGTCCTCCTGTCTCTCTCTCCTCCTCTGTCATCCTGTCTCTCTCTCCTCCACCTGTCTCTATCTCCTCCTCTATCTTCCTGTCTCTCTTCTCCTCTCTTACACCTCCTTTCTCTCTCTCCTCTGTCCTCCTGTCTCTCTCCTCCCCTACCTCCTCTTGTCGTCTGCTCTCCTCCTCTCTCCCCTGTTGGAGGTGCAGTGTGCCGGTCAGCTCCCTGAGGGCCTCGTTGTCCTTCTCTCTCTCTCTCTCCGCCTCCTGCAGCCTCCTCTTCACCTCCTGAAAGGCCTCCTCCTTCTCCTGGAAAACAACACACAGTAACACACAGTTTGAGTGCCTTTCGTTTTTCTCATGTATGCGAATTATCAGGTGTGTGTGTGTGTGTGTGTGTGTGTGTGTGTGTGTGTGTGTGTGTGTGTGTGTGTGTTACCTTCAGCAGTGAGTGCAGCTGCTGGGTCTCTTGGGTCAGCCGGTGGTTTTGTGCATGTGCCTTCTTCTTCAGACGTTCAGCTTCACTCACTTCCTGTAGCAATGCATGCTGGTCCTGTTCTCTGGCACGCAGGCCCCCCTCCACCTCAGAAACCCTCTCTTCCAGCTGCAGCACACGCTCTACACACACACACACACACACACACACACACACACACACACACACACACACACACACACACACACACACACACACACACACACACACACACACACACACTGGCTAAATCTTCTCCAGGTTATACATACTAAGCTGATAGTGATCTAGTGTGTGGTGTTTGTGTGTCTCTATTTGTGTCTATGTCGGTGTGTGTGTGTGTGTGTGTCTTTGCACGTGTGCATATGTATGTGCATGTCTGACGGATAATGTGTCTCTAAGAATTAAATCAATTACATAAACGTTATGAACGTTGCCACATTATGTTGTGAATGTATTTGGTACATAGTTTGATATCGTCTCACTATGTCTGATCTGGAGTCAGTAGGGCGCAGACCATTCTATATACCAGTTAGAAACAACACGCGAAACGATGCCATACATGAAAGTCTACACGCACCATGCATGAAAGGTGGAGCACAAGTTAAGTTTGAGCAACATGTACTTGCAAGTACATGTTAAGACACATTAAGTACACGTTAAGAACACGTGACGTGTGCCAGGCGGTCCCCTTCAACACGTACTGGACATGATGTCTGCGCCTGCTTTACACGTCGTCTGTGTGTGTGCGTTTTCTAAGCCGTTGGAGGAGGGGTGCAGGGGTCACCTTGTGTGTCTCACAGCCCCCGTACGCGTGCGTGTTTGCGTGTGCGTGCGAGACTCACCCCTCAGCGCGTGGTTGTGTGTGGTGAGGGTGGCGCTCCGCTCTGCCTCTCTGTCCGTCTGTCTGTGGCTCAGGGCCAGCTGGTACTCCAGGCTCTGTCGCTCCACCTCTCCTCTCTCCAGCTCCGCCCGTAACCCCGTCAACACCGCCTGCAGCCCAGAGACCTGCACCCCGCCCTCATCACTGCCCCATCTGAGACCTGCACCCCGCCCTCATCACTGCCCCATCTGAGACCTGCACCCCACCCTCATCACTGCCCCATCTGAGACCTGCACCCCGCCCTCATCACTGCCCCATCTGAGACCTGCACCCCACCCTCATCACTGCCCCATCTGAGTCCTGCACCCCGCCCTCATCACTGCCCCATCTGAGACCTGCACCCCGCCCTCATCACTGCCCCATCTGAGACCTGCACCCCACCCTCATCACTGCCCCATCTCTGACCTACACCCCACCCACTTCACTACTCCATATGACGTAAGGTTCGTAAGTAACATGTGAGTGAGTGAGTGAGTGAGTAGCATGTGAGTGAGTGAGTGAGTAGTGAGTGAGTAGCATTTGAGTGAGTGAGTGAGTGAGTAGCATGTGAGTAAGTGAGTGAGTAAGTGAGTGAGTGAATGAGTGTGTGAGTAGGATGTGAGTGAGTGAGTAGCATGTGAGTGAGAGAGTGTGTGGATTTTACCTCGTGGTTGTTGGCAGCAATCATGTCCAGCTTGTCTTTCTCCAGCTGTTGCACTCTCCATCTCTTCTGGCCCCAAAGATCTGCTCCTCCTCCTCCCTTTTCCTCCTCTTGACTCTGTCCTCCTCGCCTCCTCTCCCCTCCTCTCTGCGTCAGCTCCTTTAAGCTGAAGAAAAATAACTTCCAATACATATGTATAAACATATATTCTACTATACATGCTATACTACTATACATAGTATACATTGTATACCGGTCTGTATATGCATGCGTACCGGTGTGTACACACTGGTCTGGGAAAACGAGTAAGAATTAGTTAAGATTTAAATTATTACAATTTAAATTATTAGAGATTTTAAAGACTACGTTTTTAATTGAGTAGAAATCCCCAGGCAGCCACCTTGTTGCCTGGGATCGCAGCAGGTCTTTGCTGGCCTCTTCAGGTCCTCGACCCTCTGGTTGGTTCGACATGACTCACCTAAAGAAACACATGACGCTTTCAGTGATCTGAGTCCTGTTCCTAGTTTTGTGTTATGTGCGTTAGGTAAACGTCTGTAGGAAAGTAGTTTAATAACATACAGACTGGACAACACTGGCCTCACGTCTTTCTAAATGAAAAGTCACGATACGACATGAAGAGTCGTATCGTTAAGAAACTCTATATATAACAAACATAACGGTGTTTATATTGTATATCGCTGAAGTTAAACAAAAATGAGGCTACTACCGGTACTACTATGACTTCTTAAGAACTTACGGTTCCCATGCCAGCGGAGCCAACACAACAAAGAAGTATAGGTCTAGAATAGATCAAGCGGACATTTGGCCAACACAAGTCGCGGGTCATGTATAAATATAAGATGAAAAGAGAAATATACGTTGTGCGCTCATTGTATTGGCTGGAAGCAAAACATCAACACTTACAAATGCCTATTGAAAATCCCTTTGAATCTGACGCCGTCTTCATAATACGAAGGCTGAGCGTACAGTAGACGCAGACAATCTTTGTTAACAACCAATCAGTGATCCTAACTTGGTATGGGCGGGAACTCCCTCCTTTAACAACCAGTCAGTGATCTGAACGATTGTAGGGGTGGCTTTTTGCAGTTAGCAACCAATCAGTGATCCGAACGTTGTATTCGGACTTTGATGAACAATTCATGGTAGGCCTAATATGCTTTTAGAAAAATGTTTCTTAATGTTTAGAATTTGTTATGGGGAGCTCCTTACATTCCAAGGTTCTAAGTTCAGCTAAATGTTAACTACAAACAGGGAATAAAACCCTTGAACCTGCAGTGTTAGTGCCTTGCTCTACTTGCTCTAAATAGAACCCCTAACTCTGAGAGGTTTATCATTCATGATATAAATCACTTTACCTTCTAACTAAGAGGACCACGGCCCAATCCCAATTCTACCCCTTTCCCCTTTACCCTTACCCCTCCCCCTTGTTTTGAAGGGGTAAGGGGTAGAAATTGGATTGGGCCCACATCTCTGTCACGAGATAATAAAACACATGTAGACACACTCAATATCTGTTGCTTTATTTTTACAAAAGTACTTTCATGCAAAGATGTGGGCTGAAAGATGAAAATATTCATTCAGAGAGAGCCAGAAGAAGAGTTGGTAGTACTGTACTAAAAATAGAAAGAGGTAGCCTACTATCCAATACAACACCAAGTAATTACGTCTCTGAAGCAAGCGGCCGACTGTTTAGGGTGTTGATGCACAGACTCTGTTAGTTCTGTTACAGTTTGCGTGGCCGTTTGCGTGGCCGTTTGCCTGCCTTCTTGCGGACATGAGTCTTTGAGGAAGGACTTATACTGTTAAACACAGTACGCAACTCACTATCTGTAGTGCAGAGACATTTATCAGGAAATGGATCAACACCCAAACTTGTATTCAAGTCTGCCACAGTTTTGGCCTCCATTTTTCCATTAACGTTGGCACCCCAGTGTGCGCATGCAAACCACTTATGCAGAACTTTGCTATAGCAGCAAAATGCTGTCCAGAGAGTTTTTGGAATATTGACCGTGGTGTTTGGCATATTTTCATCACTGGGAAATGCTCCAGTCAAAACAAATGCCTCAAGCTTATTGTTTTGGTCTAAACAGTATTTATCCATCACACGTTTGACATGATTCTCCATTTGCTTCCATCCTCCGTTATTGAATGAGGGATCTTGTGGAACTCTATTAGTCACCATGAATGTGGATTCCTGATCATCTTTGCTGTTTGCATGACGACATGGAAACAAATGGCCTCTATGATACGAACTACCCTTAGGGTAGTCCTTTTCTGCAGACTGGTAGTTGGCATCAAGCTAGAAAGAAAAGAGAATTCAAAGTTTATTTAGGTTTCCTTCTGTTATTTCAATACCTAACTTAATATATTGTAATTTACAACCAAATATACAAGTTACATACTTACTCACATATACTGTCATCATCTTAGTTAACAAATAAAATATTAAATTACCCCCGGCTCAAGCTTCCATTTGTGTTGGCATCTCCCTGTTTCGTGCCCTGTGTATTTATATGCAGAAAACACTGGGATCTGCTTCACTTTGTCATAGAGCGTCATGAACCTATTTTGATGGTTATATGTCTGGCATATGGGCAAGTAGCGATCCTGGTCCTGAATGTTCCCCTGCTCCAACACGTTTTCTATTTTTGGTGGCTTTCCATCCAGGAAGAATTCCGCACAGTCGCTGACTGTCTTCACCACCGCAGTGGCTGTAGGCTCCGTGGACACGAGAAGCAGAATGACAAGAGCCAATGGACAGCCACCAGTCACTGGTGACATCATCACAGGCTGCAGATCTGCAGAGCAGGAAAACAGTGATAATAAACCAATCGTGAATTAAAAAATACGAATTCTGATGCAGACATGCAATTTCCCATTTTTATATCAGATGTGAAGAAGGAAATCCAATTCTTTACCATTCTGTATTTACTAATCACTCGATACGTGCAAACGTATTAAATTCTACTTGAAATAAATATACCAGGTTGTGCAGAGTTGTGGAAGAGTGAAGAGTTCATTAAAAACTCACGGGATTCCAGTTGATACTTGGTGTGGGTTCTCTGAATGAGATGGAGTCGAGCGGTATGAACCACAAGTGCGTTGGTCCACCCCTTTGATTCCTCTTTTAAATTGATAGAAGACAGGGCGTGTCCTCAGACTAAACAACATCATGTGCAATTACATTATGGTCTAGTTAACATATTACACTTGGCGGCTGACACGCCTGCCGGAGCTCTGTTTGGCCATGTTTGTTTTTCTGCTTCGGAGACTCGATCTTAAGTGTTGGTGTTAAATGTGCGCGTGCTTCCGCTTCATAAACAAGAACGCTATATTCTGATGAAGACAGCGGTCCCAACATGGCTTGTTTCTGACTTTTATTGGTGATAAATCTGCTCTGGCTTCTACTGATAAGAACTGAATTGTCAAAGATCACCTACGGGAGAGTGGAGCTACTCTAGTTGGGCCTAGGGCTAGGGCCAAATGTCAGAGGCCTTGGGCCTCTGACAATTGTATATGTCTGGCATATGGGCTTGTATTCTGGTTCCGATTTTTCCCTATAAGCAACACTCCTGGTATATCTGGTTGGGTTGCTCCTATAGGAAGAATTCTTTATATTCTTCGACTTCGTTTACCACCTCAGTGGCTGTAGGATACATGGACACGAGAAGCAGAATGACAAGAGCCAATGGACAGCCACCAGTCACTGATGACATCATCACAGGCTGCAGATCTGCAGAGCAGGAAAACAGTGAACCTGATTAGTGGATTTTCAACTAACTTCAAGCAATTATTTGAATCAGACTAATCTCAATTACAAATATGCAGAACAAGATTCAAATGTGTTTTCTAGAAATAAACCAATAGTGAATTTACATATATGAATTCTGATGCAGACACACAATTTAATTTTTTTATATCAGAAGTAAAGAAATCCATTCTTGACTATTCTGTATTTATTAATCACTGACTCCATATATGTGAACTTTTAAATTCTAGTTGAAATAAGTAAAACCATAAGTAAAATTCCAGCTGATATTTGGTGTGGGTTCTCTGAATGAAATGGTCCAACAGTCGTCAGCGGTATGAACCACAAGTGCGTTGGTCCACCCCTTTGATTCCTCTTTTAAATTGATAGACAGAAATTAAGATTGAACCACAACCTGTGCAATTATATAATGGTCTAGTTAACATATTATAATATTACTCTCAACTAATTTGGTTTAGTTAACTAATGGTAATTGACTATGATATGATCTAGTTAACCTATTATAATATAACTATAAACTGATATGGTCTAGTTAACATATTGTTATATTACTATAAACTAATTTGGCTTTGTTAAACAAAAATATATATTTATAAACTGATATGGTCTAGAATAGATAACATATCACAATATTACTATAAAGTGATATGGACTAGTGTACATATTGCAATATAACTATAACTGATATGGGTGACTTTGGTGTTTTTCTTGATTCTTTCGCAACATAGGGCCTTCTGGTTGAGGAATGAGAAAGCATGATGTTATCTACAGGGCTATAACATCATGGCGTCTCTTTGAGGCTAACCACCTCTATTACAAGAGAGAACTGGTCAGCATTACACACGCACACAATTACAAAAATAAAAGACATAGCAGCATATATGTATGTGTGTGTATTTAGTGCTTTCCTCTACCTACTACGCTACACTGGGAATATAACCCCTAACCCTTTATTGTTAGTGACTTGCGCTATAATATTACTATAAAGTGATATAGTATCGTTAACATATTGTTCTATTAGTATAGTATATAAGGCTTTAGGGTACCATCGCCATCTTTAAACAAACAAGTGACGTCTATTTCGTCTTTTTTTTTTGGCTGAGAGTCCACCATGTGAGACTGTTGGACCATTTAATTAAGATTAAATTGAGAATGGATGGAGATGGAATGCACAAGGCTTATTTTAATAATAAGTAGAATGCTGTGTTTACTATTTTAACAATATTTATTATTGTTTTTTTCAATTATAAAAGGAATCATTTTGTTTCTATTACTCTTTTGCCTATTTCAACAATATAATCCTAATATCACCATGCAATACCCACACTACCAAGACTGGTACGCGTACCACAAGTTGAAAAGCCATGATGGAGATGGTCTCTCAATCCACGTGCCTCTCTCTGGACGGAGATCTCTCATACAATGGGTCTCAAGACACAGAGGGTCTAGTGAACATATTGCAATATTATTATAGATTGATAGTTAACATATTGTGACATTAACATTAAACCATGTAACTCTAACTATTTTGAGATACATTGATCATCTAGTTTAGTCATATTACGACATTGTACAGTTAATTGTCGATTTTATTGAATAACTGACATCTCGACAGAAACACCCTGTAGCTCAGCCAGAGCATTCACAGTAGAAGTAAAGCAATGAAATCACTTATGTATAACTAGCTGACATGAGTCCATAGAGGGCGCTATATACCAAACTGCATTACAATAAAGCTCCTCGAAGAAGAGGCAGAACAACATCATGGCGGCTCCCTTAGAGCACGTTGAAATCTCGAATTCAGCCGTACATTGTACACATACCACAGAAAATACTTCAGACAATACTAAAGTTAACACAGACGAAGATGACGATGACGATGACGAAGACGAAACGCATGAACCAAGAATTCGGGAAACTCCGGAGGACATTAAACTTGAGGCGATCTCGAACACATTGGCGTTTCACCCCAGCAGAGATATCCTGGCCTTTGGGGATCTCGACGGGGACATTTACGCCTATTCCTATTCTTGCACGGAGGGTGAGAACAAGGAGCTGTGGTCCTCTGGTCACCACCTGAAGTCATGCCGAGAGATAGCCTTCTCCGGTGACGGTGAGAAGCTGTTCAGCGTCTCTAAAGACAAGTGCGTGCACATGATGGACGTAGAAGTGGGCAAGTTGGTGACGCGCATCCAGAAAGCGCACAGTGCACCCATCAACACGCTACTGGTCGTTGATGAAAACATCCTGGCTACCGGGGACGATGGAGGTACTGTAAAGGTACCGTATACACCTATAGCCCTTATATACTACACCCCCCCCCCCCCCCCCCCCCCCCCTATAACCTAATCCTGACCATATAATAATAATAATACTTAGCCCATCCTAGCCCCTAGAATACAACCACAACATACCTGACCCTAGACATAACTTAATGCATAATTGAACTCTTAACTATATAGCCTCATCCCTACACAACATTATCTCTAACTATATAACACAATACCGTACCCAACCTTTCAATGCATTGTTTAACTGAGCTTTAGCAGTCATACCTGTGTTTATAAGATTCACATGTTTTAATTCTAGACTTGATGTTTTACTGTTGCAGGCGTGGGACCTTAGAAAGGGCTCTGCATTTATGGACATGAAACACCATGAAGACTACATCAGCAGTTTAGCTGTGGACCAGGCAAAGAAAATCCTACTTACTGCCAGGTACTCCATAAATACACTCAATGCCAGCCTAGCTAGCTACTGCTGCATCATTATACTTGCCTCCCGGTTATGCTACTTATTGTTATTAAAATAAGACTTGGTAAGATCTTGATCCTGGTCTGAAGCTAATTCTTATCCACGGTTAATCTGGTGTCTGTTTGAACAGCGGCGACGGCACCATGGGCGTGTTCAATCTCAAAAGGCGGCGCTTCGAGCTGCTTTCAGAGTTTCAGAGCGGGGACTTGACCTCTGTTGCGGTGATGAAAAGGGGGAGGAAGGTGGTATGTGGCTCCAGCGAGGGAACCATCTACATCTTCAACTGGAACGGCTTCGGCGCCACCAGCGACCGCTTCGCCGTGAAGGCCGAGTCGGTGGACTGCATCGTGCCCGTGACGGACAGCATCATGTGCACGGCCTCCATGGACGGCTACATACGGTCGGTAGTCAGTCCACACACCAAACGTTCACATTCAGTGTTGTGCTTGCTAGGAATCAAAACATGGTCCCATAAAAGATTAATAAAGCTTTAGCTTTCTGCTAAATATTGAAAACATTGCACCCTCTATAATACATTATTTTTTTACTTTGCCTTTATTTTATTTTACGTATCTATCTATATTATTTTATTACTTTTAACTTATCTATTCTATTTTTATTATTTCATTTTATTGCATGACAATGTTTCTATGTGAAGCAGCAGATACACGGAGTCTGTCTAGTGTATGAAAAGTGCTATATGAATAAAGTTGCCTTGCCTAATTGTATACTAGCCTAATATCTCGTGATGTCTGTGGTCCTCAGGGCCATCAACGTGATGCCTAACCGCGTCATCGGCTGTCTCGGTCAGCATGTCGGAGAGCCCATAGAACAGATCGCCAAGTCCAGAGACGTCCACTTCCTGGCAAGCTGCGCCCACGACCAGCTCATCAAGTTCTGGGACATCTCCAAGCTCCCTGCCATGATGGTGAACGACTACCGCAAGCGCAAGAAGAGAGACGGGCGCCTTGCGTCACTCAGTAACAAAGCGCTGGGCGGGAATGACTTTTTCAATGGACTGGTGGAAGAACCAGAGAAGATGGAAGAGGTGGAGGGGGAAGACGAGCAGGAGGATGATAGTGATAGTGGCAGTGATTAAGGTTTAGGATCCTGGAGAACTTTGCCATAGCAACGGCCCTTCTCTTGGAAGGTTCCGGACCTCAAGGTCTCTAAGGGACATCACAAAGGTCTGTGCCGTTGTTGGATTGTACAAAGCTGATTGTACCTTGCTGTATACTACAGCAACAGAGCCACATGTGTTTGAAAAAAAAATACATGAAATGGTTTCAATACATTTGTTTCTGAATAAAGGAGGATTTGAGATGTGAAATATGACTTTGTATGCAAATGGTTGTGCCGGTATCAAAATATGTAGACGGAAAATACACAGGGTTCACTTTTATATTTTTGGGATTCTTTTACTTTGGCTGCAACCTACAAGGTTAACGTAATTTGTATTAGGAGGTTCTAGAGTGGCGAAGTCACGCCCCTTCTGGTAGAGCCCATACTTTTCATGAAACCCATTCATGAAAAGTATGAATGGGTTTCAATGGAGGAAAAGTAATTATTTTCTGGTCCCATTCTTTATATGCCCCGGATTACACACATGTTGTTTATGGATTTAAATGATGAATTTTCATGCAAAGAAAACGAAAATATTTTCGTGAAGAAGTTTGATAATGTTAGGTTTTTTCCAAGGGGTGGATAAAAGCATCGAAATAGGTGAAAACCATTGTAAATCGGGGCATGTGGAGAGTTTCTGCTATGCTGATGGGGAGATTGTCGGTCTTGTCCATGCCAGTCGCAGGGAGCGTGACGGCACGTACGAGACATGTACTTTCTCATTGTTTTCTCTACAGCCTTTAACTGAACAATTGCACAATAAACGGTCAAACACATGACATTAAAAATTATGATTTAAATCAACAAACGATGCGTAATCCAAAGACTGGGACCTGAAAATAATTACTCCCATCCGCCTTGAACACAGCATCCCGTACCCGCCATTCTGTTGTCACGTGACGATCTAATGCAATATGGCGGCGCACTGTATTAGCTATTTAGCATCACTGATGGAATAAGAGTCCCACGGCGTGTTTATTTTAGGATTTTAAAGGGAGTGTTCTCTGAAATTCAGGTAATTTATAAGTGTGCATTTAGGCTTTTTTATCCTGATAATACGCAATCTTATAAATTCATATTTCTTAATATTCAACAGAGTTCCGGTCGTGTCCTTAGTGTGTGTGTGGGGGTTTGTATGTCAACAATGAGCTACACGAAAGTAGTGGTAATAGTGAAACCCACCACACAGACACGCATACGGTAACGCTAGCCGTTATGAATGGATCAGGACAGCTGTGCCTAGCTAAATTAATACATAACTCATGAACATTATATTAAGAGGAATAAATGTTATTATGTTAGTATGTTACATACCAGTGTAACGCTACTAACGGTTCCAAACCATCCTTTAAATTGTATCCATGTCCATTGTATGGTTTTCTGACTATAAATCATAAAAAGTGTAACGTTGGTATGGGCTAAAGCCAGGCTGTTGACGTTCTGAACCTGACAGCAGCCATGGCCGGAGGAGCATCGACCAGATACAAACTGGGAGACCTTGTCTTCGCCAAGATGAGGGGCTTCCCCCATTGGCCTGCTCGGGTAAGACACACAAACTTACTTACTTACTTACTTACTTACTTACTTACTTACTTACTTACTTACTTACTTACTTACTTGACTACCGTTTGTGTATGCAGGTCTGCAGTAACGATGTAACCAAGAAAATGATTGGTGTGTTCTTCTTCGGGACCCACCAAATGTGAGTTTAAATGAGGTGATACTGCAAATTAAAGATTTTGTCTCTCACCATCTGGCATGTTTTTATAAAATAAAGTGTTTTTGAAAACTCTCCCTCGCTGATCCAGTGGTCTGGTTCTGCGGGACAAAGTGGTACCTTATGCGGGAAATCAAGCCAAGTATGGCAAAGGGGTGCGGATCAGAGGATTCACAGAAGGCATGTGGGAGATCCAGAACACACCAGGTGTTGAAAGTAAACAAAAGGTACCGTCTCACTCTCTCCCTATCTTTATCTGTCTCTGTCTCTCACTGTCTGTCTCAATCTGTCGTTTCCAACTCACTTTTTTCTCTCTCTCTCTGTCTCTGTCTCTCTCTGTCGCTGTCTCTGTCTCTTTCTTTCTGTCTGTTACAATCTTTCTGTCTCTGTTTCACTCACACTGTTTCACTCTCTGTTTCACTCCTTCTCTCTCAGTCTTTCCATTTCACTCTGTCTATCGCCCCATCATTTTTTTCAACTGAGGAGAGCTATATTGGCATGGCAAACAAAGAAATAATGCAACTATGACTAGACGTCTGTCTCGCTGTGTCTATCTCTCTGTACGTTTGTCTCTGTATGTCTGTCTCTTTGTAAGTCTGTCTCTCTGTATGTCTATTTCTCTACGTCTCTGTCTCTCTGTACGTCTGTCTCTCTGTCGCTGTACATCTCTCTGTATCTCTGTCCGTCTTTCTGTGCGTCTGTCTTCTTGTCCATATCTCTTTATGTCTGTCTCCATGTGTTTCTGTCGCCCTGTCTTACCGTCTGTCTGCTTCTTCCTCTCTCCTCAGTCGCCAGCTAAGACAAGTTCTCCTAAAGCTCCAACGGGGAAGGATCCTGCTCCACAGAAAAGCCCTAATCGGGGGGGCAGGCGTCCAAAACGAAGCCCAGCTGAACCTGCTAGTGGGTCTGCTTCTGTTGACACTCCTGCTGAAACTACGAAACCCACGTCAGCTGAACCTGCTAGCAGCTCCATACCTGGTGCTGGTAAAACAGTTGTTGCAACACCAAAATCGAAAACCACGAAAGCCCCCACACCAAGAGAGACAACCTCACCGACGGCTACATCTGTCACTGAAGAGGTTATTCAACCGAAAGTCCGACGCACGCGCAGTTTGAAAAACGCTAGTAGCCCTCAAACAGAGCATAAGGCCATTAAAGTCTTGCCAGCCAAACCTTCTGGCATTTCTGCGGCCCTAGCTGAAGCAACCACTGCTGAAACTAGCATTCCAAGCCCAGCTAAATTCCCTCTAAACTCTCCTCCTTTAACAAATGCTACCACAGCTGAAACTAGCCAATTAAGCTCAGCTAAAGCTACAAGGAGCACTACTCCTGTAACCAAGGCTACCACAGCCAGTATTAGCAAACCAAGCCAAGCTAAGGCTACAAGGAGCTCTGCCCCCTTAACTGATGCTACCACGGCTAACATCAGTCAACCAAGCCTAGCAAAAAATACGAGGAGCTCGACTCCGTTAACCGAAGCTATCTCTAGTAAATCAAGTCCATCTAAAGTCACTAGGAGCTCTGCTCAATTAACTAATGCTTCTGTTGATGATAACACCACCAAAGCAACGCCAGCGAAACCTGCTACCATCTCTATTCATTTACCTAATGTCAGCAATGCTAAATGCCAATCAAGCCCAGCTAAAGTTACAAGGAGCTCAGCTCCATTGATCGATGCTTCCACAACTAATGCTGGCCAACCAAGCCTAGCTAAAGCTACAAGAAGCTCTACTCCGTCAACTGATGCTACCACAGCCAATGCTATCCAACCAAGCCTAGCTAAAGCTACAAGAAGCTCTACTCCTTCAACTGATGCTACCACAGCCAATGCTATCCAACCAAGCCTAGCTAAAGCTACAAGAAGCTCTACTCCTTCAACTGATGCTACCACAGCCAATGCTATCCAACCAAGCCTAGCTAAAGCTACAAGAAGCTCTACTCCTTCAACTGATGCTGCTACCACAGCCAATGCTATCCAACCAAGCCTAGCTAAAGCTACAAGAAGCTCTACTCCTTCAACTGATGCTACCACAGCCAATGCGATCCAACCAAGCCTAGCTAAATCTTCAAGAAGCACTTCTCCTTTAACCATTGTTAACAAATCGAATGCTAGCCAACCAAGCCTATCTAAAGCTACAAGGAGCTCTGCTCTATTAACTGATAGTACCATTGTGATCGCTAGCCAGCCAAGCATAGCTAAAGTGAAAATGAGCTCTACTCTTTTAACTGATGCTATCCCAGCTAATGATAGCCAACCAAGCCGAGCTAAAGCTACAAGGAGCTCTACTCCTCTACCTGATGCTATCACAGCTAATGCTAGCCAACCAAGCCGAGCTAAAGCTACAAGAAGCTCTAGTCCGTTAACTGAAGATATCACTAGCAAACCAAGCCCATCTAAAGTCACTAGAAGCTCTACTCCTTTAACTGATTCTATCACAGCCAATGCTAGCCAACCAAGCCAAGCTAAAGCTACAATAAGCACTGCTCTTTTGACCGATGCTACCACGGCTAACACTAGCCAACCATGCCCAGCTGAAGCTACAAGAAGCTCTGCTCTGTTAACTGATGATATCACAGCTAATGCTAGCAAACCAAGCCTAGCTAAAGCTACGAGGAGCACTACTCTGTTAACCGATGCGACCCCAGCTAGTGCAAGCCAACCAAGCCTAGCTAAAGCTACAAGGAGCTCTGCTCCATTAACCGATAGTACCACAGCTAACGCTAGCCAACCAACCACAGCTAAAGCCACAAGGAGCTCTAGTTTGTTGACCGGTGCCCCAATAGCTAACGCTAACAAATCAAGCCTAGCTAAAGCTACAAGGAGTTCTACTCCATTAACCGATAGAACAACAGCTAGCGCTAGCCTTCCAACCACAGCTAAAGCTACAAGAAGCTCGACTCCTTTAACCGATAAGACTACAAGTAATGCCAGCCAATCAATCCAAGCGAAAGCTAAAAGGAGCTCTGCTCCATTAACTGATGCCATCACAGCTACCAAAGTCACCCCAGCTGAACTGGCAAGCAGTTCCATACCTGGTGCTGGTCCAACCGCTGATCAGACTGCAGACCAAACGCCTCCACCTCAAACCATGACACCCCCCACACCTAGAGAGACCACCACGCCGTCGGCTCCATCCGTCACTGAAGACGCTACTCATCCTCAAACCACGACAGCCCCCACACCTAGAGAGACCACCACGCCGTCAGCTCCATCTGAAGGCGCTGCTGAACCCCAAGTCCGACGCACACGCAGTTCCACCACTTCAGCTCCCCAGTCCGATGGACCTAGTGGTTCTAGTAGTCACGGTACTACTCACACGAGGAAGAGGAGGGGAGAGGTGGAACAGGAGGAAGGAGAGAACACGGAAGGAAAGAAGGAGGATGGGAGCGTTGAGCCGACCGAGGCAAAGGAGAAGTCCACCGTTGAAGAGGACCAGCAGGTGAGTTCACCTCTCGATGTCTTCCAGTCTTCTTGCCTTGTCTCCTTCCTTTGGGCCCTTGTTGCCTCACAGGGACTGTGTAAAGTGTGTGTGTGTGTGTGTGTGTGTGTGTGTGTGTGTGTGTGTGTGTGTGTGTGTGTGTGTGTGTGTGTGTGTGTGTGTGTGTGTGTGTGTGTGTGTGTGTGTGTGTGTGTGTGTGTGTGTAGCGGCAGCAGCGTCTGGCTGTCAGGAGAGAGAATGTGCTGCGTTCTCTGCGGGGTCTGATCACCACCAGGAGAGGAAGAGGAGGCAGGAGGAAGGAAACCACGTGAGACTCTATATTCTACTACTGTACATTACATCCATAGACATGGACTCTATACTCTACTACATTACATCCATAGACATGGACTCTATACTCTACTACTGTACATCCATAGACATGGACTCTATACTCTACTACTGTACATCCATAGACATGGACTCTATACTCTACTACATTACATCCATAGACATGGACTAGTTGATAAGTCCCAATTCTCCAGCTGTGGTCTCCGCCCGCTCAGATTCAGATTCATACATGGGATGAATATTATTCTAGTGAATATTAAATGCTTGAAATGTATTAAGACGTGTAGGAGCGTCCCTATGTATTCGGGGCCCATTCCTATACATTGTGTATAATGTATATATCGGCACGGCATCACATCCATAGACAAAGACTCGATACTTTCTCTGGGACTCTATGGATCCCTGTGACGTGCACACGATGGTGATGTCACGATAAGGTCACCTGGTTTTCCTCCAGGTGGAGCCGTCTGGGTCAGCGGGTGAGAAAGGTGGAGAGGCTCCGCAGCAAGACGGCCACCGCGGCACCGAGCCAATCAGCACGCGGCAGAGGACGGAGGCGCTCCACCACCGGCGGAGACCGGACACTCACTCACGAGGAGCTGAGGAAGGAGGAGGCGGGGAGGAAGGAGACGAGGGAGGAGGAGGAGGAGGGGAGGAAAGAGGAGAAGGACGGGAGCCAGGGCACCAGAGGGAGTAGAGGAGGGAGAAGAGGAGGAAGGAGAGGAAGAGGACGAGGGAGGGGAGGAGGCGGGAGAGGGAGGAGCCCAGCGGCGAAGCAGGAGTCTGAACCACAGGAAGACCGGAGGAGGAGCAAGAGAGGCGCAGGGGTGGAGGAGGAGGAGGAGGAAGAGAGGATGGAGGAGGTGAAGCCACCACAGAGGAAGAGGAGAACTACCCGCCCAGAGGAGGAGAAGGAGAGGATGGAGGAGGTGAAGCCACCACAGAGGAAGAGGAGAACTACCCGCCCAGAGGTGAAGGAGGAGGAGGAGAGGATGGAGGAGGTGAAGCCACCACAGAGGAAGAGGAGAACTACCCTCCCAGAGGAGAAGGAGGAGGAGAAGGAGGAGGAGAAGGAGGAGGAGGAGAGGATGGAGGAGGGCGGAGCTGAGCTGCAAGGCATGCTGGGTGATGGAGTTGAGCAGCAGAGTGTCGGGGAGACCAGAGGAACGCTGCTGGACTCCACGCTGCACCGTATCCATGGCGACCTGCGCATCGCCCTCAAGTCAGACAGCCCTGTAAGTCTGTCTGTGTGTCCCTTTGTCAGTCAGCTTCTTCGTCTCTCTCTGTCCGTCTGTCTCCGTTTTTCTTTTTTTTGTGATCAACATTTTTATTGTTTTTCAAATGGAGGGGGGGGGGGGGGTTACAGACATATCAAAAGTCATATGTTAAATTAAGAAAAGTAGAAAAGAAGAAAAAATATCAGGTTGGTAAGACAATGCATAAAGCAACAAAAACAAGTTCAGCAGGTAAATCACAACAAAGATTGCCTAGTTGTTGTTGTCGTCCCTAGCCCAAGAGATTATCTTGGATGAGAAAGAGTACCAAGCTTGAACAGCCACTGGTCGTGCCTTATTAAGTCGGGCAGTTGTATGTTCAAGATTGACAATGTTGAACAGGCTATGGATCCAGAATGATTATGTAATGGTGCAATCCATCGTAACAAAGGATGTGAGGGGAGAGGAGAATTCCAGGGAACTCCATACGTTTTTAAGGCAGATCTTAGCTGAAAGTAAACAAAATAAGAGGAAGCAGGGAGAGAAAAGCGTGTTCTTAAGTCTTGTATGGAGCAAAGATCTTGAGCGTTATATATGTCACCTAATGTATTCACTCCAAGAGATGACCAAGATGGTTGATGAAATGGCTTGTAACCGCATAATAACCTCGGACTTAGCCATAGGGGTGTATTCTGACAGAATTTTGATGGGGCGCCCATCCAACGTTCTGCTTGCATCCACACACCTGTATAGAGTTTGCAATGATGGGCCCAAAATTATTTTTAATTATTTTGTTTGTTACGCTAGAGAATAGGATTTCTTGCAGTTTGTGTGGAAATATCTTAGCAGCTTCAATCAATTTCCATTCAGTGGTAGACTGTGGGTCAACCCATGTGCTGAGTGCTCTGATCTGAAAAGTCCACTAGTAAAGTTCAAAGTTTGGTACTGCCAAACCCCCCAGCAGTTTGGGTCGTTCCAGTGTAGTCAAATGAACACCAGGCCGTCTCCCATCCCAAATAAAACTGGAAATCATGGAGTGAATGACTTTGAAATAATTTTCGAGGGGGGCAGGGCGGTAGCACAAAGAAAAGGAAATAGAGACGGGGCAATACGTTCATTTTAATGTATTAATTCTACCTTGAAGAGATGTGTCTCTGTTTTTCTTTTCTTCTGCAGGTTATCCCTAGGTGTCTGTCTGGCTGTGTATATAGTAACTGTATTTATTTTACAATGCATGTGTGTGCAGGATGTGTCCAGGTGTGTGTCTGCGTTGGACCAGCTCAGCATGCTCTATGTGACGTCTCGTCACGTTCAGAAGCACAGTGAGCTTGTGTCTACACTGCGGAAGGTACAAGCACACAGAAATACACAAATCTTTCTATTTATTTTGCATATCATGTGTCGATTTTTGTGTGTGTGTGTGTGTGTATATATATATATATATATATATATATATATATATATATATATATATATATATGTGGTGGGCATAGATTCATTCCAAAATTAATGTAGGATGGCAACACGGACAGTGCAGAGCCTGAGATTGCCAGTTCTTGGAGGGTGGAGAAGAGGATCTTGATATATTTGTATATATATTGACATATATTTCCATGTGTTGTAGATGCGCTATTACAGAGCGTGCCAGGCTGTGATGGACAAGGCGTCCATGTTGTACTGTCGCTTTAAGAACTCCTTCCTGCTGGGGGAGGGAGAGGAGGTGCTGAGCCAGGCCTACCTCCACTCACTCCTCCAGGAGAGGGAGAGGGAGGAGCAGCAGAGGTGGAAGCTGGAGGAGGAGAGGAGGAAGAGAGGGGCGGATGGAGAGAGCAGAGGAGAAGAGGAGGTGCAGAGCATTCAAACACAAGGTTGTAAAATATGTCTGTCTGTCTCAATAGCTTTTCTTTGTATTTTATGCTGTCTGTATTTGTGGCACAGACACAGGTGCATTAACCTCTCGTGTATGTGTCTGTGTTTGCAGGTCCAATGGATGCTTCCTGAACCATATGGAATGTACAAACTCTGATTGAATGTTCTTTCAGTTGGAGATTTCCTGAATGAACATGTTTTTTGCTTTCATGTATAGTTTGAGTGTGTGTCCGTTTATACTTTATACTTTTAGTTTATTTGAAAAAGGTTGGTACCGTTCTGTATCATAGCATCTTGCTTTCAAAATAAAAACAGTTTTGATAAACTGCCTGGTATTTTCTATTTGTTCATGTGTCACGCGTATTTGAGAATGTATTCGTCAACTACTTTTATGTGTTTCTTTTGTTTCTATGGGGATCGAATTGTTTCGCTTTGGCCCATAATGAACAGCAGCGTCATTGTGTCGCCCTCTAGTGGCCCGTTTGGGGAAGGTCAGGAGCGCTTTTCCGCACACATGGATGTATTGATAGATGTATAATGAGGTACCTCATCCTCGCTAGGAGAGACATGGTGCTGGTGGTCTAGTTTGGCCAGAGCAAGGATGTAAACATTGAGTTCACTCAACTTGGGTTTGTTATGGGGAATCATTTCAGTATTGTCCTGTTCCATTCGTTAATTCAAGTAAAAGGGTAAAAGGGAGGTGTGTGTGTGTGTGTGTGTGTGTGTGTGTGTGTGTGTGTGTGTGTGTGTGTGGTGGTCAGTCGTCAACGCAATGATTTAACGATTTTTCAAGGGTGGTCTGTGACGTGGCCTGTAAAATGTTTCCATCTACTGGAGCTATAAATAGAGTTGGGTCACGTGATCGGCCACACTGTTTACACACAAACCAGACGCACACACTGTCGAGACTGAATCACGCAGTCACTCCACGCACGCGTTCTACCTGTCCCTGTGAGTATTTGAGTGAAATTTAGGACAGGAGGACGCCACACGGCATATACTGCAGTACGCACACGCACATCCTGAATCCCTCGCTTTCTCAGGGGGCGGAGTGAAAGAGGAGGAAGCTGGAAAGGAAGGTGTGAGTGTGTGTTGAACGTCAACGTCCGAGGGAGGAACTGTGAGGCCACATTGTCCGGCTGTAGAGGGCGCGCGCCGAGCGTCTCGTCTTGTGTTATTGATGAGGAAGTGGTGTTCACTATGGGTCACTGATATCCCCGCTATAGTCGATCAAGATCTACTCTGATAGCTGCACCATGGCACACGTAGGCAACGGAGCGGCTGGAGAGGACGAGGTGAGACACGCACACACTCCACTTCTCGCTAGCCTCTCTGTACACAGTAACCAGATATCTACCTTCTCTTATATTGTCTGGTTAACCACCAGGGGTTACCACGTAGACACCACGGGAGCCATAGCAACCATCATCTATTCAATT
>NC_082398.1:7740760-7743260 GCF_031168955.1 Gadus macrocephalus | reverse complement strand
ACCCTAAGGTACGGCTCACACCTGGGTCGATATCGTGGCTGTACTGCACCTTACTGTACCGACAGCAATATTCTGTGTCACCGTCTTCTGACAAATGTACTTTATTGTAAGTCACTTTGGATTAAAGAGTCTGCTAAATGCCCTAAATGTAAATGTACATGTAAATGTAAATATAGTGGCTGTATCACCGGGCTAAAGGGGCTTTCACTCGCGGCATGGGTGATATATGTTACTGAAGGTATACTTATCGGTCATGGATTTCTGTATGGGTTTTTTCTCTATATATTGGGTCTCTTTTTCTCTCAGGGTTCCATCATCCTCTTCTACACTGCTCGTATCTCCGCTCTCAGAGGAGACTTTGAACAGGTCACACACACACACACTCACGCAAACACACACACACACACACACACACACACACACACACACACACACACACACACACACACACACACACACACACACACACACACACACACACACACACACACACACACACACATATACACTCACACACATATATACACACTCAAAGGCACACAAATATGCACACTCATCGATCCATCCATCCATCCATCCATCCATCCATACATCCATCCATACATACATACATACATACATACATACATACATACATACATACATACACACATGCATTCATTCATCCATTTATACATGCATACACACATACAATCATACACTTACAGACATGCAATATACACTATTCCTATACAGCTGTGAGTATACCTGTGCAGATGTGAGGGCAGTGTACCTGTGCAGGTGTGAGCGTTCCTGCGTGCTCCTCCCCCAGGCCCAGAGCCGGTACGAGGAGTGCCTGGCAGCTCAGAACGAGTGGCTGCAGATCCACCACCTGTGCTACTGGGAGTTGATGTGGTGCCACTCGTACCGGCAGCAGTGGCAGCAGGCCTACACCTACGCTGACCTGCTGTGTAAGGAGAGCCGCTGGTCCAAGGTACCCACTCACGCATGCATTCAAAGATCCAGAGGTTCAAAGGCTTTCATTTGCCACACACTCGTACTGGACGTGCAGTGAAATGTGTGTGTGACACACTCTGTATTTCTGTGCTTAAAATGGAAATAAAATGCAATAGAATAAAAATAGAACAGAAGTTTTAACACCAATATATACAACACAAGAAAGATAGAGTAGGAAGCTATTAAGATATTACAGGTATGTTAAGTTATTAAAAATGTTTACACATGCACGAGGTGTGAAATCAAGAATATTATAAATAAATATAAAATTACAATTCAATTAAAACTGAGATGTACAAATTGTATTGCGCAATATGGCCAGGGTTAAAGTGTCAAAGTGCAGGGGGGGGGGGGGGGGGGGGGGGGTTGATTGTCCAGTACTCTGCTCTGGTGGGCAATGGTCCAGTATCACTTAGTGACTGAGTTCAGGGCTTTATGTGCACCCTGTACACACCACATACACGTCTAAAGACACGCAAGCAGGCCGGGGATACACTACAGGACTGGTCGACGCCAAATCACTTGTTTGGGTTGAAAACTGTTCTGGTTGCATCTCATAGTCTTTTTAAAAGAGTGTTTAGCTATTCTTGACGTCAATGTGTAAAGTTGGTCATGTGAGGGGTTTAAAAGACTGGTGCTAGTTCTCTATTGGCGGTGAATGTACTGAACGTTTGCCAATGCCCCTCGCCTGCTCCGATGGAACCAAATGGTTACGTTATTCCCTATTCTTCTGTATCTCGTATCTTTGGTGGTTTACTCCTCTCCTTTAAGAACGAGGATGTTGGCCTCATTCCTGTGAAGGTGTGACCGGACATCTCCATCAGACAGTAACAACCATGTCATATGCGTGCATTTGAAATAACTCATCTTTCCCTTGCTGTGTCTCTGTCTCTATCTCCTCCAGGCTATCTATGTGTATCAGAAAGCAGCCATCCTGAGCATGATGACAGCTGAGGAGGTGAAGCAGACTGGAGAGGACCTGGTTCAGCTCTTCAGGTAACCAGTCTTCTACTGGTTCTGCTGGATGTTGCCCGGTACAACCACAGTCTCATATTGGTCGTACCGGGAATTGCTCAGTAGAAACTACAGTCTTCTATTGCAACCACAGTCTTCTTCTGGTTTAACTGGGAGCGACATCAGTAAAACCACAGTATAATGAGGATGTGTGTGTGTGTGTGTGTGTGTGTGTGTGTGTGTGTGTGTGTGTGTGTGTGTGTGTGTGTGTGTGTGTGTGTGTGTGTGTGTGTGTGTGTGTGTGTGTGTGTGTGTGTGTGTGTGTGTGTAGGAAGGTGGAGGGTCTGAAGCAGAGGCTGGCAGGGAAGTCCATCCCCACAGAGAAGTTTGCCATCAGGAAGTCAAGACGCTACAACGCTGCTGAGCCGGTTAGCCTGGTGCTACCTGCCCTGGTACACACACACACACACACACACACACACACACACACACACACACACACACACACACACACACACACACACACACACACACACACACACATGGAATA
>NC_082398.1:7725760-7735760 GCF_031168955.1 Gadus macrocephalus | reverse complement strand
TTAACACGCGTTTGTGAGGTCACAGAATAGGCTACAATTAATTTTAATCAGTGGGAGCCCTGTGCTTGTTTCCCTGCAACAAGAAGGTTCCATCGGGGTGATGGAAGACAGTGACACCCTTAGCGTGTTTGAAATGTCCAATCGATTGCGCAATTTTGTTTTAGTCGCAGTCATTGCCGAAAACCCGGCCTCGCATAGGTAGGCCTACGTGGTGGGAAATGGAAGCAACGTTTTCAGCGCTTTCACGGATATCTCGGGATACTCCGCTTTGGTTTTGATCCAAAAACCCGCCAGAGAGGTTTGCTCAAACACACTTTTAAGACCACCATCATTAGCTATTTCGATCATTTGATCTTCCTCCTGCACTGACATTGACAAATGGGTTGCGGATCCACTCATTCGTTCGCCGTGGATCTTTGGAGGATGGGAAGTAACGTTCGAATTAATTTGAAAGCCCAACAAGGTGATCGCGCACCAGCTGCGAGAGAATAGGCCCTGCCTCAGTCTCTCCCAAAATCCCCACTAATGTTTGGAACATATCGAATACTCCCCTGTCCACTCGTCGTCCCCACAAATCAAGCTTGGCTTTAAATGCAGCAACTTTATTTGCCAGTTTAAAGACAGTCGTCATTCTCCCCTCTGGAGTGTCAGGTTGAGCTGAGCTCATAGTGTGACACTACTGTTGAACTGAACAAGTGAAGTGAGCTTAGGCTGCGCGCGCAGCCGCTGAAGCCAATACGTGTTGAGGACGGGACAGACAGACAGTTATGCCTAAGAAAATAAGTTAAGAAGACCTTGCCAAAAATACAAACATGTTATATGCAATCTAACAACTACATATAGACTTATGGCATGTAAAAGAGTGACAGTATTGCGAAGTAAATTGAGTTTATTAAGTGTGCATGCATTTTGCATGAATTAAAAAAAATATTATAGGCTATATAATATATCATGTCGTAGCCTCGTTAACCTACGGCCCGGTTAGGAATGTCCCGCGGCCCGGTGGTTGGGGACCGCTGCTCTAGCATATAGTTAGAGGGCGTTGCATTCAGTTAGGAGTTAGGGGCGTGGTTCTAGTCTACAGTTAGGAGTTAGGGGACATGGCTCTAGTCTACAGTTAGGAGTGCGTGGCTATCGTGTACAGTTAGGAGTTAGGGGACATGGCTCTAGTCTATAGTTAGGAATGAGTGGCTATAGTCTAGAGTTAGGAGTGAGGGGACATGGCTCTAGTCTACAGTTAGGAATGAGTGGCTATAGTCTAGAGTTAGGAGTTAGGGGACATGGCTCTAGTCTACAGTTAGGAGTTAGGGGCTGATTATGGTCCCACGTTCACACAGCGGGAGGGGTTACGGACCCGTTACGTCCTTGCGGACCCTTCTTGCATCCACCGCAAGGGCCTGACGTGTGTCTTTCAAAAATCACAGCAAGGGCTGTGATTGGTCCACTTACTAAAATCGCGTCCGCGTCTGTGTTTTCCTTGCGTTGCGTGACGTGGGACCATAATCAGCCCTTAAGGGGACATGGCTCTAGTCTAGAGTTAGGAGTTAGGGGCGTGGCTCTAGTCTAAAGTTAGGAGTTAGGGGCGTGGCTCTAGTCTAGAGTTAGGAGTTAGGGGCGTGGCTCTAGTATATAGTTAGGAGTTAGGAGCGTGGCTCTAGTCTAGAGTTAGGAGTTAGGGGCGTGGCTCTAGTCTACAGTTAGGAGTTAGGGGCGTGGCTATAGTCTACAGTTATGAGTTAGGGGCGTGGCTATAGTCTACAGTTAGGAGTTAGGGGCGTGTCCCTAGTCTACAGTTAGGAGTTAGGGGCGTGGCTCTAGTCCACAGTTAGGAGTTAGGGGCGTGGCTCTAGTCCACAGTTAGGAGTTAGGGGCGTGGCTCTAGTCTACAGTTAGGAGTTAGGGGCGTGGCTCTAGTCTACAGTTAGGGGTTAGGGGCGTGGCTCTAGTCTACAGTTAGGGGTTAGGGGCGTGGCTCTAGTCTACAGTAAGGAGTTAGGGGGCGTGGCTATAGTCTACAGTTAGGAGTTAGGGGAGGTGGCTATGGTATACAGTTAGGAGTTAGGGGCGTGGCTCTAGTCTACAGTTAGGAGTTAGGGGCGTGGCCCTATTCTTCTGGTATAGGTTAGAGGGCGTGGCTCTGGTCTACAGAGGCTCTGGTCTAGAGGTTGAGGGGTGTGGCTCTAAAATCAAAAGTGCTCATATCGGACTGGCATATATTCCCACCTCAATATGTGTGTGTGTGTGTGTGTGTGTGTGTGTGTGTGTGTGTGTGTGTGTGTGTGTGTGTGTGTGTGTGTGTGTGTGTGTGTGTGTGTGTGTGTGTGTGTGTGTGTCCGTGCGTGCGTGCGTGCGTACGTGCGTGTGTGTGTGTGTGTGTGTGTTCTTGTAGGGTATGAAGGGTATAATGAAACAGCCAGCAGCCTCGATACTGAGACACAATCACACACTCTCAGTCACTCTTTCACTCCCTCACTCACTCACTCACACAGAAACACACATCAAAAATCACACATGTGCTTACACACATTCACTCTACTTCACACACAGTTCATGTGTATCCGTGTGTGTGTGTGTGTGTGTGTGTGTGTGTGTGTGTGTGTGTGTGTGTGTGTGTGTGTGTGTGTGTTGCACAGGTATCTAATTGTGCTGATACCATCAAAGCTATAACACCTCAAAGATAAAGAGCCATATATACACGCACGCACACACACACACACACACACAGAATACGTCACCCCTATCCATTTAATACTCGACAGTGTGTGTGTGTGTGTGTGTGTGTGTGTCTTAAGTGCAATTTAATATTTTCTCGGTTCAAATGACGAAAGGGAGAATAATCGTATTTGGACGGACAGACCGAGGACACACATCACTTAGAGATGTGTTAGAGAAGTGTGTATATCTGTGTGAGAGAGAAGGGAGAGGGAGAGATGGAAGAAATTAGATAGAGAGGAATGGAAGAAAAGAGAGTGAGAGAAAGATAGAATGACAGAAAGAGAGAGAAAAAATAGGGATGAAGGATAGAGAGAGAAAGAGAGGGATTAAGGGGAGGGAGAGAGAAAGAGAGAGAGGGGGGATGGGGTAACAATAGGAAATGTGATATTTGAATGCATTTTTTGTCTGTAGTTATGAATGAGAGTGATTGTCACACGCACACACGTACATACACACGCAAGCTTAAGCACACATATTGGTGTGCACAATAAAGGAACGTGCACAGCGCACGAATGTGCAGCAGCAGGTATAAAGTAAGGTATGTCTCTCTCTCACACGCACACACACACACACACACACACACACACACACACACACACACACACACACCAAGTGTGTGTGTTAGAGACATGAGAAGAAAGGAATTGTGGAAGTGGTTTGTGTGCGTTTAGGATGTAAGAACGGGAAAGTGATTTCTCTCTCGCTCCCTCGCTGTATCGATGGGCGCATTAACAAGTATCGGTGCTTGACGCGCGTGTGTTTGAGTGTGAATGGGAGGGTGAGGGGCGGCAGGTGGATTTTCTAATAGTTAATGCCCATTGGTTCCACCCACAAAAACACACGCACGGGATTAAAGGTCGGGCGGGGAGTGCGCGAGGCAGGTATAAACGGGTGCGGGTCTCGAGAGGACCAGTCAGTCCGCAGCATCCTCTGAAGCCGGCGGTCGAGCAAGACAAACCTCCCACTTGGGGAACTGCCTCAACTCGGATAGTTCACCTTGACTTTATAATCATCCGCCGACGACCGGGCTTCCACCTTGGCTTTCTTCACGGACATTCATTTATTATAGCATAATCGTTTTATTCTCCGGAACTTCTTTTGGATTTTCTTTCCGTCTTTAGAAAAAAATGAGGGCCGTTTGGGCTCTATTCTCCCTCGTGCTTGTGACGAGATGGACCGGCGGAGAGGCGCGTGTCAAGCTCAACTCCATCAGAACCATAATCTTACGGGAGACCCACGCGCTGCCAGTGAACCGGACCACAAGCCCCGTGACCGGCGCAGACTTTGCAAAGGTAAATAATGAACGATTCGAATACACGAAGTTTATTTAATTTTTATTGTACAGGAAAGTATTAAAGGTAACACACTAACAATTTATAAATGGGCCTGACTCCGTATAAAACTGATTTCCAGCAGGTTCTTTTTCTATACAATAAAAACGTATTTTTATGTGTTCCTTTTTATGTATCCTAAAAGATCTCACTTTCTCACCAACTCTCTGTCTAGCTCTACCAGTGCATCAGTGACCTGGAGTGTCATGAGGGCAGCTACTGCCACGCGCCATCAAAGCGGTTCTTCTACTCCCGCTGCAAGGCCTGCCGCCAGAGGAAGAGACGTTGCCAAAGGGACGGAATGTGTTGTCCCGGCCATCGCTGTAGCAACAGTAAGAAATTAACTTAAAAAATGTATTGATGAACGATGGAACGTGTAAATAATGGCTCAATGCATATAAGTACTGCAATGCAGACCAAAATAGTGTCACAGTACTAACTCTCTCTCTCTCTCTCTCTCTCTCTCTCTCTCTCTCTCTCTCTCTCTCTCTCTCTCTCTCTCTCTCTCTCTCTCTCTCTCTCTCTCTCTCTCTCCCCTCCCTCCCTCCCTCCCTCTCTCTCTCCCAGACATGTGTGTTCTGGATAGCTTCCTGGCCCAGAGCATCCAAGATGAGGAGCTGATTCCAGAGAAGAGACCATGGAAGACGAGAGGAGCTGTCTCCAAGCTTTCCTCTGTCCGAGGTAAAACGCTCCTCCTCCTCACTCCTCACTCCTCCCTCTCCTCCTCGTCTCTCGTCTCTCCTCCTCATCTCTCTCCTCCTCCTCCTGCGCCTTTTCCCCTGCCCTCCTCCTTGTCCACGGACCAGAGAGGGTCTGTGTTTGTACAGCAGGGGTGGCCCTGGGACCCAACCACACACTAAAAGCACCCATTCTGGGTCCTGAACGATCGCAATCCAACCGGAGGAGGACGTTATGAGAGTCCAGAGAGATTTACTGTGTGTGTGTGTGTCTGTGTGTGTGTGTGTGTGTGTGTGTGTGTGTGTGTGTGTGTGTGTGTGTGTGTGTGTGTGTGTGTGTGTGTGTGTGTGTGTGTGTGTGTGTGTGTGTGTTTCAGGCCAGGTAGGAGACATGTGCCTGCGCTCCACGGACTGCTCCCTTGGCCTGTGCTGCGCCCGACACTTCTGGAGCCGCATGTGCAAGCCCGTGCTGCAGGAGGGCCAGGTGTGCACGCGGCAGCGCCGGAAGGTGCAGCACCTGGAGATCTTCCAGCGCTGCCAGTGCGGGGCGGAGCTGAGCTGCAGGGCCGTGCGGCCGGAATCCCCCCCCCCGGCCACTTCCTCTTCCTCGTCGTCATCGTCCTCTTCGTCCGCATCCGCTTTGTCATTATTATCGGCGTCATCTTCCTCTTCCTCTTCCTCCCATGCCCGCCACGCCTCCCCCCACACATCTCTCCTGTCCAGCTCTTCATCGTCCTCACCGTCATCAGCATCATCCTCGGCTGCGAAGACCAGACTTCACATGTGTCAGAGAAACTGAGAGAGAGAGGGGGAGGGAGGGAGTGAGACAGTGAGAGAGGGAGGGGGAGAGAGACAGTGAGAGAGGGAGGGGGAGAGAAAGAGAGAAATATAGAGACAGAGAGTGAGAGTTAGAGAGGGGGAGACAAAGATAGAGGGAGAGAGAGAGAGAAGATGTTTAATGCATATCCTGTTCAACTGGCAGACTTTAGGAAGCAAGTTGCTTCCTAAGTTTATGTGTGTGTGTTGGGGAAGGGGGGGGGGGGGGGGCTTAGTATCAATCACTTGTTAAGAACTCATCTCCATGACAACACAGCTGAAACTGGGACCACCCCACTAAGTGATGTAACTCCCCTCGATTTGAGCATGCATGTGAGTTTGTATATGTAAACATTTTATTATTTTAAAGTTATAGAAATCCTTTTATAATAAACCGATGTTTGCTACTCAACGGCCGTTGTGTCCTTTGACTCTGAAAGGAAACATTCACTGCCCATAAATGCCATATCGTATGGATGATTTGCATAATGTGTTAAATCTGCTAGCTTCTGGGCTATAACAGTATCATGTAGCTAAGATCTAAGAACAATGTTTATTTGTGTGCGTATTTGTGCGTGTGTGTGCGTGTTTCTGTGCATGTGTGTGTGTGTGTGTGTGCGTTTGTATGTGTGTGTGTGTGTGTGTGTGTGTGTGTGTGTGTGTGTGTGTGTGTGTGTGTGTGTGATATCAATCTTAGCATGTGTGGATGGCTGTGGGCATCTCTGTTGTTAGTTGAGGGAGGTTTACGTAAGATACACACACGCGCAAACACACAATGTTCTATGCACTCGCACTTTGATAGTTTGTGTGTGTGTGCGTGAGTGTGTGTGTGTGTGTGTGTGTGTGTGTGTGTGTGTGTGTGTGTGTGTGTGTGTGTGTGTGTGTGTGTGTGTGTGTGTGTGTGTGTGTGTGTGTGTGTGTGTGTGTGTGTGTGTGTGTGATCTAACAATAACGGCAAGTCCCTAGTTGTTCCTTCACAAGGCCTGAGGTCCTTGATGACATCACAACCCCCTCATTATGACCAAACACCATGAGCCAGCAGCTGCCTCACATTAATATATAAAGTATATTTTACTGGGAGAAGCCCAGTACAACCACAGTATGCTACTGGTTACAATGGGAGCTGACCAATACAACCACAGTTTGCGATCGGTTATTCTGCGAGCTGCCTGGTGCAACCACAGTTTGCTCCTGGTTGCAATGGGAGTTGACCAATATAACCACATCAGGGTTCGAGTTAGGTGAGAGCCAGTGGGAGCTGTGCTCCCAGAGAGAGGTCTGGCTCCCATGAAAGCAGCAATCTCAAATATCTGTGGGGTCTCTGAAAATACAGCAGCATAATATTTTAATTACAAATAAAGCTATTTTCCCTTACACATACAGAGTAATATCGATGTTAAGTAAGGGATAATGTATAGAACGCGGGTCATTATCTGGAAAATAATCCCCAACAGGGCAAACCGGACGCGAAGCAGAGGCCTCTTGCTTCGACCTGACAAATACGCTGGGGTTGATAAGTTACCGGACTACTTGCCGAACTGGGCGGTCTTGCATTCTGGCGAGTGCCAGGTGGGGGGGGGGGGGGGGGGCTCTCGTGGGCTGTTTGAGCCGGCCGGCCAATCGGAGAGAAAATATCAGTATTTATACCAGAGATATGGGTCTCTATATTACAGTCATGGTTAGCCTCAACTTTTACATCGGTCTACATTGTTTTGTAGCCAAATTTCTTATTCAGATGATAAAAAATGTGCATGGTTTGAAATAAATCAAATACCTATAATTTCTTTATTTGATTATTTGTTCGCAAAAGTTTAAATGAAGCAACGACTTATACGAGCTATGCTGTGGAAGTTGGAATTTGGACACTATACTCTGTCGCCATCACTGACGGCGACTGCTGCCATCAGTGATGGCACCATCAGTTGGAAGTTGATCAACGATGGCGCAATCAATGACGGCCCAATCAGTGATGGCGCCAGAGAAAGAGGTCCTTATGAATTTGGATTCGGATGACAGGGTTGCGGAGAAGAGCAAGCTCCTTTGTACTTTGCTTACTGCATGACGGTATGACGTGTTTTTATTATGGAGCGGCTGGCCCTGAGGATCTATTGATTTTTTATGCATTGGGGTTGTGCATTGATCCGTCCATCTTTTGGGGCCGTTGATTAACGCATTTAAGTTTAAGTTCACTGGGGCTATCAAAAGTGCGGGTTTTTTCCGTGTGTGAAAAGTTGTATCTGCGAGTTGCGCCCGCGGGTGCGCTCGCGCCCGTTGCCCGCTGGTGGGTGTTGTTGGATCCCAGTCCTCCACTGGATACCAAAGACGTGAATCAGAGGCAAAAAATCCACTTTCCTTGACAGCGGTCATTATATGCTTAGCAGAGGTCAATTATCATAAAATAATTGAGCGCCAGAAGTCGGGAAGGCCCATGCAAGTGAACGGAGCGTTCAACAGCATTGAGAAGAGCCGTGTAATAATAGCTTCTATGACATGGCTCTTCTCAATGCTGTGGAACAGCACTGATCAACACTGCGAATGGTAATTGTAGAAAGACACACCGTGTGAAGTTATTTTTTCGTTTTGCTAAGTAGCCGTGTAATAAGCGGGATAATGTATCGAAAGTCACCGGTCATTATCGAAAATAAGCCCCTTTAGGGCGAAGCAAGACACTTATTTTCCTGATAATGACCGTTGTTCTATAAATTATCCCTTACATATTTACTTGAGCATCTATCGTTTTTTCCTTTTTTAGAGACCACCACATGGAATCATAACTCGAACCCTGAACCACATCCAATGGTTTTACTTGGAGCTTCCCAGTACAACCACAGTTGTACTAATGTTCTAATGTTTCTACTGAGAGAGCGATTGTGCTAGAATGGTGCACTGGTCTCTGGATTTTACAACCCAGATAAGATGTCAGACAACTTTGGTTACTGATTCACTAGAATTGATGACAAACACATACCCACCCCCACACACACACCCCCACCCCCACCCCCACCCCCACACACACACACACACACACACACACACACACACACACACACACACACACACACACACACACACACACACACACACACACTCCCACAAACAGACATCTCTACTCACTTTAGTACTGTTGTTCACCTGGGCAGGTAGGTTTCCAACCTTGATAGTTCTGATCTCTTTTAATTTATGTTGTTCTGTGTTGTTCTAACTAACTAGGAAATGTATGAGGAGAACAGTTTGTGTTCATTTATAGAATATATGAGTAGAATATGTAGAGATGGTTGTGATGCTGTAATGTTGAGATGTGATAATGTTATGTTGAGTTGTGATGCTGTAATGTTGAGATGTGATGATGTTATGCTCAGTTGTGAGGATGTTATGTTGAGTTGTGATGGTGTTAAGTTTATATCTACATATTTAGATGTATGTATAATATATATACAGTATATACATATATACACATAAAGAATAATGGCTGTGGGAGCAAGAGACAATGGATACAGGAAGTGTTTTTTTCCACACAGAAATGTTGATGGCTGAGCCAGACTCCGCCTCTGATAAGAAGACTGCCAATAAAACCAAGGAGATTGGGGAGCGCCATGGTGGCTTCTATGACAACTTGTTCAGCAACCACATGTTTCAAGCTCGTCCAATCAGCGACGGCTCTGAGGTGCTGTCCTTGAATGTGCTACTGCTTGGCAACAGGCAGAGTGGGAGGAGCTCTGTGGGAAATGCCCTGATTGGTCAGTGTACAAATTGAGATTCTAAAACGTGCTTTAATTTTATTTTTGCTCGTTGCAATGAACGAGCCCACGGGAACTGTGATGTCATCGCACAGGGGGAGAGGAGTTTGAAACTCGATGCTGGGCTTCCGACGTCCCCGGGACAACGGACCGCAGGTCCAGAACCTTCCGGAGGTTCTTCAGAAGGAAGGGGGCGGAGACTGACCTCCGACTGGTGGTGACGGACAGCCCTCCCCTGCCGCGCCCCTCCCAGCGCAGACCCGCAGCGTGCACGTGGGTCCCTGAGAGTGTGCACGTGCTGCTGCTTGTGGTGAGGGCCGACCTTCCTGGTGAGGACGCACAGATAGCCCGCTTTGCAGAGGTAGGATGCACACACACACACACACAAGCACATACACACAAAGACACACATACACACACATAAACACACACAAATGCACGCAGCCATGCACCTACACACACGCACATTCACACACATGTACACACACACAGATATATGCTGTATATACTTTTTTCATGAAAAAAGTGTTTGTGTGTGTGTGTGGGGGTGTGTGTGTGGGGGGGGGTGCCTGTGTGTGCCTGTGTGTGTGTGTGTGTGTGTGTGTGTGTGTGTGTGTGTGTGTGTGTGTGTGTGTGTGTGTGTGTGTGTGTGTGTGTGTGTGTGTCTCTGTGTGCGTATGCCTTTGTGTGAGTGTGTGTTTGTGTTTGTATAGTCCCTGGGGGG
>NC_082398.1:7705760-7718260 GCF_031168955.1 Gadus macrocephalus | reverse complement strand
TACGTTGACTGGATGGGTGCCCAAATCAATTCAGAAATCTCAAGTCATTGATTAACATCTGAGCTAAATTCCAGCTAACAAAGTTTCAATAGCTCCTTGTGCGTCATTCTGTTATCTCGTGCGGAACGTCGGCTAGGTTGACAGCTAATTGATGAGTCAACGGGGAGGAGAGCCGGGGCTGCCAAATATGGACAAGGGCGCGTCCGCAAGAACTTGCTCCTCGTTGTTTTATTGGAGGGTGAGCTGAGATCGGCGGGGCCAGGCCGAGCACACCGAGTCCAACAGTAGGACGGTGAAAAAGAAGAAGAAAAAGTTTAAAGACGACTTCCCTCCCTCAACAGGTTAGTGCGCGGGTTTCCTCACCTGTGTCTTTTACATTTCTGGGCAATGGAAGGTCCCACACTCATGACTATAAGAAGCACAGACGCCGTGTACCTCTCGACAGGTGTGTTGTGGTGCTTGCGTGTGTGTTTTTACCGGTTTTAAATTCCGGTGTTTGTATGGCGTGAGCTTCTTTAGCTGGCTGCCAGGTAAAGTGGCTCGGACCGTGTCCTCCCAATCCCTACACATCTGAAATGCACCAAGCTCAAGGGAGATAGGGGTTAAAGCACAGTGGGACACTGTCCCCATGTGTCTAATGTCCATGCGTCAGGAGGATGACTGTGAAGTTAGGTCCAGTAAGCCTGGGCTGTGTTCCTTCCTTGTTCATGCTGGCTTTGTTGGACCGGGACATGACTGCTCATCGCTGGATCAGTATTAGCTCGGCTCTCTCTATAGGATACAAACATTGTGTTGTTTTTTCAAAAGGTTTTATATTTGCCTGGAAATATTGTGACGTTGACATACGTGAGACAACTGACAACATCTTGAAACGTAACTTTTATATTATAATTATAGTAATACTTAATCACTATTACTAGAATCTGTTCTCCACACACACACACACGCGGGCACGTGTGTGTGAAATCTCCTTCAGACTAGTCTGAAAATGATATAAACTAAAATTGAACCGTCTGTGTAACTTATTTCCTCACTTTCTCTCTTTCTTAATGTGATTAAAAAGAATCTATCACAACGTTTCTCCCCGCCCCCTGTTCCTTTTTTCGATGCTGTTAAACCTGTTGCTCCCTTTCTTTACCTGTTTAAACATTAACCTTGTGGGTGTGTCTGTGACTTAAGGAGTGCCTTCCTTGGGTTACTCAAAGTCAAACAAAGCTGTGTGTGTGTCTGTGTGTGTGTTGTGACGTCGTGTGTGTGTGTGTGTGAGAAGTGGGTCAGTAACATCTGAACCTTTTCGAGTATCGGTTCCCCTTCTGTTGAAGACAAAGGTGAGAAATATTATTTTCGAATCAAACGATAGAGGAAGTCGCAGACAGTTTTCGGAGTTTTCCTATTAGAGGTCAACGGTAAAGCGCTCTAGCTATTAAAAACATTTTCGTAAAGCATCAAAAAAGCGCTGTTTAACTGGTGTGACCAGTAGCGAGCCTCTGGAGAGTCTCTGGGAGCTAGCAGCAGCAAGCTAAGTGGGAAGCTGTTACTCTGGGTTTGGTCGGCAGACCTCACTCATGCATCCCTGTTCCTCTCTGACTGCAGGGCTGACTCTTCTTCCTCTCCTCTCTGGGATAACGTGTTTGATTTCCCACACCTGCCAGACCGGAGTAGTGGATACCAGACCAGGTTAACCAATCCAACACGACACAGAAGCACCATGCCTGGTCGGGCCGCTATTTAAGTGATTGTTGAATGGTTCATCCACGGACTTCCTGTTAGCATCAGGTCAGCGGGTGTGCGTTTTGCTAATGGCCACTTCGGAGCTGATCCAGGACACGGATGACGCGCCGAACAACTTGGAGGTCACCCTGATCACAGTGGACCCCTCACCTCCCCTTCCTATGACTCACCTGGTCGCCAACGGCAACCTCTCCTCTTCCTCGCCCTCGTCGGGGGTGCCGCGCGGGCCGAGTGGCGCCCGTCGCCCCGGCGACCACAAGTCCGCCAGCCTGGAGGACTCGCGGAGCCGCCTGATTGGCTGCCTGCACAGCGGCCTGAAGCGTCACCGTGACTACGTGAAGATCGCGGTGCCCCAGGAGCGCGCCAACCGGCTACCGCGGGAGTGGTGGAAGACGGGCGTGGCCTTCCTCTACGCCCTCTTCAACCTGCTCTTCACCACCGTCATCATCACCTTCGTCCACGAGCGGGTGCCCGACAAGTCGGTGAGCCCCCCGCTGCCCGACAAGTTCTTCGACTACATGGACCGCGTGCCATGGGCCTTCACGGTGACCGAGGTCAACGGGCTGATGCTGGTCGGACTGTTCTTCATACAGTGGCTCTTCCTCAAGCACAAGTAAGAACTCGGCGCACTCGTCCTCCTCACTTTGAGACACGGACTCACTCAAGAGACTCACTTACTCACTCGGGGAAGTGTGTGTGTGTGTGTGTGTGTGTGTGTGTGTGTGTGTGTGTGTGTGTGTGTGTGTGTGTGTGTGTGTGTGTGTGTGTGTGTGTGTGTGTGTGTGTGTGTGTGTGTGTGTGTGTGTGTGTGTGTGTGTGTGTGTGTGTGTCAGGTCTATCGTAGCGCGGCGGTGTTTCTTCCTCATTGGGACTCTGTACATGTACCGCTGTGTGACCATGTACATCACCACCCTGCCCGTCCCGGGCAAGCACATGGTCTGTGCTCCCAAGGTAACGCACATACCGAGACACGCACAGAAACGAGAGACAGGGTGATCGTACATGCGACACAAAAAGACAGAATAATGGAGGAATGTTAGTGAATGGACATGAATGTTGTGCTATTACGAAGATCGAGATGACCGTGTTTTGTTCAAATGTTTTTCATCTCTCCACACATCTGCCCGTCACTCTGTCCAGCTGTACAACGACTCTACAGGGAAGATCTGGAGGGTTCTTCAACTGATCTCTGGTGGAGGTAAGAGTCCCTCCTTGTAACCAAGACGTTCACGTGATGCCGCGGTCATCTTGGGTTAAGAGGCAATGAATGCTAAGGGCAACTGGAGAGCAGTGAACTGGTTCTCTGAATCAATCTTCTAAGGGTAAACGGGGGACAGATAAACTAGGATACCTGCACACGTCGATGGAAAGCAAGACGTTTTTATCGGTATAGATAAACGACGCCACGTTACACAACGTTTGAAGGAGTTTGGATATTGGTTTTTGGCTTAAAGATTAAGTTATTGTGTGTGTCTGGTGCCAGCCACTGAATACTAAGGGACCGTGGAGCAATGTCTTAAGTTGGGCGTTCCCTTAGGATATTACTAATATCTTGAATTGTGCTTAAGATATTTGTGTTCTTTCGCTTCGTTTTAGAACAATATATTTTGGTTTAGGTTCATTTTGAATTTACAAATGTTTTCTTTTTTCAATGTATTGGTATACGTTCCCCTATTATTAGACCATCATCTCCACTTGTATGTTGCTGTAGTACCTTTTATTAGACCATTATCTTGAGTGGTAGTACATTAGTATGAGACCATTATCTTGAGTTGTAGTATCTTAGTATTAGAACAACATCTTGAGTTGTAGTACCTTAATATAAGACCATCATCTTGAGTTGAAGTACCTTAGTATAAGACCATCATCTTGAGTTGTAGTATCTTAGTATAAGACCATTATCTTGAGTTATAGTACCTTTAGTATAAGACCATCATCTTGAGTTGTAGTATCTTCGTATAAGACCATCATCTTGAGTTGTAGTATCTTCGTATAAGACCATCATCTTGAGTTATAGTACCTTTAGTATAAGACCATCATCTTGAGTTGTAGTATCTTCGTATAAGACCATCATCTTGAGTTGTAGTATCTTCGTATAAGACCATCATCTTGAGTTATAGTACCTTTAGTATAAGACCATCATCTTGAGTTGTAGTACCTTAGTATAAGACCATCATCTTGAGTTGTAGTATCTTAGTATAAGACCATCATCTTGAGTTATAGTACCTTTAGTATAAGACCATCATCTTGAGTTGTAGTACCTTAGTATAAGACCATCATCTTGAGTTGTAGTATCTTAGTATAAGACCATCATCTTGAGTTGTAGTATCTTCGTATAAGACCATCATCTTGAGTTGTAGTATCTTAGTATAAGACCAATATCGTGAGGTCTACGGACTGAGGGTCTATGGACCCTCAGTCCCTGACTGTGGTGTCAGACCTTCAGAACTGACTGCCAGTGGTACCAGTTTATTTCTAACCAAGATCTAGAGGGCCGGTATAATGGCAACAGTAATGGTGGTGAATGTCTCGTCTCTCCAGGTCTGTCTCTGACCGGCTCCGACCTCATGTGTGGGGACTTCCTGTACAGTGGACACACCGTTATGCTGACCCTGGCTTACCTCTTCATCGCTGAGTGTGAGTCCTGCATCACACACACACACACACACACACACACACACACACACACACACACACACACACACACACACACACACACACACACACACACACACACACACACACACACACACACACACACACACACACACACACACACACACACACACACACACACAGACAGAGAGAGAGCCACTGCCTCCGAACAGATCATGTACTGTTCTGCAACCTCATCCTAACCTCTTGTTACCCTCCTCACCCCTGTTTCCTTTCCTCTTGAGTGGTTAGCAACACGCCACATGCTTCTCATTGGCTAATTACATTCACATGAGAGTGAGGATCTGATTGGCTGATAGCTGGAGGTCTGTTTGCCTTGGGCTGATAAACAATGTCTGGTGGAGCACGGGATTAAAGTGTGTGTGTGTGTGTGTGCAGATTCCCCTCGGCGGCTGTGGTGGTACCGCTGGCTGTGCTGGTTGCTAAGCGCCTCGGGGGTGGTCTGCATCCTGGTGGGCCACGAGCACTACAGCGTCGACGTAGTGGTGGGGTACTTCGTCACCACCCGGGTCTTCTGGACCTACCACACCATGGCTAACACACACGTATGTACACACACTCCCCCCACCCTGGCCAACACACACGTATGTACACACACTCACCACACCATGGCTAACACACACGTATGTACACACACTCACCCCACCCTGGCTAACACACACGTATGTACACACACTCCCCTCACCATGGCCAACACACACGTATGTACACACACTCACCCCACCCTGGCTAACACACACGTATGCACACACACTCACCCCACCCTGGCTAACACACACGTATGTACACACACTCCCCTCACCATGGCCAACACACACGTATGTACACACACTCCCCTCACCATGGCCAACACACACGTATGTACACACACTCCCCTCACCATGGCTAACACACACGTATGTACACACACTCCCCTCACCATGGCTAACACACACGTATGTACACACACTCACCCCACCCTGGCTAACACACACGTATGTACACACACTCACCCCACCCTGGCTAACACACACGTATGCACACACACTCACCCCACCCTGGCTAACACACACGTATGTACACACACTCACCCCACCCTGGCTAACACACACGTATGCACACACACTCACCCCACCATGGCTAACACACACGTATGCACACACACTCCCCTCACCATGGCTAACACACACGTATGCACACACACCTACCACGGCATGTGACACTCCATGGCTAAAACACATATACACACAATGCACTCACAGAGTACACACACATACACTGGTAAAGACTTAAAGAGCAAGTGAACCCACTGCTTCAACTGGGACAATGAGATTTTTACGACCTATGGCAACTTTGTAATACAATTTTAGTACTGTCCTTGTGTTTGAGCGTTTTAATGAGCGACGTTTGCATGGTGATTTGGAAGACTTGAAAAAACATAGGATTACTTATTTGAAAACTTATTTTAGTAAGTTATGAAATGGCTAAGATTGATTCATTTTGTTGACGAGCATGAGAGATGTATCACCATGTCCTAAGCCAGGGATGGGCAACTTTCATGATAAAGAGGGCCACATTTTTCATCATAACCATCGGAGGGCCACATGACTGCACACTTCAACTAAACATGAGCTGAGAGAAGCTACACAATTTTGAATTTGGTAGATATGATTTCCTGTATTCTGGTGCATTTTGGGGATGGCCACTACCTAAAAAATCATCCAGAATCATAACCTATGTACGGTATGTTAATTGAACCAACATACATTCATTTCATGTTTTCCATGCTCAAACAGCCACATGAATGGTCAGTATTTTTATCAGTGCAAAGGGCTCACATACATCATCATTCAATGAAGTAAAAAAACTGAAAAACAGTGGCCCAACATTAAGTGCAACAACTCAATGAACTCAAACCCAACAAGCAGTTGTAGTAGTTGTAGTGGCGACTTAAGTGGATATCTTTAATGACTGATATCGCTTTTAAGCAAACTAGGCGCATGGGTTTGCCTTCGAATTCTATGAATTCTTCTCATCTTTCTTGACCGAGTTTTCTGTAACTCGATCAATTATTATTATTCTTTTCTTTTTTTTATTATGTGCGGGCCTGACTGAGTGAGGATGCGGGCCGCACTGAGTGAGGATGCGGGCCGCATGCTGCCCGCGGGCCGCCAGTTGCCCATCCCTGTCCTAAGCAAATAGAAAACGTTTTGGGGCTCTCTGGCTCTTTAAAAGCCATCCGGAGGCAGCCATTCCTGTGTTCATATTTTATCATTCAATCATGTTGTCGTTGCTAATGCTAACGGCTAACATTGTGCGCAGGCACTGCGGCGGGCGCCCAACAACCTGCTGGCCAGGACCTGGTGGAACCCCGTGTTCAACTTCCTGGAGCGCAACGTCCTGGAACCGGTGCCGGTGGTGTTCTCCTGGCCCATCACCCTGCCCTCCTCCTGCACACAGCGCTACCGCAGCGTGGACACCTCCGCACGGGACGAGTGACGAGGGAGAGGGAGAGGGAGAGGGAGGGAGGGAAAGAGAGAGAGAGAGAGGGCTGGGTTGGAGCTCGTCTCGCAGGGCGCGCTCTGGCTGAAGTCGTGTTCTGCACAATGAACGGCATACAGTCCATGCCCTTTGTCCCCGAGTCTGGTTCAGATAGGAGTAATCTTTCTCTAAAAGACCAGGATCACGTCGACCTGGTCCGTGTAAGAACACGTTGCTCTGTGTCTGTCTCTCTGAAGCCTGACAAAAGCCTGTCAAATATGGCGTCGTTTGGAAAGTAAATATATTTCCCAAATTCTGAGAAATACTTTTTGAAGAGCAGCTTAATCCTGCAGCCGACCAATAGGACACTGCCTTCTTCCCACCAATAGCAGACCAATGGCCAGTTGCCTCCTCCTCTACACTGGAACCAGTTGGATCGCGGAATTACCGACGAGCTAGCCATGTACCCCTGCTGCCATGGAGACGGGGATTCGTGCCAACCAAAATACTTTCTTGTGCCCTTTCTTTACCTCTCGTGCCAACCAGCCGAGAGATTCCTCGGCTCACTCGGCTGACCAACTATAAGGACTCTCAACCACGGCTCCTGTCTTAACCTGAGTGGGTACAGAAGACCTGACTGAGAAACCCCTGCCTTTGGATCACAACTTTTTAGAAACCCGGTAACCATTATCTTCACACTCAGTCCACGCTGAGTGTGGACTGAAAACCTGAAGCGTCCTGGTGACCATAATTTCCTTCTCCAGCCGTGTGTGTGTGTGTGTGTGTGTGTGTGTGACCTCACAATGACCTTCATAAATGCCTTAAAGCAATGCAAAGTATTAAGGAACAGTTGGTTCCTTCGTTTAGTAGTGCATCAGTGTTTCTATTTAAGAGTAAAACTGTTATTGTTGTAATATATATGATGATGCTTCATTGTGTGACACTGTTACCACCTTGTGTTGTTGAAAACGTAAAATGTTGAGCTACCCCTGTCACTGTAACATGATTGCAGAATAATATGTTGGACCTTTGGTTGTTTGTTTTAAATCGTTACTGATTTCCTATAGTATACCCAAGATGTCTGCCAACTCTGTCCCTGTCAATTCCAATAGTACACCCAAAATGTCTGCCCCCTCTAGCCCTGTTAATTCCAATAGCACACCCAAGATGTCTGCACCGCTGTCCTTGTCATTTCCAATGGTACACCCAAGATGTCTGCCATTTTGTACTATCTCGTGGTACGTGCTAGGATGCTGATGCGTTGCCACGGAGAGGGAACCTCTATAAACGTGCAGTGTTTTCAACTGGATGTACAACTGGAAGCTGCAGGGTCCAAATTCTGTCTGCGTTGCGTTCACAGTATTCTAAGCTCCAGACTACTATGTTTAACACACTGTTTACACCAATGACACAGCAGCACAATTCTAATGTTAATGCTTGCATTCTGTACTTGGGATGCGTGTATGCCGACAGAGCTGATGATTCACTAATAAACTTGTGAACACATTTTATTATGAAACTGCACAAAGACCCGTTTCCTTTCTAATGCTGGATATTGAACCACATGATTCAGTAGATTCATTTTTACAATTGCTATAATTCACATGTGGGTGAATAGTGTGAGTGTGTGACACGTTGGCTTGGGTATCTGGTTGCATGCGTTAACCTTTCTCACGTAAACGTACACACGCATAATTACACATCAACAAATTTGAGCTAATGCTTTTTTGAGAATCCTTGAAGTGTTGGAGCAAAGATGGAGTGATAGAGTTCTGATGAAGGAGGGATAGAGGAGTGATGGAGGTGTGAGATGAGTGTTTAGGGAGAGAGGAATGATCCTTTCATTTAAGCGAAAGGATCTCCACTCTGGTGAGTTCAGAGTGTTCATGTGTGGTTGTTCTGGTTCCACGTAGTACCTCCTTATGACCAGAAGGGGGCGCCTTTTTAGAGTCACAAATGTAATTGTTCGAGAGTCAAGTGGAGTTATTCCATTATATTATTTTCCATTCTATCTTATTGGATTGAGTAATTTGTTGATTTCATTATTGTGTGTTTTATTCTGTTTTGACCATATGTTTGATGACTCGGCACTTGGAAGAGATATTTAGAGAGCACAGGGAGCGAGTAGAGAGACGGAGCCTAACAGCCAGAGGGAGTAGAGAGACAGAACAGAGAGAAAGAGGGACAGAGAACAGAGAGATTTTAGAGAAGACTACAGAGAGAGTAGCGGGACACAGAGAGACAAAGGGAGCAATTAGAGAACTGGGTGTTTGGTAATTACAGGTTCAACATCTAACAACCTGAAGCAGTTGTTACACACTGCTGCTCCCAGAGTGTGTGTGTAAGAGAGAGGTGTGTGTCTAAACGCAGGAATCTATCCCTCTGAGGTGCTAATCTTTCCGTCACGCCTTTACGTGGGACGTCATCCCCGTGACTTTGTGTGTGTGTATCTGTGTGTGTATCTGTATGTATCTATGTGCGTGTGTGTGTGTGTGTTTGTGCGTGCGTATCTGTGTGTATGTATTTTTGTGTGTGTCTGTGTGTATGTATTTGTGTGTGTGTGTGTGTGTGTGTCTGCGTGTGCGCGTGTAGCAAAGTCTCCCCACATTTTTCAAACAGATGTTAAGGGGAAAATCACTGACCTTTGCTTCCTCTGTCTCTTTCTCTCCCTCCCTCTCACTTCCTCGTCTGTCCATAAAGAGGTGGAAACCCCTCATTAGCTCATCAGACACATGTCCTCCTATCTGCCGCCCCCCGTACACCTGTATTCAGTCGATTCTACCAACACTCACTGCCTGGTATGTATGGAAAATTCACTGCATGTTGTAATGAATGGGAGTTCACTGCATGTTTGAAGGAATGGGAGTTCACTGCATCTTGTAATGATTGGGAGTTCACTGCATGTTGTAATGAATGAGAGTTCACTGCATGTTGTAATGAATGGGAGTTCACTGCATGTTATGTATGGGAGTTCACTGCATGTTGTAATGAATGAGAGTTCACTGCATGTTATGTATGGGAGTTCACTGCATGTTGTAATGAATGAGAGTTCACTGCATGTTATGTATGGGAGTTCACTGCATGTTGTAATGAATGAGAGTTCACTGCATGTTATGTATGGGAGTTCACCGCATGTTGTAATGAATGAGAGTTCACTGCATGTTATGTATGGGAGTTCACTGCATGTTGTAATGAATGAGAGTTCACTGCATGTTATGTATGGGAGTTCACTGCATGTTGTAATGAATGGGAGTTCACTGCATGTTGTGTATGGGAGTTCACTGCATGTTGTAATGAATGGGAGTTCACTGCATGTTGTAATGAATGAGAGTTCACTGCATGTTATGTATGGGAGTTCACTGCATGTTGTAATGAATGGGAGTTCACTGCATGTTGTAATGTGTGGAAGTTCACTGCATGTTGTAATGAATGGGAGTTACTAAATGTCTGTGGAGTCCAGGACTCCATCAAGCCAGGGATTCACAGACTTCGATTCTAGAGTGACATCATATGTGTTTAAATCGTCTTTATTTAGTGACCTCCAGGCTGATGCAGCCTATCGTTGCAGTACAGTATTATGTTACACAGAGCTCAGTATAAACACCACCAGCCTATTGTCGATGGATCATGAACATAATAGGATGCTATATTATTAATATAATATTATACTGTATCACTTTATGAGAGGGTCAACTGTGGAATAGTTTTCTTTGTTTGCAGCTGAACAGATGAACTGGAGTCGTCCGGTAAAAAACACAACAGACCTCTGCTCCAACAGACAATCAACAGCCAATCAACAACGAAGCCATATTAAAAACAATAACAAATCCATTTGAAAACAATGTATAAATTAATGCATGACAGTGAGCGATGAAACAGCCTCCAATGATTCGGATTTGGCGAAGGGCCATGCCCATTGGTCCTTTGAAGTTGACATCAAACTCCACCCACTTGAGTGATGTCATCGACAGGGTCCACTCTTCAGTGTGATGTCATCAACAGCGATCTGACCTTTCTGACCCCTCCTCCTCTCAGCCCTTAATAACACCTGACCCACACACACACATGTGTACACACACAAACACACACACAAACACACACACACATGTGAAGAGACATTCGGAAAAAGATTGTGTGTGAGTGACTTTGTGTGGGTTTGTGTGTGTGTGTGTGTCTCACTCTCTCTGTGTCTCTCTCCAGTTTGACCAGTGTGGTCTTCCAACCCTGGCCTTCTGTCCTGCTCCAGAGGGCGGGGCTATACCTGTGACAGCCAATCAAACAGAGGCAGATATGTGTATCAGCCAATCACACAGGGAACGCTACTGTGGCTCTCAAATAAACATGGATATACTGGTCAGGTTTCAGAATAACCAGTAGCTGACTGTGGTTGTAAGGGGCAGCTCCCAATAGAACCAGTAGACAACTGGTTGTATGGGTTAGCTCCCAGTAGAACCAGTAGAAGATTGTGGTTGTACTGGGCAGCTCCCAGTTAAACCAGTAGAAGACTGTGGTTGTGCTGGTTCCTACCTGCTTCCTGTCTTCCTGATAAAGAGTTGTAGTCCTCCCACATGATGTCCCGTCAGCCAATGAGAGAAGGAGAAACACATATCTTCCTGGTTCCCGGGCGGGGCTAACATGAAGGCCAATCGAGCACCTCGTACACTCCTCTGCCCCGCCTTCAGCTCGGCGACAGACAGGTACCATCCCCCTGACAGACAGGCAGGCAGACGGATAGACAGACAGACAGGGAGATAGACAGACAGATAGACAGGTAGAAAGACAGGGAGACAGTCGCTAGTTACAACGTCCTTCTCTCTCCCTGTCTTTTGTGTACGTGGGCATGTGTGTCTTTACCTGATGAGCTTTGTACAGGGTTCCAGTCCAGGTCACCCTCTCTGTCTGACAGCCAATCACACACTCCCCTGTCCATGGAGCAGTGGAGCACTCCAGACGCTGACACACACACACACACACACACACACACACACACACACACACACACACACACACACATGCACTCACACACACACACACGCGCACACACACACACACACACACACACACACACACACACACACACACACACACACACACACACACACATGCACTCACACACACACACACACACACACACACACACACACACACACACACACACACACATAGAAATAGATACACATGCACGCACAAACATAAATAACTAGTGAGAACAATAGTGAGAATAATATTGAGGAAAATAGCATTGGTGTAGTGTTATTTATTATCAGAGTATGGCTGTAGTTTCCTACCTGGGTCGTCTCTCATCTCTGCTGTGTTTCCAAGCTCAATGTCAAAATCAAACTCCCACACCTGGGTATTCTGACGAGGAACTACACACACACACACACACGCACACACACACACACACACACACACACACACACACACACACACACACACACACACACACACACATTGGTGTTGAGAAATATGTGTGTGTGTGTGTGTTTGTTTGTTATGGTGTGTATTATGCTTTGTGTGTGTGTCATGGTGTGTATTATTGTGTGTGTGTGTGTGTGTGTGTGTGTGTGTGTGTGTGTGTGTGTGTGTGTGTGTGTGCGTGTGTGTTATGCTGTGTGTGTGTGTGTGTGTGT
>NC_082398.1:7700040-7703160 GCF_031168955.1 Gadus macrocephalus | reverse complement strand
CAGAGACACACTGTTTAGACTAGACTCTGGTATGTGTGCGTTTGTGTGTTTGTTTGTATTTGTGTGTGTTTGTACGTGTGGTCTACAAGTGTGTGGTGTGGTGTGTGTGTGTGTGTGTGTGTGTGTGTGTGTGTGTGTGTGTGTGTGTGTGTGTGTGTGTGTGTGTGTGTGTGTATACATGTGAGAGTCCGTTCCACGCCCAGGGCTTCAAATGACATTCCAGGTCATAGGTTAATGAGGAGGAGGTAGGGTTAGAAAGTAAAGAGACAGGTTATAAGGAGCAGGTAGGGTTCATACCAGTAGTTACACCATGTAGCCTCTAGAGGAAGTGTACTCCCATGAATGGAGCTTTCGTGTCACCGCCTCTTAAAATGAATTTCCTTACGTTTAAAAATAGTTTTTGGAGATATGAAACACATATCGTAATCAGCTCAGCTCGGAACTAAAAGATCACAAACATTTCTTTAGTAAAATATTGAGTTAACAAAATGAGAACAAGCTCTCCGTGCATATCTCTCTCTATCACTCCATCCCTCGCTCTCTCTCTCACACTCCATCCTTTCCTCCCTCCCTCCTGCCCTCTCTCTCTTTCTCTCTGTATCTCTCTCTCTGCCCTGTCTCTCTGTATGGTATATTTGGTGCTGTTTCCTCTAGTTCTGCTGTCTATTCAGTGTCTGTCTGTCAGCCTCGCTCGCTAAGTCCGCCTCGGTCTCTTGGTCTCTCTCGCGCTCACCCTCAACGTGTTGTTGTGGTTGTTCCTGAAGATGGAGAAGGAATATTCTGTAGTGTTTCTGCTTCTGGTGAGCTCCGTCGGTCTTAACGGTCACTTTATCAGCAGGACTTGTTTGTTTCACTTCATTAGGTTGTGGTAGGATGTACTAGAGAGTGACAGCAGAACAACAAGCTGATGGGTAACTGTCAGATCAACTCTAGTGTCCAACTGTAAAAACTCTCCTCTTCTCTCCTGTCTTCCTCTCCTCTCCTATCCTCTCTCCTCTCCTCTCTCTCTCTCCTCCCTCCTCTCCTCTCTTCTATCTCCTCTCTCCTCTCCTCTCTTCTATCTCCTCTCTCCTCTCCTCTCTTCCTCTCCTCTCCTCTCCTCTCTCCTCTCTCCTCTCTCCTCTCTCCTCTCCTGTCCACTCTTTCCTCTCCTCTCTCCTGTCTCTCATCTCTCCTCTCTCCTTTCTCCTTTCTCCTCTCTCTAGATGCTGTCCATCCCCCCAGTCGGTTCCTGGCATGACTTGGACAACAGTGAATACGACTGTTGGCCTCTGGACGAGCCTAATGAATACAATATGATAGACTGTGGAGGTGACTGTTTACCTGTCTGTCTGTCTGTCTGTCTGTCTGTCTGTCTGTCTGTCTGTCTGTCTGTCTGTCTGTATGTCTGTCCGTCTGTCCGTCTGTCCGTCTGTCCGTCTGTCCGTCTGTCTGTCTGTCTGTCTGTCCGTCTGTCCGTCTGTCCGTCTGTCCGTCTGTCTGTCTGTCTGTCTGTCTGTCTGTCTGTCTGTCTGTCTGTCTGTCCGTCTGTCGGCCTGTGTCTCTGTCTCTCTGCCGGTCTGTCTGCCTAGCTGTCTCTCTCTCTTTGTGTGTGACTGTTTCCCTGTCTGTCAGTCTGTCTCCCTACATGTCTGTCTCTCTGTCTGTCTTCTTGTGTACCTGTCTGTCTCCCTACCTGTCTGGCTGTCTACCGGTTTAGCTGTTTATCTGTTGAGTTGTCTGTTGAGCTGTGTCTCTCTCTTGGTGTGTGTGTGTGTGTGTGTGTGTGTGTGTGTGTGTGTGTGTGTGTGTGTGTGTGTGTGTGTGTGTGTGTGTGTGTGTGTGTGTGTGTGTGTGTGTGTGTGTGTAGGTCTAGAGATGTCTTGGATTGTCCGTCCTCCAGAAGAGGTGAAGAGTGGTCAGGTGTTCAGCGTCACCTACACGGTCACAGCCCATGATGCCTTCTATGACTGGGCCATCAAGAAGGACGTCTTCCCTCACAGGTACACGCCAGACCAGACTAGGCTAGACCAGACCAGACCAGACTAGGCTAGACTAGACCAGACCAGACCAGACTAGGCTAGACTAGACCAGACCAGACTAGACTAGACTAGACCAGACACGACTAGGCTAGACTAGACCATGCAAGACTAGACTACACTAGACCAGACTAGGCTAGACTAGACCAGAACAGGCAAGACTAAACTACACTGGACCAGACCAGACTAGACCAGACTAAACTAGACCAAACTAGACTACACTGGACCAGACCAAACTAGACTAGACTAGAACAAACTAGACTAGACTAGACTAGACCAACTAGACTAGACAAAACTAGATTAGAATAGACTAGACAAAACTAGATTGGACTAGATTAGAACAAACTAGACTCGACTACAACAAACAAAATTAGACCAAGATAGACCAGACCAGACTGAGACAGATCAATTGGGAAGTGTGTGTGTGTGTGTGTGTGTGTGTGTGTGTGTGTGTGTGTGTGTGTGTGTGTGTGTGTGTGTGTGTGTGTGTGTGTGTGTGTGTGTGTGTGTGTGTGTGTGTGTGTGTGTGTGTGTGTAGCTCTATCGTGGATGCGGAGGCCGCTCGGTGGTTCTGTGAGCATCAGGACTGTCCGACCAACTGGAGGGATGCAGACGGAGAGAACTGCTGCATCCACCACGCCAACATACACTCCTGCCCTATAGGGTTCCTGGTACACACACACACACACACACACACACACACACACACACACACACACACACACACACACACACACACACACACACACACACACACACACACACAGAATCCTCACCTATAGGATACCTGATACAGACACACACACCACGCCAACATACACTCCTGCCCTATAGGATTCTTGGTACACACACACACACACACACACACACACACACACACACACACACTAATGCACAAATACACACATGCACATGCACACAAACACACACACATGATGTATACTATTTATCTGTCAGACTACCGATCGGATCTGTGGGCCATGGATCCCAGATGATGGAAACATCTTCACACACACCCATCTCCACCTCTGGAACAATGGCCCAGACCAACTGGACCTCCAAGGTAGGCCGTAGGTCTGTGATGTGGACGCACCGGAGGTGT
>NC_082398.1:7675040-7690040 GCF_031168955.1 Gadus macrocephalus | reverse complement strand
GGGTCCCCAGTGCTAACGGGATCCTCCACGCTGCAGAGATCTCCAGCATGGCTCTGGACCTGGTCTCCGTCTGCAAAACCTTCAGGATCCCTCATAAACCCAACACACAGCTACAGATACGAGCTGGGATCCACGCTGGTACACACACACACACACACACACACACACACACACACACACACACACACACACACACACACACACACACACACACACACACACACACACACACACACATGTCTATACTGTATATACCTATATCTATTTATATTTATTTCTAATTATCTATTTATATAAATAGGTAGATCAAGCTATATAAAGGAGGTATATAGGGCATATAGATAGATATAGCTAGGTAAAGGCATATGTATATGCCATAACTAGCTATATCTACCTATATATCCTATACACCTCCCATATCTTGCTTTATCAACCTATCCAGCTCTATCATTCTATGACACCAGTAGTAGCAGCAGAAGGGGCGACTAAGTGGTCTACATAGATCTGTCTGTATAGATCTGCCTATATCTATCTCTAGGACCAGTCGTAGCAGGAGTGGTGGGGACCAAGATGCCGCGCTACTGTCTGTTTGGAGACACCGTCAACACGGCCTCCAGGATGGAGTCCACCAGCGAAGGTAACAATGCGCTACGAAAGCTCAGAAACAACATCATAGGCAATGGTTATAGTGAGCTGCCTGAGTCAGATGCTAATGCTAGGAAAGTGATGGCATGGGTTTGGATGGGTGTATGAGATGCTAACGCTAAGGAAGTAATTTTGATGTATGGCTCTGAGATGCTAATGCTAAGGAGGGGATATCATGGGTTTAGATGGCTGTATGTGATGCTAATGTTAAGGAGGGGATATCATGGGTTTAGATGGCTGTATGTGATGCTAATGCTAAGGAGGGGATATCATGGGTTTCGATGGCTGCATGTGATGCTAATGCTAAGGAGGGGATATCATGGGTTTAGATGGCTGTATGTGATGCTAATGCTAAGGAGGGGATATCATGGGTTTAGATGGCTGTATGTGATGCTAATGCTTGGTGTGTGCAGCTCTGAAGGTGCAGTGCAGCTCCAGTGTGTTCTTCCTGCTGGAGGAGGTTGGAGGCTACGTCCTGCACTGCAGAGGAGTTCAGCAGGTCAAGGTCTGTGGTCCACCACTCACCACAACGTGTCCACCTCCATATCTGACATTTTACACTGGTTATACTGGGAGAGTGACTGGGGGTCTCTCTGTCTGCCTGACTGCCTGACTGTCTTCCTATATGTCTGCCTGCCTGTTTCTCTATCTGTCTCTCTGCATGTCTGTCTCTCTCTCTCTCTGCCTGTCCATCTGTCTGCCTGTCTGTCTCACTTCCTGTCTGTCTGTCCCTCTGCCTGTCTGTCTGTCAGGGCAAGGGAGACATGGTCACCTATTGGCTGGAGGGGAAACAAGGTGACCTGCGCTACAAGACTGTCGCCCCCGGCAACCCTCGCCCTGCCGAGCCCGGGCTCGGGGACATGGAGGGTGAGAGAGACCTGCTGGGCTCCATCCCGGGCAGCGTGAACGGCGACGTCCTCCTCAGCCCAGAGTGACCCCTGACCTCGGTGATGATGTCGTCGCTCAGGGCCGCGTGGCTCTCTGTAGAAACACGTTAGATCGCCTCGTTCCCCCGTTGATCCGACGTGGGAGACGTAAGAAGAACCTGGTCTTTAGAGAACGCTTGAGAACCGTTAACTAGATACAGAGTTATCACTCTGAATCCAACCACATGCTTACTGTGACCTCCTAGGGGTGCACAGACTGCTACAAAGAGTAGTGGTTATGGGTCAATATAAATGTGGTTAGCTGATCAGTAACTTGAAATATACTTGTATTGCTTGGATCATAAAACATACTTACAAAATCTTGTTGTTACAATCAGTCATAACCAGGTATAACCGTTAATAACCAGTTAGAACAACAGGTTACAGCATTTTGAACCATTTTGAACATGTTGGAGTCGTGTATTCATTCATCACAGTTGGCCGGCAATAACCAATCAGATCATCGAGGTGTTAGGATGTTGGACTTGTATAACCAGGTGTCATGCGTGATGTGGGTGCATTGATGGAGATTATCTGTATTAGCGTATTGTGTGTTTTAGCAGCCAAACCCATGGCCTGTCATGGCGAGGGGGATGTAAAACTGCTCAAGCTAATAAATGTATTTTCTCTGCAACTCAGACTCCATACCGATATCGATCCTGAGCAGTCTTGCCAGATTGGGTCCGAGTTCCAGACAGATCTGGCAACACTGGATGGAGGGGGGGAGAGGAAGGAGACTCCGGAGAGAGGGGATGAGTGGGGGGGAGGGAGAAAGGAGAGGTGAGAGGAAGGGAGGAGAGGAGGAGAGGGGAAGAGAGGGGAGGTGAGAGGAAAAGAGGAGAGGAGAAGAGAGGGGAGGTGAGAGAGGAGAGGAGAAGAGAGGGTGGAGGAGAGGGAAGGAGGAGGAGAGGAACGCAAGAGCGGAGAAGGAGAGGAGACATAATGTTCAGGGGATAGTAGTGAAGAGGAAAAGGAGAGGAGGGGAGATTAAATAGACTGAAGGAGGGGGGAGAGAGAAGTGGGGAAGATGGTCACACAGATGGTCTGAGAATCCTCTCCAACATGAGAGGAGAGGAAGAGGAGCAGAGAGTAGAGAGAAGACGAGGAGAGGATTAGGTGAAGAGGAGAGGGTAGGAACAGAAACGGGGGACAGAATGAGGAGAGAAGATTAGGGTAAGGAATAGAGAGAGGAGGAGGTGAAAGTTAGTTGGAAGGGAGGAGGAGAGGGTTAAGTGTTAATAAATTCATATTTAATACGTGAAACAAAATAGAGTGCACCACTGTTAGTGAATGCGCATTTCTCAATATTGATCATTAAACTATCGTTCAATATGTGACATTTAATTAAAACATTCAAGATAGATCAGTCAAATACATTAGCATATTAGACCTTTCGTAAAGAAATGTAATAAGGATCAATAAAATTCCGTTCAAGACATTTCATAAAAACATTTAGTATAGATCCATAAACTATCGTTCTATATTGCACATTTAATTAAAACGGATTAATAAACTATGATTCAATATAAGAAATTTCAGTTGAAAGCTAAAGATTATGATCTATTAACTCATTGTAATAGAGCCATCGATTTTAAATCTTAATGTGATACTGCAAAATAAAATGTGTGTGTGTGAATCTAGGGCTGCCATCTGCATCTGTGATTGAATTCATTCCACTCGTGCAGATGAGTCAACACACTCTCTCTCACACACAAACACACGCACACACACACACACCACACGGTTGCGATGAGGTGGTTATGTAGTGTGATGACAATGTGCTGCTGAGATGTGTCTTTGTGAATGAAAGAAGAGAGCGAGTGCTTTGCCTAATGAAATGCGTGTTCACAGTACAGAACAACAAAAGATGTTTCCCTCTCATCTGCTTTACTCATTCTATTAGGAGGATTTACATATAAGGGGACACACACACACACACACATGTCCACACATCAAAGCAGTTCTAATTAACTGTGTGTAAACATCCCTCCATCATCACTAACACATACAAACACAGACACATGGACACAGACAGACAAACACCGGTCAAATAATAGATCTAAGGTTCACCTGGTCCCAAATAGTTCCTCAGGTCTTTGGATGCAGTCGGCATGGAGACGAACATCTTTGAACTAAGCTTGAAAATCTGGACCAAAGCTCAGACCAACCTCTGACCTGATCCAGACTACATCCAAAAAATTAATTAATAAAGCACAGACTCTCACTTCCCCCTTTATTTATTGCATTTGTTCAAATAACTCTCCAAAATAAGTATTATTTAAAACAAATGCAAAAGTGTTTATGAAAGTGTTTCTTGTGGTAAAGTGTTCAGCAGGGTTTTGGTGGAACGGAGATTTCCTTCCAGTCCTGGATGGTTCATCCCACACCCAGGCTTCCGGATCTGGAGAGAGAGAGAAATATATTGTAGCCTACATTAATTCCAGCGCGGTCTAACCTGGACAACTTAGAGACATAGTAGATGTTATTTCTATAAAGCTACGAGACCCACCGTATCGACGGTGCGCGCTGGACCCGGTCACCGATTACAGGGAGACCTGGTCCCGGCTCTCCAGCTGCCAGCGGGCAGCGACCCGGCTAGCGTAGATTACATAGGACCAGGACAAGACCACCAGGGCCAGCAGGACCTATGACCGGGACACGACACACCGATTATATCCCCTAATACACCACGAGCATGCAAGAGGGTTTCCAGGCGACACAACTTGTTCTTCCCACACCATAATAATCCACCCTAGCGATCCCAAGCAGTAACAACATGAAGATATGATGATTCACAACACAACATTCAGTTTCACGAACAGCCACAGTAGCTTTAACTCATGTACTGTTCTAGTCGCAGACAAACACAAAATTAGGCTAGGTGATGCTTACAAAGGAGAAGACTCTCTCTAGAGATCTGCTGCTTAGAATCATGACTCCTGATTAAATAACCCAATAATATTAACTAGCTCAATGGTTTACTCATTCGACCACCGAATGGCAGAGAAACCCTGGATTGTGTCATTCAAATATGGAAGTACAGCTCCGGGATGATGAAGAATTCGAGGATTACTAGTTTTGGTGGCGTTGTTGGTGTTGTGTCGCCCCCTGGCGGACCCCTGGTTACATACGTTGATACAACGATGAATACTATTTCATATTTGATACATTTTACCTGAACTTTTTCTCGTATTGAGACTCTTTCTATTAAAGTCAGTGCACGCCAATAATATGATTTAAATCATATCCAACCGGGGCACACCCATTTACATCCAGTATTAATATAAATGCGGTATGATGATGATGAAGATACAGACCTCGTTTTGTTCCTCCAGGCCGCTATGAGGCAATGCTGAGTCCTGCCTTGTTGTTCTTCGTGAGCGTGAGAGGACTCCCAGTATCCCAGCATGCACTGCACATCCCAGAATGCACTGCGGTGTCTCCCAGTCGTTCCCTGCAATTTATTAGGCTCACCGAGTGAAAAGTTGACTCTATTTACTGTTATTTCTAGCCCATGAACGCCCAGGAGCCGTCGACAGCCCACAAGTTCACCTCCCGGAGAGTGTTGCCAATATTAATAGCAATCCATAGTATTAACAATCCGTATACCCGAGGAGGAAGACGCATGAGTGACCCAGAGAGACGGTAGGAAGGTACGGTGGAGGGGAGCTAATACTGTTAGCACTCCTGATGCTACTATACTGTTTTATCCTGAGGCTACTATTCTGTATTGTCTCATATGCGAACTTTTGGATCGTCGATATGTCTCTTCGTTTAGTACCGATATAGATGTCATTGGGTAGTAGTCCGCTTTTCGCACCAGAGAACCAGCGACACACCGGCTCTGGGATCAGCAGTATGCCTGCTGTTTGTTTTGTTCTCCCTCTTGATACCCGTCGGCCGAGCTCAGTCATTTAAACCTGGATTGGTCAAGATAATATTGATGTAAAGAGCATAGACTGGTAACGGGACATTGACACAGACGGATAACAGGATGTGTGTTTGGTTGACCCAGGCTGGTAGTGGGATTGACCCAGAATAGTAACAAGGGTGTGTGTGTGTGTGTGTGTGTGTGTGTGTGTGTGTGTGTGTGTGTGTGTGTGTGTGTGTGTGTGTGTGTGTGTGTGTGTGACTGTCTTGGGGAGAGGGTTGTTGTTGTTGTTGACTCCCAAACCCAGTACATGTCCCAAGTCCTTCCGTTCCGACTGAGCAGAAAATCTGACCTGTATTCGATTTAGTAAATCGGTAAATTCAAACATGGATACGGTGGCGATGGATGAAGTCAGCGGAGGGAGACTGAAAAAAGTCATTAATTATGATATTATATCTTCGATGGAGATTAATAACGTTATTTTTTTCCTTTTTGGTGATCCGTGACCCACATTAGCTTCTGTGTATAATTAGTCCTATCGTGTGATTACATCTGAACTTTTGCACCATGTTCAAATCACTTATTTGCTCTGGGATAATTTTAGGTAACTCGGACCGTTGGGTGGATCCCACTATTCTAACGTTAGTTTGGCCTTTTGAGTTATTAAAAGAACACTGTAGAAATTAAGGGAAACAATTATGTTCACAGGCGACTCCGATTCATGTAAGTAAAGATACGCAGTGTGTATATACACAATTTTACAGGTGTCCTCTGAAGGACATCTGGCGGTGTGGACCGTACCAACACTGCTGCACATCATAAAGTAAACCGTAAAGGCGGACCTTGCTCTTGATTTGATAAACAATTCAAGGTGCCTTTTGGGGAAGAGAAAAAAATTAGGTTAAAGCTCAGCTCTAAGCAGAATCTGTCTTTCTTAATGGTCAAACAAGTTTTGCCATTGCCCAGCAAAGATATTCACGTTTGCGTAGTGACGTTTCAAATGAGAGGGACGTACCCATTGTGTGTATCTGTCTCTTGGTGCGTTCGATATGTGTGTATCTGTCTCTGGGTGTGTATATGTGTATCTGTCTCTGGGTGCGTTAGATATGTGTGTATCTGTCTCTGGGTGCGTTAGATATGTGTGTATCTGTCTCTGGGTGCGTTAGATATGTGTGTATCTGTCTCTGGGTGCGTTAGATATGTGTGTATCCGTCTCCGGGTGCGTTAGATATCTGTATACCAGGGGTGTAACTCTCAGCCGTGTGTTTGTGCAGGTGATGGCGCCCACCAAGATGAAGCTGCGTGTGCGCCGGCGGGGAGAGCGGAGCGACGCCCGGGGAGCGGGAGGTGGAGGTGGGCGGAGCCCAGGGGGGCGGGCGGCGGCAACAAGAAGCCCCCCTCCCCCCCCGCGCCGTCGGGGGACGAGGAGGCGTCGCCCGACTCCAAGTGTCCCATCTGCCTGGACCGCTTCAACAACCTGGCCTACCTGGACCGCTTGCCTGCACCGCTTCTGCTTCCCCTGCATCCAGGAGTGGTCCCACAACAAGGCCGAGTGCCCCCTCTGCAAGCAGGCCTTCACCTCCATCCTGCACTCGGTGCGCTCCCACGACGACTTCAAGGAGTACACCCTGAGGCCCCCGCCGCCCACCAACGCCAGCCTGGCCGCCACCGTCGCCATGGTGACCGCCTTCGCCACGGCGGCGGCGGCGGCTGCGGCGGCGGCGGGCGGCGGCGGCGGCGAGGAGGAGGAGCCGCCGCCGCAGAGGACCAGGCGGAGGAGGCGGGGCGACCCGGAGTCGGGCGGGGCCAGGAGGAGGGAGAGGGGAGCCGGGGGGCGGGGCGGAGGGAGCCGGACCAGGGAGAGGCGGGCCGAGGCGCCGGCGGGCCTCCCCCTCCCGCCGGCGCCGCTCCCCTCGCCCTACTCCCCAGACTCCCCGCCGCCGCCGGGGGGGGAGGAGCCGGGGGACCGGGGGGTTCTGTTCGAGGGGCTGGCCGGGCTGGGCGGGGCGGTGGGGGGGGCGGTGGGGCCCGGCGCCCCCGGCGACCGCTCGGCCCGCCAACTGATGAGCCGGCTGGCGGCGCGGCGGCGCGTGCAGCTGGAGGGCGGGGCCCCGCGCCGCCTGCGGGAGCGGGAGATGCTGGCGTTCCGCCGGGCGCTCTACCGCAGCGGCGTGCGCGCCCTCCTGGGTAACCCGGGGGCAACAGCAGCAGCAGCCGCCGCCGCAGGACGTGTCGTCGGAGGGCTTCGTGCGGAGCCCCGGGCAGCTGGCCCGCCTGAGGCCCTGGCTGCGGCGGGAGCTGACGGTGCTGTACGGCGCCCACGGCTCCCTGGTGGACATCGTGCAGCGCATCATCACGTCGCGCGTCACGCGCCACGGCCTGGAGCGCACGCACGGCCTGGAGGACGAGCTGCGGCCCTTCCTGCTGGCGCGCACCCAGCACTTCCTGCACGAGCTGGCCGCCTTCGCCCGCTCGGCGCTCAGCATGGAGCGCTACGACGCCCAGGCCGTGTACGAGCCCCTCGGGCCCGACGCCCGCGCCTCGCCGGCCCGCCGCCTCAGCAGCTCCGCCCACAGCTCCGTCATTGCCATCTCGGAGGGGGAGGAGGCGGCGGCGGACGGGACGGCCGGCCTCCTCAGCCTCGCCACGTGGGACGAGGACACCCCCGGGCCCTCCTACTCCACGGCCGAGCCCGCGGCCCCGCCCTCGCCGGCGGCGGGCGGCGGCGGCGTGGAGGAGGAGTGTCTGATCGTGGGCTACGTGAAGCCCATGGCGGAGCGCACGCCGGAGCTGGTGCAGCTCTCCTCGGACACGGAGGAGGAGCCGCGGGACAAGCCCCCCAAGGAGGAGGCGCTCCCCTCCCTCCTCCTCCTCCCGGCCTCCACGCCCCCCTCCTCCTCCAGCACGGAGAGACCCGCGCACCCGGCCCCCACCTCCCCGCCGGGCTCCCCCCCGCCCGCGTGGTCCTGCAGCTCCGGCTCGCCCCGCCCGCCGGAGAGAGGCGGCCGGCCGCCCCCGCACTCCCCCGGCGGCTGGGAGGGCGGGAGGAGGCGGAGGAAGAAGAGGAGGAGGAGGAAGACGGCGAGCGGGGAGAGGGAGCGCCCCTCGCTCTACACCGCCGTCTACTCCGGCCTGGACTGCCCCCGCTCGCGCTCCTCCAGCAGCTCCCTCCCCCGCTCGGCCTCCAGCCCCGACGCCGTGGGCTGGGGGTGCCCCCACGCCCGGCGGCCCACGCCCCCCTCCTCCTCCTCCCCCCCCTGCCCCCCCCCCCCAGCGCCACAGCGACAAGCCCGGGGGCAAGAGGAAGTACAAGAGCCGGCACCTGGACGAGGACGGGGACCCCACCTGGAGGCCCGGCTCTGGTCGCCGTGGAGACGAGGAGAGAGGAGGAGGAGGAGAAGAGAAGAGGGTGGAGAAGAGGGGGAGAGAGAGGGGGAGGCGGAGGGAGCGGGAGAGAAGGAGGGACGCACACAAGCACAACAGTGTCTGTGAGGACCAGAGGTAAGCCCGCTCAGGAGACCAATCATTATAACAATCGATAATCTCATGATGATAATAATTAAGGCTGGGCGATTAAAACGGTATTTTAAACGATCAAATCTTCCGCGGTAACGATGTTGAATGTGTGAGGTTTATTTTCTTTACAGTTATCCCTGAGTCAGTTTTACTCTACCTACATAAAAACGACACAAACGCCAATGGTACAGCAGGGGAACCAAACGCATGTGGTGGACTCGTGTCTCCAGCCCCTTCCCCTATCCATGACCAACGGTGTGGAGGGCGTACTACTGCGCTCAACAGAGCGCGTATCAACCATGGTCAACCTTCTGGGTTCCAGGCTTCTGTCCTAAGGAGAGCACTCTTAAAACACTCAATTGAACATTATTATTATTAAATATGTATGCATGGATGGCAGTATCGACCTTGGTCAACATAAGTACACACATTTTTGGCCATATCGTCTTAGATCTAATAAGTTTAGTGCAGCTCTCTGACCCGCAATATTGATTTAGACCAGGAATAGTTACTTTGAAGGACCTAGGGGGGGGGGGGGGGGGGGGGGGGGGGGCTGTCAGTCGGCTGTCAGTCGCAGGCAGACAGCCGAACTTCGTGCTCTCATGCAATCCCAATGAGAGCAACACGAACTTCGCCTGAGCAAAAAAAATAAATAATAATAATAATAATAAAAAAATAAAAAATCATGTGCACGCAGAGACTATGGCGGCCGAAATTAGACTATGGCGGGGCGCCATAGTCTCGTCAATGTGTGGGAAACACTGGGTGTTACTGTACAGGTGGTCCTACTGTACAGGCGGTGTTGCTGTACAGGCGGTGTTGCTGTACAGGCGGTGTTGCTGTACAGGCGGTGTTGCTGTACAGGCGGTCCTACTGTACAGGCGGTCCTACTGTACAGGCGGTCCTGCTGTACAGGCGGTCCTACTGTACAGGCGGTCCTACTGTACAGGCGGTCCTGCTGTACAGGCGGTCCTACTGTACAGGCGGTCCTACTGTACAGGTGGTCCTGCTGTACAGGTGGTCCTACTGTACAGGTGGTCCTGCTGTACAGGCGGTCCTACTGTACAGGCGGTCCTGCTGTACAGGCGGTCCTACTGTACAGGTGGTCCTGCTGTACAGGCGGTCCTGCTGTACAGGTGGTCCTGCTGTACAGGCGGTCCTGCTGTACAGGCGGTCCTGCTGTACAGGCGGTCCTACTGTACAGGCGGTCCTGCTGTACAGGACCTCCACGTGACTGTTCTCCCCTCTGCTCCCCAGCAGCAGCAGCAGCAGCAGTAGGGGGGACGGGGACGGTGGCCACCGCAGCCCCAGCGTGGAGATCATCTACGAGGGGAAGCTGGGCCCCTGCGCCCCCTCTGGGAACCAGCGGCGGAAGAAGAGACGCCCCCACAGGAAGCATCTGCACAACAGGTACGGCGGGCGCACTCTGAGGACCCCCTCCCCGCGTTGACGCGTTTGAGACCACCGAAAGAGAGAGGCGGCGGGGGGGATGGGGAGGAAGAGTCATAATGCGTGGTGTAGGGCTGTGCAATGAATCCGATTTTTTATCTTAATTTCATGAAATGTTTGAAACATATTTATTTGGACGTTATTTTAGATTCGATTTATTTTTTTTATGAACATATTTTGTATTTTTTTAAGGGGAAGATTCAAAGCTCTCCTTTTCATAGTTTTTTTTTTTGAGAGAAATGCTGAATAAATGCATCATGTTTTCAAACAACATTTCAATATTGACCAAATAATCGTGGTTATGCTTTTTTCCTGGTGTTTTGTACCTCAAAGACAAAGACAGACGGGCTCTATGACAACCTTGTGTGTTGTTGTGTTTGTCTCAGCTCTCCCGTGGTCATCACCATCGACAGCCAAAGTAGTCCCGACGACGGCGGCCACGGCAACCGCCTCCCCGTGTTCTCGGAACTCGCCGTCCGTCAGCCAATAGACTTCTCCGCCTGCGACCTCCCCGCCCTGCGGTCGGTGGAGCCGGGCAGAGTGGGCGTCGGCCTCGGAGCCGACGTCGGCGAGCTGCCGGTCAACATCCTGGCCCGAGGATCCGATGGCTCGGACACGGAGGCCAACCACCAATCAAAGGCCTCGGACGTGCTGGCGGTGGATATCAGCGACGACGAGGACGAGGACGAGAACGACGACGACGACGACGAGCGGGAGGGAGAGAGGCGGGGGGAGAAGAGGAAGGCGGAAGACGAGGGAGGGGCCAGCGACGGAGACGAAAGCCGTCTCCTAGCGACCATCCTGGACGAGATCGCCCAGCTGAACCCCGGCGGGTGCGGCCAGAACTCCCGCATACCCCTCCCCTGGCCTGGGACGAAGAGCAGAAGGAGGAAGAGGACCATGGGGAAGGTGGAGGAGGGTAGTGGCCTCACGGCCCCCCCTCCGGCCCCCCTTGCAGATCTTCCCCACACCTCTGAGACGCCTGCCCCCGATCAGACGCGCCCACTGGAATGGACACGCCCACTCTGTGATCCCGGCCCCTTCCCAGAGACACGCCTCCTTGATGGGAAACGCCCCCTCAAATGGGACCACCCCCTCGAGGAGATGTGCCAGCCCGTTGAGACGGGCCTGCTGGAATGGACCAAGCCCCGCCCACTCAGTGACCACAGACGCCTTGAATGGACACACCAGCCCGCTTTGCCACGCCCACTCGACAGGCCACGCCCCCTTGAATGGACTCCACTGCCACTGAATGAGACGGCCCCCAAACAGGAAGCGGCCGCCGATCAGACCGCCTCATCGCTTCCAGTCGGTTCATCGAACCCCCCCGCCCTGTCTTCCTCTTCTGAAGCCCCGCCCCCCGCTGTGACCTCGCCGGTTGTTAACGGCGTTGTCAACGCCTCAGCAGATAAGCTCCGCCCAGACCGGGAGAGCTCCGCCTCCCCTTCATTAAGCCCCGCCCCCTCTCAGAGCGGGACCTCCGACAGGGGTCCCGGGCAGGAGTGTTTAAAACTTCAGCAAACTGTGGGGCCGGCGTGCGTTTCTGGTGCCGCCAAACACACACACATCACTGACTTCCATATGGAGTAGGCGTGTGTTGTGCACTCACAAATTATAACCGACTGGTTTCAAACTGAACAATGAGGAATTTTATATGAATTATCACTTTTCATTCCGTACTGTAGTGTGTGTGTGTGTGTGTGTGTGTGTGTGTGTGTGTGTGTGTGTGTGTGTGTGTGTGTGTGTGTGTGTGTGTGTGTGTGTGTGTGTGTGTGTGTGTGTGTGTGTGTGTGTGTGTGTGTGTGTGTGTGTGTGGGGACATGTGAAAGGGAAATGTGGTCCACTATTTAATGATGTTCTTTTTTTGACCATTCTGGGTAGAGATTGACAGCAGGTTCAGCCAATCATGATGTATGAATCAAAAAGATGATGATGATGATAAAGAAGAAATGATTGCAGTCGAGCCGAGTTCTTCTGACCAAACTGTCGTGGGATCTGTGCCGTATCTTCTAGGAAGACTTCCTCCGTGTCCAGAGGCCTAACAACATTTCAGTCACTCAGCTCCTTCAAAATAAGAGCGTTGTGTCTGGTTGGGGGTCACCCACACTAACCACCGGTGTGTGTGTGTGCGCGTGTGTGTGTGGAAGAACAAATAATGAGCAGAATAAATGTTTTGGACGGAATCATATTGTCTCTGTTGTCTATATTGGCTGTGTCTATTTGCTAAAATGTATTTATTTAAAATGTGTATGCATTATGTATATATATATATATATATATATATATATACAATATACGTTTGAATATTTATATAAGAATATTTTATGTTATACATGTGTGACACATGCATATATATATATATACGTAAGTATATAAATTATTTATATATATATATACAAACATGGATGCACTCCATTTGTTTGGACACCAGGGGGAACCAAAGACCTGCTTCTCCAATTTACAGCGTATCCTAAAGGGCTTCAGTTGAACTTGGGAGATTCAGACGTTCGTTGTTAATATACACGTATATATAGTATATAATGATTATAAAACTTGTCCCAGGCCTTTCTGCACTAAGTCGCCATTTAGTGGTGGCAAGTCTATTTCCTGGAGCTGAGTGTCACTCAGGTGGCTAGGAACTTAGGCAGGATTTACATCTCTGTACACGTCTTTTATCTAACCCACAGCCTTCTTGCTGTGCGACCAACACCCTAACCACTAGGCTATAGGCTCCATGTTCTCCACCTCAGTGTTTCCTCTCTCCTGTCTTTTATTCTACTCATCTCCCCTTCTCGCCACTCTTGTATCTCCTTCTCTCCTCCTCTCCTCTCCCTTTGCCATCCCTTCCTCTCGTCTCCTCTCTCTTTGCCATCCCTTCCTCTCGTCTCCTCTCCTCCTCTCCCTTTGCCATCCCTTCCTCTCGTCTCCTCTCTCGTCTCCTCACCCTTTGCCATCCCTTCCTCTCGTCTCCTCTCCTCCTCTCCCTTTGCCATCCCTTCCTCTCGTCTCCTCTCCTTTCCTTTACTCTCCTCTCCCATCTCCTCTTCGCTCCTCCTTTCCCCTCTCCATCAGGAGGAAACCAAACATAATGAGTCTCTAGAGGTTATGGGGAGAAGAGAGAGAGGGAGGGAGGGAGGGGGAGGAAGGGAGGAGGGGGGGGGAGCGTGAGAAAAGAGAGGCCCTAGAGAGAGAGAGGTCTGGTGTTTCCACACTAATTAAGACAATCAGGGTCTAATTAAATGGCTATTACACACACACCGACACGCACACAAACACACACACACACTGGCCCACACACGCACTGGCATGCCCGCACACACACACACACACACACACACACACACACACACACACGCATACCAACAGGGCTGGGGCTTTAAGTGGAAGGATGGTAGGATTTGTAGAAGAAGGAAGATGGACAGAATGGGGAGTAGAGCAAGATGACACTTCCAAGATGGCAGCCCCCCTCCTCCCCTTCGTCTCCGTCTCACTCTCACATTGTCTTATCCCTCTCTGTTTCTCTCTCTCACCCTTTCTCTGCCTTCCTCTCCGTCTCATCCTCCCCCCTCTCTCTCTCTGCTGCTGCTGTATTTCACATATGAATAATCTCTCGCTCTCGCTCTCTCTCTGTCTCGCTGTCATGGAAATCAGAGATGAACAGGAAGCATAGGCTCCGCCCACCTTCCACAACACCAGCACCAGCTTCCATTGTTACCACTGTTGCCAGGCAACACGGCAGGGTCGTCATGGAGAGAGGGAGGTAGTCTCTCTCTTCTGTATGATGGATACACCACTACAACACACACACACACACACACACACCGATGGAGGTGCCATCTTTGATGCATGCATGCACACAAAAACATTTTAATGGCTGCTCTACCTTCCTCTGCCTCAGTCTCTTTCTCTGGCACACACAAAACCCACACACACACACACACACACACACACACACACACACACACACACACACACCCACACACACACTCACACACACACACACACACACACACACACACACACACACACACACACACATACACACACACACACCCTTACATTCACATACACATTCACATGCACACAGCTCTCAATGCTCTGAGTACTCTATGATGCAATCATCAGACACTTTGTTTACATTCTCTCTCCCAATCTCTCGCTCTCCCTTTCCATCTCTCCCTTGATCTATCTCTTGATCTCTCTCTCATCCATCTTTGTCCATTATTCTCACTAACTCCCTCTCCCTCTATCCCCCTCTATCCCTCTAACTCTTCTCATCTCTCTCTCTTTGTCTGTCTCTCACTATCTAACTATTCTCTCTCTCTGGTTGTCTCTCTCTCTGGTTGTCTCTCTCTCATTCCTGTCTCTCTCTCTCTCTCTCTCTCTCTCTCTCTCTCTCTCTCTCTCTCTCTCTCTCTCTCTCTCTCTCTCTCTCTCTCTCTCTCTCTCTCTCTCTCTCTGACACACAGAGATTTTAAAGATTTTCTTTTGTTAAATCTTTATACAAAGAAAAAAACTGCTCCCTCCTCCTCCTGCTCCCATTGTGTGTATGTTTCAGGGGTATGTGTGTGTTTCAGGTGTGTGTGTGTGTGT
>NC_082398.1:7647540-7670040 GCF_031168955.1 Gadus macrocephalus | reverse complement strand
CTCTGTGATGTCACTATGATGTTAGCTCTGTGGAAATAGGGTAAAATCACTAAGATCACTATGATGTGAATATGACCAGGACTTGTATTGTTCCTGTAGAACCATGATGTCACTATGAGGTCAGTATTACCTCAGCTACTTTCGACGGTTTGAGGGGTTTATGATAGATCCCCTCTGTGGTGGCTTACTAATAACTACATCACTTGTGTGACCTTCCCCCGGATTTCATCTGATTGGATGAACAGCAAGGTCTTGGTGATGACATCACTATGATGTCACGACTGAGAACAATTCAGTGTGTTGTGCATGGGTCGAGACCTACGTTGCGTGGTGCATTGTAACACGGCCAAGCGCTACCTAGAGTAGCATGGCGTAGTATGGCCTATTGCTTTGTAATCTAGAATAACAGAGCCTCATAAAAACAGACGCGCCCAGGGCCCACACAGCTGTCCTAGGTCGGTGGGTATTTGATCAATTGTTTACATTTCTAGAAGCTAATGTTGGTTTTATAAACAATTAAACATAAACGAGCATCGTTTAAACCAGATGTAGTAGTGATACCGGTATGGTACATGTTGCATATATACACAAACTACAGGTTAGAATTAGGTAAATATGCATAAAAACCTCTCGCCTAGCTTTGCAATACACATCAAATACAAATCAAAATAAATCTGTTTATTTAGATTTATGCATAATTTCTGAGATTTTAAAGTTACAAATATTTATGTAAATATATAATAAATATTATTTAAATATTGCATAATATTGTGATATATGTTGTGTATATAGACTCTCTATCTATATATATCATTCTATGAATATGTGTATATATTTATAAATATGTGTCTGCAATATGCACTGCGTATGCCCACGCACGCAATTTAGCAAATTTTCATTTGAGTTTTTGGTACAAAAAACAGATCGAATCTTGCTGACAGCCTGCGCGGTCGCTGGCCCTGCCAATGTGTGTGTGCGTGCGCACGCGTGTGTGTGTGCGAGCGTGTGTGCGTGCGTGTGTGCGTGCGTGCCTGCTTGTGTGCGTGTATGTGTGTGTGTATGTGTGTGCGTGCCTGCGTGTATTTGTGTGTGTGTGTGTGTGTGTGTGTGTGTGTGTGTGTGTGTGTGTGTGTGTGTGTGTGTGTGTGTGTGTGTGTGTGTGTGTGTGTGTGTGTGTGTGTGTGTGTGCTCGTGTGTCTGCTTGTGTGTGCCTCTGTGTGTGTGAAAGTGCAAGTGCAAGCGTGCCTTCCCCCGAGGCGTAACTAATTACCCTGTCTGGTCAACCGGGCCAGCGCGAGCTCGACAGAAGGTCACGGTGGCCACCAGCCGCGAGGGGAGACGGCTCTCCCACGCGACACATTAAACCCCCGCATCGCGAGCTACCCGGGAGGTCAATCAACCCAGCCGCGAGCCAGGGAGAAAAGCCAATGAAAAAACTCGATAACAGCCGATAAATACCGTAAACACAGCATGCAGTCCGCCGGTGCAAAGAGGAGGAGGAGGAGAGGAGGAGGAGGAGGAGGAGGAGGAGGAGGAGGCGGGAATGGAGAAGATGGACGGCGCGTGCTGCTACTTACCGGGCCCGCGAGGAGGAAGAGGGTGATGAGAAGGAGACCGTCTGGGAATTAGCCCGCCACGGATCATGGCTGGCGGGAAGGAGAGAGAGAGAAGGAGAGGAGAGGGGGAGGAGGGGGAGAGAGGAGGAGGGGGAGAGCAGAGAAGCACCGGGAGGGATTTGTCGCTCTGTCGTTTCTCCCCGGGACCGCGGGGAGAACGGGATGGATGGATAATCACCTGGGTTTGGCACGGGCGCTAGGCGGGAACGAGAGGCTAAATAAGCTGAGTCGCGAGACGGCTCACAGGAGACCTGTGGGGCGGGAAAAGGAGCGTAAAGATCAGCTCGAGGAAAGGAAAAAAACGGAGAGATAGCGCACGAGGGGGGGGCTAATGAATAATGGCGGAGGTTATGAACGGATACGGTACGTCCTCGCGACGGAGGAGCCGTGAGTGAAGGGAGAAGGGAGGGGGGGTGGGGGGAGGGGGAGCGCGGCGGGGTGGGAGGGAGGGGGTACACGCGACGCTGATGTTCAGTAACGGAGAGGAAAGGGAAGGGGAGGGGTTGAGCCCCTCCCGGGGCGCTCGAGGGGAGGTATGTGGTGTGTGTGTGTGTGTGTGTGTGTGTGTGTGTGTGTGTGTGTGTGTGTGTGTGTGTGTGTGTGTGTGTGTGTGTGTGTGTGTGTGTGTGTGTGTGTGTGTGTGTGTGTGTGTGTGTGTGTGTGTGTGTGTGCGTGTGTGTGTGTCAGTGTGTGAGTGCGTGTGGGTGAAGTGTATGTGTGTGCATGTGTATATGTGTCTGCTTGTGTGTGTGTCTGCTTGTGTGTGTGTGTGTGTGTGTGTGTGTGTGTGTGTGTGTGTGTGTGTGTGTGTGTGTGTGTGTGTGTGTGTGTGTGTGTGTGTGTGTGTGTGTGCGTGCGTGCGTGCCTGTGTGCGTGTATGTGTGTGTGTTAGTGTGTAAGTGTGTGTGTGTGTATTCGCGGGTGGGCGAGCCCCCGGGAGCGGCCGTGCCCTCCCCGTGTCTCGTGTCGTCGCTGCGCGCGGTGAGCGGGCTGATTGGCGCGAGGCGAGGTGAGGAAAACAGGAGGGAGGCGCGAGACCTCGTAGATCATTGGCTGCCTTTAGCTGTGAGAGAGAGAGAGAGAGAGAGAGAGAGAGAGAGAGAGAGAGAGAGAGAGAGAGAGAGAGAGAGAGAGAGAGAGAGAGAGAGAGAGAGAGAGAGAGAGAGAGAGAGAGAGAGGGAGAGAGAGAGAGAGAGGGAGAGAGAGAGAGAGAGAGAGAGAGAGAGAGAGAGAGAGACAGAGAGAGAGACAGAGAGAGAGAGAGGGAGGGAGAGAGACATAGAGAATGATAAAGCCAGAACAGAGGTCTGATATTAGAGAGAGTGGTAGAGAGACATAGAGAACGTATGATGGTTACAATAAGATGTATTACATAAGAAAGGCCTATAATATAGTTTGAATAAAGACGTCAATATGTATTTTTACACATTTAAGGGATTGATTAATGATGGAAGAACCCATAAGGGTTCGAACATTATTGAGCATTATTGATCATTTCCACCCAGCATAATAAAAACAGATTAGACAATTATTTAAATTAGAGGCTTATTTAAAAGCCTGACAACATAAGTGAAATAGAATGACAGTCAAACAGACAGACAGAGACAGCCAGACAGACAGACGGACAGACGAACACTCAGTCAGATGGACAGATAGAGAGGAGTGGGGAGGAGAGGGAGAGAAGATGAGTGTTGAAGGAGAGGAGAGAAGGTGAGGAGAGAAGGGAGAGGAGAAGTTGGCTCCTACACTATTGAATATATGAGAAGATAAGGGGAAACCAAGTGCATGTGTCTTCCAGGTTCTGTTTTATTTCGATGTCGTGCATTGTGTTGTCTCGTCCTCCAGGAGACGGTAGGAAGATGGATTTGGGGGTGTAGTTTAATTATATTTGAATCATAAACAAGGCGTTTAATGCTAGCTTAAATACCATGCTCTGATTATTTTACATATTGGCATACCAATATGGCAACTGATTACGTCACTAATTGTCATTGCCATTGTCCACTGAACTTGTAGTTGTTCTCTAAAAATGAAGGAAATGCATTAGCCGTTTGTTTGTTGAATGCAAGTTTTTTTTTTTTCTTCAAATAGACAATGCCTTCGTTTGCGTTGCACACCCAAGACAGGGCCACGATACCATTCTGTTGACGCTCACGTCTCTTCATAAACGACTCAAACGCGCCACCTGGCAGCTGAAAGGGTCCATTGCGCCTAAAGAGTACTTCATATATTTATGACAAATTGTATATATATTTATTAATTTACCCAACTATAAAGTGTCTCAAAGGCTTAGATATTTACATTTAATTGAAAATGTAAAATATTTACATTTTCTGAAATGTTCACTTTCGTTATGTGCTGAAATATGCGGCTTTTCTCCTATCACGAACATCGCCGAGGAATGCAGAATGAAAATACAAATTCTACTACACAACAGCTACCAGTGATTACACGCCAATAGTGAGCATGTAAAATCACCACATGTAATATAATGATAGGTCTACATAATAACGATCTGATTGACAAGGAGGAAACAGGTTTCCAGAAGACATGGGTTGTTTCATTGCGCTGCTGTGTTGTTTATCGGTGTTGTAAAGAACTAGTGACTCTAAACACCGACTTTCTGAACCCGTTTAAAGTTTGGACATTACACATTTGGAAAAAAACGTTAGTATAAGTCTTGTTAGTATAAGAATTTAATACAGTCAGACTGCATCATGGCAGCGTTGGTGGTATAGTGGTGAGCATAGCTGCCTTCCAAGCAGTTGACCCGGGTTCGATTCCCGGCCAACGCAGTACGTTTTTATGTTTTTTATTTTAATTTGATCAGTACTAAAGAAACATAATATTGTTCTCGAAATCTGGCATGGTGAGTCATTTTGATCTGTGTGTATGGGATTGTGTATGTTTGTGTAAGCGCGTTGCGTCTGCCATTACATACGCAAACCCACACATGAATACACACACAAACAAACGCACACGCAAACACACACACACACACACACACACACACACACACACACACACACACACACACACACACACACACACACACACACACACACACACACGCACACAAACAAACACACACACGCACACATACACACGTATAATAAAAAGTATAAAAAGTTTGATAGAGTGAATGTAATGTTATCTTAAGTAAAAATGACATAAGCCTTATAGCATTCTTTATTTCAAACAACTTAATTAAAATGTCACCTTGACCTTACTTAACAGCTTGGTTGACGGATAATAAGAACTGAGTATGAGAACATGAGGGAAATAGATACTTCTTAAATACTTATTTAACGAGCGACAAATATTTACACGCACAGGACAACGGGGCCGTTTGTCGCCCTCTGATGGTGAACACGCGCACTGACGCAGCGGAGCTTGTTTCACATAAAACCAGCGAGCGATACAAGTTATACGGCAGACTTATAGCTGTTACACGTTTTCATATGAATACTGTGTGTACCAACGTTTGTTTACAGCTTCAAAGATACAGTCTGTACTATTTAGAAAGGACAAACATTTCATGTAAATACAGGAGGGGGGAGATCTACACCCCTTTCTGCTGTTGCTAGGAGCTGCAGCATCCCGCGGCTCACCCCCAGGGCGTGTTCTGATTGGCTGACAATATGCCACCACGGCCCAATCGCATCTGGATGAGTCCGCCATCAGCGACCGAAACCCCAGCACCGTCGATAAAGGTAGATTCAGGAGATGGAGAACACGGGTTGGTTATTTATCTTTTCAGTATGCTCTCTCTTCTGGGTCGATGGGACTCCAACTAACGTGTTCATGAAGAGTGACATGTGACAGTTCTGACACTCTGTCACATCCGTCTCTCCATCCGTCCATTTTACCAACGAGCGACAACAACCCGTTCTTTATGTTGGCGGATTTGGTGGGCGGGGTTACGGGCCGTTACCGGCGGCTGGCCCTTAGCACTAAAACAAGCGCACACACAGCTTCCGGCCGATTGGGCTCGTCTACAAAATAAAAGCCACGAGGGTTAGCTCTTCTTGAGAAACCTGCTATTTTCTTTATACTTTATTTAATGTCGTCTAAGATGGTTTTAAAATATTGTAGTATTCGTCTGGTGTATTTATACTCAACGGTGTTGGTCGTGTTAATGCAAAAAACCTCCGCAATCTAAATTTTCTTATTTCTGTTATTAAATGTAGGTTTATTTTGAAACGTAGATTCATTTGCCACCGGAAGTGGTGGCTCGGCCGCCTGTGGTTGACGTTGCCGTTAATGGCGGTGGGGGAGGCGGAGGGTCCTGGCAAGGGGAGCCGAGCGGCTGGAGAACCAGGGCCGTGAAGAGCCCAGCACCGACCACCACACTGGGAAGAGGAGCGTAGAGCGGCGCGTCGAGACCTCGGTAGAGCGGAACAGCGACAGACGCGGAGAAGTACTAACAGGTATGTTTGTTATGTGTTTATGTCGCATGTGCGGATAATTTGGCGAGTAGACGACAGCCGTCCGTTCATATGATGACGGCTTGATAACGTGCACGGTGGTCGCCCTGCTACCTGTACTGTGTTGGCACGTACACGCTCCCGTGTGCGGAGGCCTGTACCTGTGCACGGTATCACCGGGATGGAACCTGTTACGGATTGCTCCGTATATTGTTAATATCATTATTATGATCGTGTTATTTATGGCACGTGACGCACAAAAGCTGCGTTGCACGTAGACATGTTCAGAAAATAAGATTAGCTGGATTTCATTCATTTCATTCGCAGTGCTTCCTTTTTATTTCGTGTGTGTGTGTGTGTGTGTGTGTGTGTGTGTGTGTGTGTGTGTGTGTGTGTGTGTGTGTGTGTGTGTGTGTGTGTGTGTGTGTGTGTGTGTTAGGGTGAGCGTGTGCTGGTGCCATGCAGCATTGCAGCACTAGGGCAGATCTTTTGGAAGTGTGTGAAATCAGTTGAAACATGTTCACAGGACTGCACTACAGGTAGCTTTCACTGTCTCTATTGAGTTATATCATTATTGTATCATACTATCTCTCTCTCTCTCTCTCTCTCTCTCTCTCTCTCTCTCTCTCTCTCTCTCTCTCTCTCTCTCTCGGCAGTGATGTGCTGGTCTCCCAAGCCCTCCAGATGTGCGACCATGTCCTTCCAGTAACAACAACAGCCTCCTTTCAGGCGTCACTTTCCCACAAGATGTCCTCACTGAGAGATCATCAGAGTTCCCATAGGGACACCACGACTCAAAGTGTGACTACTAAAATAACACAAACAATCATCTGCTAGTTCATTAAAATGATAGATGGCTTGATTTACCCCACCACTAGCTATTGAAATACCCCCTATTTAAACACATTTGTACTTAAAAAAAATGTAGTTGTAAACCCCCCTTCATAGAGGCCGATTATTCTGTAGCTAGCTAGCAGATAATTGGCGGTTAACGGCTAACGGCAAGGAGCTAGCGGTGGCGCGCGGCTAGCGTGTAGCTAAGCAGAGAATGGAGTACCACGCTAGTGGCAGCCTGCCTCTGCTGGCGAGACCTCGCTTCTGCCCCGGGGCTAACGCTAACGGCGCTAATGGTAATGGAGCTATCGTTAACGGTGCGGGCACTAGCGGTGGCTACCTCTGCGAGACCGGACACTGCTGTGGAGAGTCGGGCTGCTGTACCTACTACTACGAACTCTGGTGTGAGTATACTAGTATTATTCAAGTAGATAAAGTATTACGAACTCTGTGTGAGAGTACTAGTGTAATACAAGTAGTAAACAAGTATTATACAAGTATATAAAGCACTAAAAACTCTGGTGTGAGCATACTAGTACTATTAGAGTAGATAAAGTATTCCGAACTCTTTTGTGAGTATGCTGGTATTATTCAAGTAGATAAAGTATCCCGAACACTGGTGTGAGTATACTAGAATTATTCAAGTAGATAAAGTATTCCGGATTCTGGTGTGAGTATACTAGTATTATTCGATTAGATAAAGTATTATGAACTCTGTGTGAGAGTACTAGTGTAATACAAGTAGTAAACATTATTATACAAGTTCAGCTAAAGCACTACAAACTCTGGTGTGAGTATACTAGGATTATATAAGTAGTATAATACTAGTGTATACTAATGTATACTTTTTGTGTTTGTTTAACTTCGTATAATGTGTGTCTAGTCAACACTGCCACTTTGTGGCTGTTGACTTTGTGTAATGTTTGTGTAAATGTGTCTGTATTTAAACATAACTGTGTGTCAATGTATCTGTGTGTAAACATAACTGTGTGTGTGTGTGTTTGTGCAACTGTTTGCATAATGTATACGTAATTGTGTAATGTGGGTGTATGTGACTGTGTAAAGAATGTGTAACTGTAATGTTTATGTATCTGTGTATAATATGTGTGCGTGTAACTGCTTAATGTGTGTGTAGTTAACTGTATGTAATTGTGTAACTGTGTTTAATAAGTGTGTTTGTGTGTGTGTGTATGTGTGTTTGTGTAACTGTTGGTAATGTGTGTGCTGTTAACTGTGTAACTGGTTGTGTAACTGTATTTAATGCGTTTACTGTGTGTGTGTGTGTGTGTGTGTGTGTGCGTGTGCGTGTGTGTGTGACTGTTTGTAATGTGTGTGTCATTAACTGTATGTAACTGTGTAACTTGTTGTGTAGCTGTATTTAATGTGTTTACTGTGTGTGTGTGTGTGTGTGTGTGTGTGTGTGTGAGACTGTTTGTAATGTGTGTGTCGTTAACTGTGTATGTAACTGGTTGTGTAACTGTATTTAATGTGTGTACTGTGTGCAGGGTTCTGGCTCCTGTGGTCGGCTCTCATCCTGTTCAGCTGTTGTTGTGCGTACCGCCACCGGCGGGCCAAGCTGCGCGTCCAGCAGCAGCAGAGGCAGACCGACATCAGCCTGCTGGCCTACCATGGGGCTACCGCGTACCCGGCCTCCATGTTGGATCTGAGTAAGAGTCTGTTCATTGTGTGTAGCCGGCCTCCATGTTGGATCTGAATAAGACATGTACCGCGTTCAAAACAACTCAGAACTCCGACATCAATCCGTTCTGAAAAGAAACATGGATGCCTGAATGAAGTTTGGCATTGTTTCTCATTGCTGAATACGAAACATAAAAGCCGCAGCAATATATGCTTCTTTTGGAAACGCGTGAAGAAGAGCAGAGACGTATACTGGCTAGCAGATTGAATTGGTCAAATAGATTCCATATATTGCTATAATCATGGAGAAATATAACGGATACAAACACATATTCAATAATCACAAATCAAACTGTGTGTTAAAACATTGACAAACACCTTCCTAATAATATCATTCCCATTAATGATGAGGGCCGTCGTGTTTCATGTTGCTACCTGCCTCAAGGCAGACAAGTCAGCGCTCGGAAAACATGTTTTATATGTTCTACTCGGACAACGTCTGAGTTGTCTTCAGGGCATTTTGAGTTCATTGTGTGTACCCAACCTGCATGTTGGATCTGAGTTAGATCTGGTTCATTGTGTCAACACGTCCTCAACGCTGGAGCTGACTAAGACTGGGTTCATTGCGTGCACCCACACATGTTGGATCTGAGTAGGACTGGGGCCTAGTCAGAAAAGTGATGTCTGTTCCTCACCACTTTCCTTGACCTTGATGCACAACTTCAAGGATTTAGGGAAAAGCAACGGCAGTGCTAGATGTTCCGACTGCGCTTATCCTAGAGTATGTGATGAAGCGATGGTGGACGTTATGGTGGTGGGTCGGCAGTGGTGAAACTACCATGTTTCACAGGCGGACCACCAAAAGTATATCTTAGATACTTCCACCCCTGAATTCTTAAAATGTTTTTCTACAGGCTGTATGAAACATGGACAACCAGTAGAACAATATTACTTCAATACCAAGGTTGGGAATTTTAGGAAAGGAATTTAAGCTACCATCCTAAACGAGAAATGAAGCGGTTGCAACTTTGAGAGTGCTCACCCTCATGTCCACTATTATTTTCGATCTAAACTCAATAGGGCCTTTTAAGTTTGCAATGCTCCGCCATTTTGTGATGATGAGTGTTGTACTGTAAAATCAAACGTTAATATACAGTAGCCAAGGCTTATCAAAACTGTGGCAGTTTCAAACACTGTGATGTCTCCCCATGACAGCATTTCTACCAATAACGATGACTATACCTCCGATATAGAGGCAATCATACCGATGTCACGATAATCCGTGTATGGTTCGTTCTCCGAATATTCCATTTAAAACAAAATCAGAAAAAACAAATAACAGAGTCGTTTTTTGGTTTTTCTGATTTGGTTTTGAAACGGAAAAAGGGCAAAAGGAATAAACAAATAAACGGCATTTCATTTGTGTTTGTGTTTTGTTTGTTGGTTTTTTAAACCAAACAAAAATAGATACATTTGTAGGCTACACCAGAAGGCAGAACGCAGCGAGCGAAGAAAAAAGAGCCTACCACCTAAACCAGCAATAGACTGTCCAATTATTTTTAGCCTTAGTTATGGCCGCACTTGAACCATATGGGGATTTTATTCGTGAACTATTTGACAATGAAAAGACACACGACGAGATCAGTACCGCTCTAAAGCAATCTGGTGCACCGAAGTGCTCCGTTATGACGGTGAGGAGGTTCTGTGTGGAGCACAACCTTCGAAGAAGAAATCTAGTTTCTTTCTTCTTCTATGTAGCCTATTGTACAATATGTAGGCTACTTGTCATTTAGATGTATTTTTTTAATGTTTTATGACCAGCTAGGTTTCTTAGTAAACAGCCACCTGGAATATCATGGCGATCTTCTCCACGGTCATATCGTCCACTCGCAGACTAAGTCGCCGGCTCCCACGGAAAACAATAAAGCTGGTCATTGTAGAATGCGGACTCAATGGAAAGTTTGAAACGTCTTTGTATGTATTTTTTTAAAACCACGGGCCCTTTTCCCGGCATTGTGGTTTTATCTAAATATCACACAAACAAAACAAGCAACGGGATTATTCAGTATTCACGTTTTGATTTTAAAAAACAGAAAATGCTGTTTATTCCTTTTGCCCTTTTTCCTTTTCAAAACCAAATCAGAAAAACCAAAAAACGGCTCTGTTATTTGGTTTTTCTGATTTTGTTTTAAATCGGAATATTCAAAGAACGAACCATACACGGATTCACGATGATGTTGATTGTTTGTTTTCGTCAATGGTTGAATGGTGCGTCTCCTCCAATATGGCTGCCTCAAGGATTTACGGGAAGGAATTATCTTGTTTTACTTCCATAAAGGATTGTCCAGGTTACACTATGTGGCAATATGAAAGGAAGCATAGTAGTAATAGATCTTCCCTTATCTTTTAGAGAATACGTACAGCACTTCTCATGGCTGCCACTTAGAAACCATGTCACTTCACTTAGGAAGGAATCTTCCTAAGAAGAAAATACTATCCGACCGAAGCCGTATGTTCATTGTGTTTACCCGGCCTCCATGTTGGATCTGAGTAAGACTCTGTTCATTGTGTTTACCCGGCCTCCATGTTTGATCTGAGTAAGACTCTGTTCATTGTGTGTGTGTACAGGCAGGGCTCTGTTGTTTGCACTCAACAATAGTGCTCTTGTAAAACCAACTAAACAACAAAGCAGACACAAAATCTTCCTTTTGTTGCAAGTAGGACTGGGCGACGTCGAAGCCTTTATTATCATGATTGTCATTGGGAATTTGATACAAAAGGGCCGTAAATAGGAAGGTATGCTTATGAGTTCAAAACATCCTTCTAAACAGTCTCACTAAGGATTATTACATTGACGTATATGGAAATGTGTAATAAGTTGTCCGACTACAACTTGTTTTCTCCTCTGACGTATGAAAACCTCATACTTTTAAGGGCACATCTTTATTTTGTTATGATTTCATTATCTTAATCACTGAGGATTAGTCTATCTTTATTTCATCAGTACACAATACCAATAAACGATTATGTTGAATTATTGTCCAGTCTTGGTCTCTTTGAGAGTCCTAGTCTCTCAAGGAGACTTAAAGGTACTATATGCAAGAATGCGGTATCAAGCTAGCACCAAGCTAAATTTAGAATAAATACCCTGCTCCTCAAACCGCCCTCTCCCTTCTCTCCAAACCCGGCAATCCCCTAAAAAAACAAACAATAAATAAAAAACATTGGGGTGTCTATACCACATAATGTGTTGAAGAGCACATTTCAATCAAAAATAAATAGCATTTTGTACCTTTTTTTAACTTGATTTAAGGAAGGTTAAATAAAAACGACAATAAAAAAATAGAGTTGGGCGTGTGACAGGGGGTCAGACGGCTGACCGATAAATTATATTGGGGTGTAACTTTACGAACATTCCGTCACATGTCCTTGTTGCCATGGTATCAAGGCCATCTGTCACCATGACAACACAAAACATAGCAGCTGGGGGTGGGTGTCCGGTGGTCTGACATTTAGGATGGTCACTTAAGAGCTCTGACCCCACTCCCAAAAGGGTCATAGACTCACGTGGTCTGTCTACCCCCCCCCCCCCCCCGTCTGTCTGTCTGTCTGTCTACCTCCCCGTCTGTCTGTCTGTCGGTATGTCTGCAGGTTTCCTGGCGTCTCTGAAGCTGCCCAGCTACGAGGAGATCGCGGCCCAGCCGTCCACCCCCCCTCCCCCCTACAGCTCGGTGTTCACCTCCCCCCGCTACCCCCAGCCCCCCACCGCCCCGGACCCCCACCTCCTCACACACCACCAGCGCCCCCAGCTGGCCCACTGCAGCGACATGCTGTCCTCCCTCAGCTCCGACAACAGGTACTGCCCCGGTGCTCGCACTAGTACTCGTCAGGGCTCCAAACCGGTTCAAGGAACGAAAACGAAAACCGAAAACGAACGGAATTCTACGAGGAACGGAAACAAAAACCAAATGGTCTTCAACTGTTCCGGAACAGAAATGTTATTCTGAAATCCCCTAAACCGTTTCGTGCTCTATATAGCCTATAAAATTTCACAAAAGCATAGCCTATTTCACGAAGAAATAAAAATATTTCCGGTTGCCGCGTTCACTTCGCCGCCCGCTAAGCTCAGTTGTCGCAAATTCCCACCACCACCCTGGCGAGAGGCGATTTGTAAGAAACAGTTGCACTGAGCTCTATCTTAAAGGTAACGTGAGCTTAATAAACCGAGTCCACTATATCGCCTTTGCATTGTTTCTTGTTGTTGGGCGTGCCCTTAACCTGCGTCCGCGTCCAAGTTTCTTTGACATGATCAGACAGCCCGCCCGCTCCCTGATGACAGCCCTCCCTGCTGTCTACACACAGCTATTTGATATATGCCAGATTATAAAACACTTATTAAAAAAATCGAGTCTGACTGTCAATAACAATTGGGGCTGGCCCGAATGGCATTTTTCAGGCTTTGAATACTCGTTGGTTTTTCCGAGCGAATATTCGAATACTCATTCCAGAAAAACACACCATCAAAAACAACATTAATAATCCCTATATACTCCCTGGAACCGATTTTGACAGCATCTGCATATTTTGTTGAAGATTTAATAGCTTTTGAACTTAAATTAGTAGGCCTAAGTAAGTTGGAGTTACTTAGTTTTTCCCCGTCGAAGCGAACAGCTGTTGTTCCGCACCAAATCAGCTGTCCTCTGCCATCTCAGCCCTTACGGGAGCTTTTCAATTCATCCTGGAACGTGCATCTTTACAGGGACTTTGTACAATAAATCCATAACAAATACCGAATATTGATTGTCTTATGTGTCCATATTATATCCATTATATTGACCGGGTATTCGCAAGACGCTCACGCTCTGCAGCAAGCCAGTCACAGTTGATTGGCGCGGCGCGGTACAGCGAACGTAAACAAACAACTAAGCTAAGGTTAGCATTTCACTAAGCATTTATTTTCCTCCAGAGATCCCACTAATGTTGTTATAAAGTAAAGGGAAACAAGATATCTATTCTTCCTCCACCGCTCTCGCTTCTCTGCTTGGTGTCGCTTATAGTTTGCCTCCCTCGCTCTGGTAACGTCACGTACGTGAAACAACAAAGCTCAGAATACTGATTTAAGCTTTGAAAACTAATTTTCCCGACGAGTATTTGAATATTCGAATAATTCGGGCCAGCCCTAATAACAATGCGGGAAAACGTCTCAATTTGCGGAACGTGTACAAAGTAATGGAAATGCGGGACTGTCCCGCACAAAGCGACACATCTGGTCACCCTTTTATCGACCACAAAAATAGACTAGGCCCAATAACACTGCCGGAACGTTAAGAACAAATGTTATTTTACGTTCCGAACCGGTTCAGGAACGATATGTTGGTGGCGGAACGCATGAACGAAAACGTGTTAAATATACCGGTTCCGTTGACGATCGGAACGATTGAACAATTATTTTGTTTTCAAGCCCTGGTACTAGTACTACTGCTGTACAAGTACCGTTCTACAACTGTACTACTTCTTTACTACTGAAGCACTTATTTTGTTCTACCACAGTTCTAATACCGAACTACAACTGTACTATTGCAGATCTACTGCCATTGATGCTGTGTGTGTGTGTGTGTGTGTGTGTGTGTGTGTGTGTGTGTGTGTGTGTGTGTGTGTGTGTGTGTGTGTGTGTGTGTGTGTGTGTGTCTTAGCTCCAGCTGCTCCTGTGACTCCTGCTGCCCGTCGTCTCCATGTAGCTCCTCCCTCTCGGTGAACGTCACCTACGAGACGGACACAAGCCACGCCTCCACGCCCTGCGGCGTGCCCCCCCTCCCCCTGCACGTCACCGCGGAGACCGTTGCCTCGGAGGTGGCCCTGGAGGCGGTGCGCAGGGCCCAGTCCATGGTGGTGGTCGTGGAGACGGTCGCCGTGGCTACCGCTGACCCCGGCGACAACAACGACGGAGGGGTGTCAGGGAGCGTCGCGGACGAGGTGACGGTCACCGTGGAGACCGCGGCGTCGGTAACCACGGCGACGGGAATTGTGTCGTCGGTAGCGGTAGCGCCGCCCACTCCTGGAGCAGACGACGCTCGCACCGCGTCTCCCACAATGCCTCAGTCTGACCTGGCCGCCTGCGTCTCCAAAGCCATCGTAATCCTGACCGGTCAGAACCCCGGGAGGGAGCGAGCCTGTCCAGGAGAAACGGTCGCTGCAGAGGGACTTCCTGCCCCAAGCCCTGACCTCGTCGCTCCACTAAACCCTAGCCCTGACCCTAACCACGCCCCTACCATAAGCCACACCCCCAACCTTAACCACACCCCTACAGATAAGGCCCAAGCTGACCCTAACCCCACACCTATTCTAAGACCCACCTCTGACCCTAGCCCCGCCCCTAACTTAAGCCCCGCCCCTGGAAGGGGTGAAGGCCCACCGTCCATCCAGACCTGCATCCCAACCTCTGGAGCCGACCAGCACAGACCGGCCTCCCCCCCCTCCTCCCCCCCTCCCCCAGTGCTGCTCCTGGCCCCCACGCTGGACTCCCTGCTGGCTCCGCCCGTGAGCCGGTCAGCCAAGACCTCCCTCTCTCCCTCCCCCCGGCCCACCCACTCCGCCACCAAGCAGACCCTCTTCTCCCCCTGCGTGGACGTCTACGAGGCCGGACCCCCTAGCTGGGGGCGGGCGCCGGGGGGGGATCAGGAGGAGGAGGAGGAGCAGGAGGAGGAGGAGGGGAGGGACGAAGACGACGTGGGCGCTGACGAGAGTCAGTACCGCCACCGCCGGCTGACGGGAGACTCGGGGATCGAGGTGTGCCGCTGTCGCATGGAGGAGGAGGAGGAGGAGGAAGAGGAGGAGGAGGATGACAACGACGACGACGACGAAGAGGAGAAGGAGAGTGGAGGAGGAGGAGGAGGAGGAGGAGGTAAGGAGTCTCTGAGGAGTGGAGGGGAGGGCGGGAGACAAGGAAGTGATGTCACCGTCGTGCTCCACGACAGCGCCGACTGTCCAGCGCGGGCTCTGGTGCCGACCCCGCCGTGTAGCTCCTCCCCCAACGCCACGCCCACGTCCGCCCCCCTCAAAGACCCCGGCGAGGTCATTATCGTCGTGGAGACAGTGTGATGGACCGTTTACATAAGTTTACATAAAGCAGGAAGTGGGACATTGTTTTATACATCACAGCTCTTGCTGCCCGTCAATGCATAAACTGTGGTCGTCATGGTGACATGGATGCTACGGCATCATGGGTGTTCTGATAACGTCGCCACGCCACTGTTAGCACTCGCACATCGGGGACATGAGGTGTGTGTGAGTGCGTGCGTGTGTGTGTGTGTGTGTGTGTGTGTGTGTGTAAGGAGCAGAACAGTAGAAATTATTCAGGCTCAAAGATACAAGACAGAACAGACAGTTCATTCTATTGCTCTCTCTCTCTTCCTTTCTCTCTCTCTCTTTGCCTCTCTGTCACTCACCCTATCCCACTGACATCACCAGGCATATTGTCCGAGCAATAGCCCTCAGACAGTACTACACACACACACACTTAGTCACATGTTATTTCCTACAGTGTAGCAGCATAGATGTGATGAGTGTCGGCAACATGAATATATATATATCCATGAGAGACAGTCCCCGTTTCTACATTTTGTTAGTCCTGGTCGTGTTTTACACAGCAATATCTTTTCTATAGCTAGCCTGGCTGTTTCAGCACCGGTCGCCGTGGGAGACGCGTTGAAGCGGGACGTTGTGACCCTCAATGGGCTTTGGGAGCGGACATCACTTTTCTGGGGGCTGTGGCCCTCCCCCAACCCCTGCCCCCCCCCCCCCCCCCCCTTGGTAGTACAGGGCAACGGTGCCGACATGAGATGCCGGGGGATGGGAGGTGTGTGTTCTCCCCTCCTGGTTGCCGTGACAACATGCACAGATGGCCTGGGGAGGAATAGAAGGAGAAAGTGGGTTCTTGGAGCCCCATCATTCCTCTGACCTAAAGGGACTCTAGTAGAGGACTCTACTAGAGGACTCTACAGGACTCTAGTAGAGGACTCTAGTAGAGGACTCTACTAGAGGACTCTACTAGAGGACTCTACAGGACTCTAGTAGAGGACTCTACTAGAGGACTCTACTAGAGGACTCTAGTAGAGGACTCTAGTAGAGGACTCTACTAGAGGACTCTACTAGAGTCCTGTAGAGTCCTCTACTAGAGTCCTCTACTAGAGTCCTGTAGAGTCCTCTAGTAGAGGACTCTACAGGACTCTGCAGGACTCTACTAGAGGACTCTACAGGTCCTCCTTACCGGACCCTACATAACCCCAGTACAGGACCCTAGCACAGGACTACAGTACAGTACAGGACTCTAGCACAGGACTACAGTACAGGACTCTACATGACTCCAGTACAGTAACAGGATTCTAGCACAGGACTCTACATAACTCAAGTACAGTCTCCAGTACAGGACTCTCTAGCACAGGACTACAGTTGGACAGGACTCTACATGACTCTAGTACAGGACTACAGCACAGGACTCCAGTACAGGACTCCAGCACAGGACTACAGTAGGACAGGACTCTACAGGATCTGGTGCAGGACCCTAGAACGATGGGACGTAACAACATGTTGTTGTTATTGATGTTGTGATTTGATGCTGATTTTGTTTACTGGGATCTAATAAGGTTATATATCTCCATGGTTACAGAGTGCCATTTCTACTTGACAACTGTTACTAAGCGATAGGCAAAGCTGTTATTTTTATGCGTGCGTACGTGTGCATGTATGTATGTGTGTGTGTGTGTGTGTGTGTGTGTGTGTGTGTGTGTGAGAGAGAGTGTGATTTCTCCCTCTGGTTGATTAGTGAGTGGCCGGGTAAGGGTGCTTTGTTCATGGGCTGTGTTCAAACCGCATTCTTGGAGAGTCATCTGGGATTTGATCTTACGGCGGAAAACCTGAATGAAATGCAAAATGAGTTACGATTTGACGGGGTAAAATAAAGCCTTCAATCCACTGATGAGGGGCAATGATGGTGTAGGTTCATGGTGCTGGACCCCCAGCCGAACAGGTGCCACAGACCACCTGGAGGCCTCCTGGTGTAGGGTTAAGCCTCAGTTATGGTGGGACATCGACCCATCGCAAGGGGGTTTACCGACCCATAATGTCCTTGCAGACCCTCCTTGCGTCCACCGCAAGGGCGAGACGTGCGCCTCCCAAAAATTGAAACCTTGCGTCGAGGCGACGCAGCTGCATGGGCTGTGATTGGTCCACTCACTAAAACCCGACGCAGAACCGAAACAGGCTCACGACTGCGTGGTCATTGCGTTGCGTCAACGTGGAACCAGAACTGAGCCTTTATGGTGCTGGACTCCCCGCTGAACAAGCTCCACAGAACACCACGGGGGCCTCCTTGATGCCCCTTCTGCACCTTAAAGTCAGGTCCCTAAATTCCCTGTGACTCACTTTGGCCGGTGACATAAAGATTGAACATTGACGAAACAGTCGTGGTAAAGGAAGCTCAACGGGTCAAACCATGTATATGACTGCCCTGGTCTGAGACTTATCTGGGGGATGTGGTTGTGCTTAGTTAACTCGAGTTAACCCCGCGTTCACCCCGGTCTACTGACGTTAGTGTGATGCTACTGCTGATGAACCCGCGGCCCGTACGACGAGGAGGGACACACGCTTCTTTCATTTCTCCTTTCAAATGTTATTTTATCGATTCAGTCTTAATGTCCCTGTGTGTGTGTGTGTGTGTGCGTGTGTGTTTGCGTGCGTGCAACCTATCTAAACCAGTCTGTTCTAATCGTGTGTGATTATATACTGAATAAAAGTATCAAACATATTTGGACTGACTGTTTATTCAGCCTTGAGTTGTCTGACTACTTTCTGACTTTGCTCAAACTGTTAATTCTTACGTACATTATGACTCTGATCTGACTATATACTATGACCGTTCTGACTGTACATTCTGACTGGTCGGACTAAAAACTATGACTACATTATGACTTCTGACTGTACATTATGACTTTCTTCTTACTGTATTTTCTGGCTATGTGTGACCATATTATGACTGACTGTTCTTCTGAGTGTATGTTCTTACTACATTATGACTACGTTCTGGCTACATCCTGACCATGAGCCAACTACATTCACATACAAATCCAAGAAAAGTCAACTGCTGTTTGCATAGTTCTGTTTCGTTGAGCTTGTATGGCTCGATGTCTCTCTGCCTTGTTACTGGAACCTGGGAGAACATGGCGCAGAAGCACTCATTTTGCAGCACTAGCAGTTCACCTAGTGAGTCCAGTGAGCATTTTACACTATTGGCACCATTTGGCTAATACTAGCTAGTAACATGTCACCAAAAACACACAAATGTGGGACATGATTGTGTACTATTTTGATTTAAAGTTTATTACCATTGTGTAACACAAAATATAAATTGCTAAATATCTAACGACGGGTTGTGTAGTTCTCTCTCTGTTAGCACTTTCAAGATAATCTCCCACATAAACTTGGTAGCTGCTTTGAAGATTTTCAAAATAAAAGCCTCTCCATTGCAAATTCGGGAAAATGCATTCAGTATATTACAACAAGAGACTCCAACAGCTGCATCAGGTTTGATCCTTTTCTCTCGGGATGACCAGCACCTTAAAAGGAAGCGGCTGTAGGACCACGCCCACCCTGCCCTGCAGGTCGGGGGGCGGGGCTCCGTCTGGGAGCCGAAAGCTCATTCGCTGGAGCAGAGAGGACAGGAAGAGGAAGAGCTCCATCCTTGCCAACGATTCGCCGACACACACCCGAGGCCCCGCTCCGAAGGGCAGGAAAGAGGGTGGAGTCACACGGCAACCCTTGTCGTCAAGGAAACGCTCTGGGACGAATGATAAAGCAAGTGTCGTATTCACACTCTCGTTTGTTATAATATTACGTGTGTTTGTGAGTTAGTGTGCGTGCTTGTGCGAGAGTGTGTATGAGGCTGTTGTTTGTGTGTGTTACCTGGTTTGAAGAGGTCCGGTTGCTCCCAGTGTTTGGGGTCGTGGTGGATCGCCCACATGTTTACCAAAACTCGCGTCCCACACTTGATAAAGTGACCCCCGATACTACAGGAGAGGGAGAGGGAGTGAGAATGAGTGTGTGCATGTGTGTTTGTGTACGTTTGTGTTTCTGTGTATGTGTGTGTGTGTGGGGGGGGGGGGGGGTTGGGGTGTACCTGCTGTCCCTCAGAGCAGTGTGTGTGTGTGTGTGTGTGTGTGTACCTGCTGTCCCTCAGAGCAGTGTGTGTGTGTGTGTGTGTGTACCTGCTGTCCCTCAGAGCAGTGTGTGTGTGTGTGTACCTGCTGTCCCTCAGAGCAGTGTGTGTGTGTTTATGTGTGTGTGTGTGTGTACCTGCTGTCCCTCAGAGCAGTGTGTGTGTGTGTTTGTGTGTGTGTGTGTGTGTGTGTACCTGCTGTCCCTCAGAGCAGTGTGTGTGTGTGTGTGTGTGTTTATGTGTGTGTGTGTACCTGCTGTCCCTCAGAGCAGTGTGTGTGTGTGTTTGTGTGTGTGTGTGTGTGTGTGTACCTGCTGTCCCTCAGAGCAGTGTGTGTGTGTGTTTATGTGTGTGTGTGTACCTGCTGTCCCTCAGAGCAGTGTGTGTGTGTGTACTTGCTGGCCCTCAGAGCAGTGTGTGTGTGTGTGTGTGTGTGTGTGTACCTGCTGTCCCTCAGAGCAGTGTGTGTGTGTGTGTGTGTGTGTACCTGCTGTCCCTCAGAGCAGTGTGTGTGTGTTTATGTGTGTGTGTGTGTGTGTGTACCTGCTGTCCCTCAGAGCAGTGTTTGTGTGTGTGTGTGTGTGTGTACCTGCTGTCCCTCAGAGCAGTGTGTGTGTGTGTTTATGTGTGTGTGTGTACCTGCTGTCCCTCAGAGCAGTGTGTGTGTGTGTACTTGCTGGCCCTCAGAGCAGTGTGTGTGTGTGTGTGTGTGTGTGTGTGTGTGTACCTGCTGTCCCTCAGAGCAGTGTGTGTGTGTGTGTGTGTGTGTACCTGCTGTCCCTCAGAGCAGTGTGTGTGTACCTGATGTCCCTCAGAGCAGTGTGTGTGTGTGTGTGTGTGTGTGTGTGTGTGTGTGTGTACCTGCTGTCCCTCAGAGCAGTGTGTGTGTGTGTGTGTGTGTGTGTGTGTGTACCTGCTGTCCCTCAGAGCAGTGTGTGTGTGTGTGTGTGTGTGTGTGTGTGTGTGTGTACCTGCTGTCCCTCAGAGCAGTGTGTGTGTGTGTGTGTGTGTGTGTGTGTACCTGCTGTCCCTCAGAGCAGTGTGTGTGTGTGTGTGTGTGTGTGTGTGTGTACCTGCTGTCCCTCAGAGCAGTGTGTGTGTGTGTGTGTGTGTGTGTGTGTGTGTGTGTACCTGCTGTCCCTCAGAGCAGTGTGTGTGTGTGTGTGTGTGTGTGTGTGTGTGTACCTGCTGTCCCTCAGAGCAGTGTGTGTGTGTGTGTGTGTGTGTGTGTGTGTGTGTGTGTACCTGCTGTCCCTCAGAGCAGTGTGTGTGTGTGTGTGTGTGTGTGTGTGTACCTGCTGTCCCTCAGAGCAGTGTGTGTGTGTGTGTACCTGCTGTCCCTCAGAGCAGTGTGTGTGTGTGTGTGTGTGTGTGTGTGTGTGTGTGTGTGTGTACCTGCTGTCCCTCAGAGCAGTGTGTGGGATGAGTACGGGGCTGACAGGTCGGATCCTCAGCCCCTCGTTGGTCACACTGTCCAGGTAGGGGAGGTGGGGGCGGTCCGACACACACACCCCCCTCCCGCGCCCCACCACCTCGTCCAGCTCCTTCTGCACACGCTCCTGCACCTTGGGGCGGAGCCACACACTCACATGGTCAGTCTGTCCATCCGTCCATCAAAGTGCACGTATAAAGTTTGAACCTCAACTTTTAAATTTCATGGTTGGTCAGGTAGGCCGGTATCCATAGCAACGTGGTGCTGAGCAGAGGGTGCTTTATCAGGTAGGCTAGTATCCATAGCAACGTGATGCTTACCTGAGGGTGGTGCACCAGATAGGCTAGTATCCATAGCAACGTGGTGGAGGTGGTCTCCACCCAGCCCCGAAGGTCTCGGCGGCGATCATCAGGACATGGTCGTCTGTAAGCCCCTCCCCTTCCTGCTGGGCTGACCTCTGACCCTGGGGTCGCTGAGCCTGTATCAGGGCGTCCAGGAGGTCACGGGGGGCACCCTCCATCCTGGAGGTCTGGGGGAGAGGGTGAAAGGTCATGGGGCCGTGTGTGTGTGTGTGTGTGTGTGTGTGTGCGTGTGCGTGTGTGTGTTTGTGTGTGTGTACGCGGTACCTTGTGCTCCTCTAGCTTGCGAGTCAGGAGTCGGTCTCTGACAGAGATACACTCCCTCAACTTTCTCAGCACCTCGCTAGGAAACACCTGAGAGAGAGAGAGAGAGAGAGAGAGAGAGAGAGAGAGAGAGAGAGAGAGAGAGAGAGAGAGAGAGAGAGAGAGAGAGAGAGAGAGAGAGAGAGAGAGAGAGAGAGAGAGAGAGAGAGAGAGAGAGAGAGAGAGAGACGTGTATCATCAAGGTGTAAGTGAACATTGTTTCAGCTGGAGTCGAACACTAGTCGAACACGAGAATCCTAAAGTAGGGGGGCGTGTTATCCCCACGGCAACTGGTCCTTTTATAGTGTGTACGAGCGTATGAGCGTTATAATTAGCAATGTTCTGTATGAAATGATTCACGCACTGTGCGTTATGCTATTAAGTGTCCAGGAAGCATAACCTACTCTCGGATGCTGCGATCATCAACAACTGCTGCCCAGACAAAGGTAGACGCAGCCAAACACACCTCGCCACCTGTGTCCCTATGTCATGATGTCGCAGAGCACTCTAGACACTTTGACGTCACGAAAAACAACGCTACTTGCTTTCCAGGCAGGCGAACGATCACTGGCCAAAACACAGGCTTTTACTCCTGTTTCCTCTAAACGACGGTCTTATTTCAGTAACAGTGATTAGCTTGCATAGATTACTACGTTGAAGACCATATCGGACGTAATAACAC
>NC_082398.1:7568022-7643022 GCF_031168955.1 Gadus macrocephalus | reverse complement strand
CCCGTCTCTACGTCGCTCTCCCGCCTGTCCTTATATGGTAGGGGGACACCGTCGTCACTTCCGGATGTGCCCATGTTTGGGCACCTACGAAGCTCGCAGCGGGGGGAATCCCTCGCACTGATATCCACCAATGACTGCAGCCAGGAGTTACCTAGGAGACGGAGAGTATAAAAAGGACTGAGTGGATGAACGGAGCATCAGACTCTCCCTGCGCCGAGTCCTCTCACGGAACAACGACCAACGGATCTATAACCAACGGTTCAGCGACTATTATTATTATTATCGTCATCATTAAAGCTCCAACACTTCATTTGTTTATACCGGACTCGTGGATTAATATCTCACTGTATTTTCTGAGGACATTTGGGCTCTAATTAATCATTGGGTTCAACACGAGCATCTGCACCGTGATCATGCTTCTGGAGCGCGAGGACAGCTTCCTGTCGGAGTTGGAGGGCGCGTGCAGCGCCTGGGTGGACAGCGTGGGCTCCAGCCTCGGGGACCACAGTGAATGTGACACGAGCTCGCCCTTCTCCCAAGGTACGTGCGCCTCATAAAGTTTCAAAGTGCACGTGGATATTTTATCACATGTTGCTCACATGTATACAGTGATGCAAGTGCCACGCATAATCGTTTATGGACGATTAATTCAAACATTGGTGCGCGTGTGTGTGCGTTTGCATCTGTGTTTGCGTATCTGTGTGTGTGCTTGCGTTTGTGTGCTTGCGTTTTGTGTGTTTGAGTGTGTGTGTTTGTGTGGGAAGACAGTGATTATTATTGTTATGCAACACCACTAACGGCCCCCTCCTCCTCCAGCCTTCTCCCCGGGGACCGACGCCTCCGACTCGGACTTCTTCTCCGACCTCAGCGACTGCTCCTCGGACACCCTCTCCCCGTCACTCGCCTCCTCCGCGGCCTTCTTCGCCTCCTCCGAGCCGGCGGCGGAGCTGAGCAGCAGCGCCGACGCCATCCTCAACATGATCACCGAGATAGTGGGCGTCTGCAGCGAGCTCGAGCATCATCCCGCCTCCTCTCCGCCATCACTCCAACCGACATGCGTGCCCGCGGGCTACGGCAGCGTTGCCGACCCCGGCCCCTGCGCGTCCTCCCCCGGGTCCCCCCCGGCCCTGCTGGTGGTGAAGAGCGAGTTCCAGGCCTCCAGCTGCGGCGGCGGCAGTGGCTGCGTGCAGCTCCCGGGGACCGGCTATAACGGGCTGCCGTCCACCACCGAGCCGCTGCTCCCGCTCTCGGCGCTCGAGCAACAGGTGGACGTGGCGGAGTTTCTGGAGTCGCTGGTCGGGAGCGAGGCGGCCGCGGGAGACGTTCCGTCCCTGGCTCAAGAGATCAAACAGGAGCCGCTGGCCCTGGAGGAGTGGCTGAAGAGTCTGATGTCAGTCCCCGGCGTGAACGGAGGAGACTCCGCTGACTACGTCATTAACCGACCCGTCATCAAGACGGAGCCCACGCCCTGCGGCCTCGCGCTGTCCCTCCCGCCCGCCGCCCTCCCCTTCACCCTTGACGCCTTCCTCCTTTCCTCCCTCCTGCCCGGCGCGTTCCCGATGCCCAACATCGTCAACGCGCAGACCGCGGGGGCCGCCAAGGTCTCGGGCAGAGCCAGGAAAGCCACGAGCGCCGTCAAGGTGAAGCCGTTCCCGTGCTGCGTGCAGGGCTGCGAGCGCCGCTTCTCCCGCTCGGACGAGCTCAACCGCCACGTGCGCATTCACACCGGACAGAAGCCGTTCCAGTGCACGATATGCGCGCGCAGCTTCAGCCGCAGCGACCACCTCACCACGCACACGCGCACGCACACGGGGGAGAAGCCATTCTCGTGCGACGTCTGCGGCAAGCGCTTCGCTCGCAGCGACGAGAAGAAAAGGCACGGGCGCGTGCACGTCAAGCAGCAACTGCGCGCACAGATGATGGCCGCGTACTCGATGGCGTTCAGCGCGCCCGGGGGCGTCTAAACGGACTAGGCTCGAGGAGTCGGTCGTTCAAAAGATTAAGACGTCAGCTGATTGGCTGTTTGAAAAAGAGGCGCGTCCGCGCGTTTTCACGCGGAGTTTGAAAGGCCCGCGGATGAAACTCTGGTCCACGAGCACGTCTCCGACGACCCGCACGGACACGGTTAAAGAGACGGGTTGGTTGGCGGGAGTTCTGGTGGGGTGGGGGTGACGTCATGGGTCCCCATCAGCACCAAGGACAGCGCAGTGGATTCTTGGGTCAGAGAGGCGGCGGGTGATTGTAGATAAACTAACTCACTGCTGTTGACTGTAATCGCTGTTTGACGTTAACGCATGATGACGTGTTCAAAGATGTTCCAACACGTGGATACTGACGTCAGAATGTTGTACAATTTCTGTGATTTTTGCTCGAGATCTCAAGTGAAGAATGTAGTTTTATGTCCTGTGTCAATTTATATTCCCACCGCTGCGATACACTTTGTAGGAATATTTTTATAGACCCTTGCTACCTCTTGAAGTATAAGATTGTTTAACACTCAGAATGTATATTTCTACAACTTGACTTATTTGTACAGAGATTTCATTTTTCTACAAACCCATTGTGGAAATTATGGAAATTATTCTAAAAATATTTTATTATAAATTATTTCAGCACGGCTGAAATCAAAGTGAAGACATGTATGTTATATTTAAAGAGTATAATAATGATTTATTTATTATAATTATCATTATTGTTATTATTATGATTCTAAAATGGCCGCCATGTCTGGACTGTTGGACTAAACACCTAAACTCAGCTCTGAGTTGAGCTGTGACGTAGCACACATTGCTGTGCATCTTAATGACAATCTTAGTAGCCATCATTCTGCATGGATATATTATTATATATTGGTCGATGTGGTTCTCTTCTCTTTTCATTTCTCAACTTCCTGTGGTCTTTATGTGAATAAAACCAGATGTTCAAAGTACCAAACACGAGTTGTCCTTCTATTCAGCCGTCTAGCATAAATTCACATCTGTACCAACCCATCTGCACACCTGCATCGGTACATCAGTACATCTGGATTGATTCAGAGATTTAAATAAGCGAAACTGCAGAATCAATGTCATAGGCTCTCTCGGATAATTCACAAATACTTCAGCCAATCATATCTCAAATTGGCGACTGGCTTGTTGCCGTAGAGACCCCCTCCTCTCTTCTCTCTTCTCCCCTCCCATCCTCTCCCCGCCCCTCCATTCCCCTCCTCTCATATCCTCTCCTCTCCTCTTAAGCGGAACTGACAGGTCACGTGCGCCACGTCATTAGCACGCTGCACGGCCACAGCGTGCGGAGAGTTTTACCGGAGGGAGGGATGATGTAGCACGCGGGCCAGTCGGTTGACAGTTCTCTGCTTGGCTCGGCTCTAAGAGACACGGCCGTACCGGAGTGGACCTGAATACCGTGCATCCAGGCCAGACAGGGTGCGGATATATGGGCGAATCATCTAATGAATTAGTGAATTAAGCCAGCAGGCCGACGGTCTAAATTCTGGTCGGGTGGTGCTCGGCGGTTAAGGCAGAAGTTTTTACACCGGATAATATCGACTCCATTCCGCGGTGGAATCACAGGTGAGGGGGCTTTTATATCGGGTTTTAACCGTGCTCGGTAGATCCGTGATCCGTTCGATTTCTGTCTGAGTCACTGTGCTGGCAACGGTACTGGCTATGTTTACAGTGTGGTCAAGAGAGGAGAAAAAAAACGTGTAGATGGGGATTGAGATATCCAGACTTCTCTTTCTTCCTGCTCAGCCATCCATAGGCCGATCTGAATTCCACACACACACACACACACACACACACACACACACACACACACACACGCGCGCGCACAAAGCTCATGTAGGCGCTGCAGAGGACGCTTCAATAGTCAATTGTGTGTGTGTGTGTGTGTGTGTGTGTGTGTGTGTGCGGGTAGTGCCTGGGTGTGTTCTTGTATCTAGGTCAGTGCTGTTCTAACTCCTCACCTCTACCACCACCCCCCTACACACACCCATACACACTCACACAAACACCAATGCACATACTGTATATGAATTGAAGGCAAATTAATAATATATATCCTTCTCTAGAATATAGATGGAGACAGCGCAGCAACAATATGTGACGTCATATTGCTTTGAAGCTTCTACATTTTCTCAATATAGGATCACTTTTAGAAGAATCACGAGATGTAAGATCAGGTTCTATGATTATTTCTAGTCCCTAGATGATAACGATGTGTAGACTCTATGCTAACTCATAGGTTATAGACAATAACTTGTGGTCTAGATGATAACATGTTGTCCCTCTGTTAACATGTAGTCTCTCAATGTTTACTTGTAGTCTCTAGATAACTTGTAGTCTCTAGATGATAAATGAAGTCTAGATGATAACTTGAGTCAATAGATTTTAACATGTAGTCTCTACAACACGTAGTCTCTATCATAACTAACTTGTAGTCTCTAGATCTTTACTTGTAGTCTCTACATGAGTGTGTAACTCGAAATAGTTAGATGATAACTTGTAGTAGATGATAACTTGTAGTCTCTAGATCTTTACTTGTAGTCTCTAGATGATAACTTGTAGTCTCTAGATGATAACTCGAAATCGCTAGATGATAACTAGATCAGTGTGCAACTCGAAATAGATGATAACTTGTAGTCTCTAGATGATAACTTGTAGTCACTAGATGATCATTTGTAGTCTCTAGATGATAACTTGTAGTCTCTAGAATGATAACTTCTAGTCCCTAGAGCTTTACTTGTAGTCTCTACAAGTTATAGTCTAGGGACTACAAGTTATCATCTAGTCTAGATGATAACTTGTAGCAGGGTTGTCGTGAAGGTGCTGGTGCTGGAGCATGCTGGTAGCAGCAGCTGACCAGACCTTCTCATGTCCAGGCTGTGGATCAGAAGGGACCTTCAACTCCGTCCTGGACCTCCAAAACCACCTGGTCAACACACACACCTATCAGACCCTGCTCGGTCTATCCAAGGTAGACTCACTCACTCACAAACACACACACACACACACACACACACACACACACACACACACACACACACACACACACACACACACACACACACACACACACACACACACACACACACACACACACACACACACACACACACACACACACACACACACACACACACACACACACACACACAAACTTGTAAAAGTACTTTCATGTCCTCTGAGGTGCGTGCCAGGAGCTCTACACCAGGGTTCCTCCTGCGCCTCCCTGGTCCGACTGTCTCCCAGGGACAGAGCTCCTCCCTGGGCATGGAGTCCACCAGAGACCCCCTGCCTCTGGCCGGTCTGGACCTGGCCTCCTCCACCGCCTCCACCCAGCTTCTCAGGGTGATGTTAGGGGCCGCAGGAGGATCTTCTCTGGGAGTCCCCCAGGACCCCTCCAGGGCTCTGGCTCTGCCTAGCCCTACAGGCCTCACATCCACTGCCTTTTTAGCTCTGGAGGACCATATAGGCCTCAGGAGGAGCCTGGGGCTGGAGTTGGGGTATCCCCCAGTGGAGTGCTTCTCCGTGGGGCCAGGCCTGGAAGAAAGACTAGAGCTGAGGCTGGACATGCAGGTGGCCACCGCCGTAGCCGAGTTGGAGGAGAGGGTGAGGGGGCGTGTCCATCACCTGAAGGCGGAGCTACAGGAAAGAGAGGCGGAGCTAGAGCGAGAGAGGAGGAAGGGAGAACGTCTCGTGAGAGAGAAGGACGAAGTGGAGGAGAGAGCGGCGTACCTGTCCAGACAGGTGAGTGACATCACACAATGACTTCCAGTTGACCTATATTAGTTTAGATTATTTTGGATTACCTTAGTTTGATATTAGTTTAGCTTAGTTTAGTTTAGTTCAATCTAACTTTGGTTTAGCTTCATTTTATAAGTTTAATTCAGCATAGTTAAGGTAAGTTTAATATTAGTTGAGTTGAGTTGAGCTTACATCCATAAGTAATGAGTTAGTGGTGATATTTAATGTTGAGAATATTATTTCACGATAGGCTTCCATAGCCATGGAGATGATGGAGGGAGTAAAGCGAGAACTGAAGGGCAAAGAGGACGAACTGGCCAAACGAAAACAGTTTGTCTCTCTCTTTAATACACACACACACTTCTCCTTTTTTCTTTAATTTATCATTATATTTAGTGTGTGTGTGTGTGTGTGTGTGTGTGTGTGTGTGTGTGTGTGTGTGTGTGTGTGTGTGTGTGTGTGTGTGTGTGTGTGTGTGTGTGTGTGTGTGTGTGTGTGTGTGTGTGTGTGTGTGTGTGTTGCAGGGATATGCATCAGGTGCAGGTGTTCCTGAGAGATACAGCAGAGAAGGAGGCAGAAGCTAAAATGAAACTACAGGTAACTCACCTGTCGTTAAGCGGGTAACTCACCTGTCCTTCAGCAGGTAACTCACCTGTCATTAAGCAGGTAACTCACCTGTCCTTCAGCAGGTTGTTCAGCAGGTAACTCGCCTGTCGTTAAGCGGGTAACTCAACTGCCCTTCAGCAGGTAACTCACCTGTCATTAAGCAGGTAACTCACCTGTCATTAAGCAGGTAACTCACCTGTCATTAAGCAGGTAACTCACCTGTTGTTGGGCAGGTAACTGACCTGCCGTTCAGCAAGTAATTCACCTGTCGATAAGCGGGTAACTCACCCGTCGTTGGGCGGGTTACCCACCTGTCGTTCAGCTGCTAACTCACCTGTCGTTAAGTAGGTAACTCACCTGTCGTTTGGTGTGTAACTCACCTGACGTTCAGCGGGTAACTCACCTGTCGTTGGGAGGGTTACCCACCTGTCGTTCAGCGGGTAACTCACCTGTCGTTAAGCAGGTAACTCACCTCTCGTAACTGAGGATTTATTATGCTATCATCCTCCAGATGTTTATGGAGTCGTTACTCGATCGAGCCGACCATGCAGAGAGACAGCTGCTGCAGATCGCACCCGGTCACACGCACCCGCAACGACACGTACACACACCGATGTACACACACACTCCGGGACACACACACAGAGGTGTCTCCTCACCTGTGTGGGGTCGCGCAGGGCGGAGCTTGGATGGCAGTGTGGAGGACATGCTTGGAGCCAGGTCGCCGGTAACCATGGCAACTCAGGTGAATCCAGAAAAGCTTTTTGACTCTAAAAGTTAAATGTACTGTGTCACTGTTTACAAATTAAAACATGACAACTCCAAAAAACGATCAAAATGAAATACAAAAATCAGTTTTGTCTCAATAGCTGAATGTGTTTTTCCGTCTCCCTCCTCTCTCCTCTCTGTAGAGGAGTTACAGTGTTTCTGGATCTTATAGACTTGGAGACCAACTCTACAACCACCATCCATACAACGACTGGTACTCTCTCCTCTCCTCCCTCCCCTTCCCCTCCCCTCCTCTCTCCTCTCCTCTCCTCTCCTCTCCTCTCCTCTCCTCTCCTCTCCTCTTCCCTCCTGTCTCCTCTCCTCTCCTCCTCTCTCCTCTCCTCTCCTCTCCTCTCCCCTCCTCTCTCCTATCTCCTCTAGTATTCTCCAGTCCTGAACTGTAGTATTTTATTTCTGTCTTCCAGGGCTGGAGGGAACCGCTGGGTGAACAGCTACCATCGTTACCACAGTACCGAGGAGGAGAAGGAGGAGGAAGAGGATGACGAAGACGACGAGGAGCAGATATGGAACACACCTGAGATGATAAGACGGACTGCTGCACCAGGTAAGATGTTTGGACGTATGTATTTATAGAATTATTTGTTAATAAAAGTGGCGCTTCCATCACATTCTTTTTTTTATTTTTAATTTCTGGTCCACAGATTTGTCTCCCTCCTCTAATGGTTGCCATAGCACCCATTGCCTGGGGGTGGAGACTCTACGGTTGAGGGCGGGGCTTTTTTGTGTCTTCCCATATTTGGACGTTGCTTCCCTGCTGCATGCGGCTGAGGTGTGCACTGATTGGAGGTGCGTTGCTAGGCACCCGGCTGTATGGACACGCCTACTTCTGGAGAACGTCACGGTGTCCACCAAGGTAGGGCAGCCTTCCTCGTGGTCATCTTCATCATTTCCATATTCTTTTTCATCATCACCTTTGGCACCTTTTTCATCTTCATCAACCTCCTCATCGTCACCCCCACCATGATCAGCTTTGTGTGTGTGTGTGTGTGTGTGTGTGTGTGTGTGTGTGTGTGTGTGTGTGTGTGTGTGTGTGTGTGTGTGTGTGTGTGTGTGTGTGTGTGTGTGTGTGTGTGTGTGTGTGTGTGTGTGTGTGTGTGTAGTTCCTGGTCACCCTGTCTCAGTGGTGTACACAGACCCGGTCCCTGGTTCTGAAGAACCTGAGAGGCAGAACCAGACGACCTGGAGAGAGCAGAGAGGACTACCAGACCCTCAAACGGTAACGCACACATGCGCACACACCACACATCTGCATGAAACAAAATCTAAAGTGGCCGTGTTGTGTAAGTGTGAGCCCAACAGTTGTAGCTGTTCCCACACGGCCCTATGATAACGCTGCTTGCTATGGGTCAACAATGCATCATGAACAATGTCCAGTCTCCCCTTGACTGTTGAACCCGGTCAAACTCACCGTGTTCCACTGCAGCTCCACAGACTATGGCCCAATCCCATTTCTTCCCCTTACCCCTTCAAAACAAGGGGGAGGAGAAGGGGAAGGGGTAAGGGGTAGAAATGGGATTGGACCTATGACTGCCCCCTTCTACCCGTCTGTCTCTCAGGGGCTGCCTGGAGGAAGGGGTGGAGGCTGTCTTGCGCTCAGCGGGGGGCAGTCTGCTCTACCTGTCTGTCTGTCAGTGTTCCAATGTGCTGACAGACAGGTCCCTGTGGCTGGCCAGCTGCTACTCCCCCAACCTACACACCATCACGTACAGGTATCTGTCTGTCTGTTTCTTCATCTAAGTGTCTGCCTGTCTGTCTTTCTCTTCATCTTACTGTTTGTCTGTCAGCCTATTGGTCTGTCTCTTCATCTAACTGTCTGTCTGTCTATCTGTTTCTTAATCCAAATGTCTGTCTGTTTGTCTGTCTGCCTGTCTGTCTGAACAGGAGTCCCGGTGAGGGGGTGGGTCAGGAGGTCTTGTGGGCGCTGGGAGCCGGCTGCAGAACCATAGCTCACATGAAGTTCACCCCCCTAAACCCCAGGTAGGTTCACTAATCACTAAACCCCAGGTAGGTTCACTAATCACTAAACCCCAGGTAGGTTCACTAATAACTAAACCCCAGGTAGGTTTACTAACCACTAAACCCCAGGTAGTTTCACTAATCACTAAACCCCAGGTAGGTTCACTAATCACTAAACCCCAGGTAGGTTTACTAACCACTAAACCCCAGGTAGGTTCACTAACCACTAAACCCCAGGTAGGTAAACACTAAGCCCGGGGTAGGTTCACTAACACTAAACCCCAGGTACATCACTAAACACTAAACCCCAGGTACATCACTGAACACTAAACCCCAGGTACATCACTAAACACTAAACCCCAGGTACATCACTGAACACTAAACCCCAGGTACATCACTGAACACTAAACCCCAGGTACATCACTGAACACTAAACCCCAGGTACATCACTAAACACTAAACCCCAGGTACACACTGAACACTAAACCCCAGGTACATCACTAAACACTAAACCCCAGGTACATCACTAAACACTAAACCCCAGGTAGATCACTAAACACTAAACTCCAGGTAGATCACTAAACACTAAACCCCAGGTAGATCACTAAACTCCAGGTAGATCACTAAACACTAAATACCAGGTAGGTTCATTACACCTCAGATAGATCCCTAAACACTAAACCCCAGGTGGGTCCACTAAACACTAAACCTCAGATAGATCCCTAAACGCCAGGTGGGTCCACTAAACACTGCTCATTACCACGCACTGTCCTTGGCCTCACACCATGTACCACTGAAGAGCTCTCGGTGGAAGGGCACCATATTTCTGACCTCCTGTCCTGGGTGGACCGGTCGAGGACGCCGTGCTCTGGATCGCAATGTCCTGTGGTCGCCCCGCGGGCCAGTGGGTTACAGACAGTCAGACAGACACTGTGTGTGACCTGTTTGAATCTTGTGCTCCAGCCAGCAGCCTCATCGCCTTGGCAACCGTAGCCTGCAGACCATCGGTCGGTGTTGGCCGGACCTGCGCTCCCTCAGCGTGGGCGGGGCCGGGTGTGGCACTCAGGGATTGGCTGCTGTGGGTGAGTAGGAGGAGCCGCCACGACTGGTCAGGATGGACTGAAAACATTAGCACATTGAAGGGAACTGAACTGTGTGTGTGTGTGTGTGTGTGTGTGTGTGTGTGTGTGTGTGTGTGTGTGTGTGTGTGTGTGTGTGTGTGTGTGTGTGTGTGTGTGTGTGTGTGTGTGTGTGTGTGTGTGTGTGTGTGTGTGTGTGTGTGTGTGTCCAGTGCGCAGCTGTGTGTGTCTATTAGAGCTGGAGTTGGAGTGCGTTTCAAAGGTCGACCTGAAGGTGGCGACAGAGCTCTGTAATAACGGACTCACCAACTTGGAGACTTTGACGTTGACGCACACTGCCATCACTGAGGAAGCTATACTGCACTTTCAAAGTAAGAGCCCCCCTCTACATTGTAGCTATATTGCTGCTCATTGTCCAAAAAAAAAAAGAGGTACATTTCAAACTACAATCCCGACTGTGTGTGTGTGTGTGTGTGTGTGTGTGTGTGTGTGTGTGTGTGTGTGTGTGTGTGTGTGTGTGTGTGTGTGTGTGTGTGTGTGTGTGTGTGTGTGTGTGTGTGTGTGTGTGTGTGTGTGTGTGTGTGCGTGTAGGTAAATGTGTTAATCTCAGGTCCATGGTGGTGCTGATGAGGAAGAGTCATGCTAACGAAGGTTCGCTTGAGGAGGACAGCGTGTTCAGAGATAACCTGGAGGCTCTTAAGGTAGACCCAAACCACCATTTAACCCTTAACTCCTCACCCTTTAAACCTTTACCCCCAATCTCTGAACCCCTAACCCTTGAACCGTAATACCTTACCTCTAACCCTTAACCCCTACGTCTTAAAGGAATACTGCTCCACTATTTTTAAGCATACTGCTTCATGTGCATGTATGCAACATCCACTCTGTCTGTCTCAACAAACATTTTGCCGCCCTTTCTTTGAAACTGACCAATGGAGTTGGCAAATCTGGGAGCAATAATTGTATTGGTCCAACTTTTGTGTGTCAATTATATTGACACACAACACACGCATGAATCAGTACTTTACATAATACTACTAATGAATGGACCCAGCTACTAAATGATGATCAATGGTGTGTGTGTGTGTGTGTGTGTGTGTGTGTGTGTGTGTGTGTGTGTGTGTGTGTGTGTGTGTGTGTGTGTGTGTGTGTGTGTGTGTGTGTGTGTGTGTGTGTGTGTGTGTGTGTCTCAGGTTCTAACCCGGTCTCCAGGTCTTTGTGGCATCCTGCAGGTCAAAGAAGAATACTGAACTCTTCAAAACACGCACACGCACACACACACACACACACACACACACACACACACACACACACACACACACACACACACACACACACACACACACGACAATCGGTTATCAATGATAAGTGTAATAAATGTCTTGTTTCTATTCAATGTTTCACATCATTTCTCCTCATTCTTCTGACAATCGTTTATTGAATTAATGTATTCGGTGAATACAACTGATGATTTTAGTTGATCTGATACCTTTAACATTTCAGGGGAAAGGGGAGAAATCAAGGAATGAAACCAAGGAATTTAAAAACCAATACAACCGATTTAATTTGATGAAACCCATGAGTTTAACACAAAATAACAATGATGAATACACTCCAGAAATTCATGGAACAGTTGAAATGGCATGGATAGGTTTATATTAACTAATAATTCATTGCTTACAATTTCATTAGTAATTATTGACACCAAAATAATATATTTATACTAACATAATCCATTGTTTACAATACATACATTTTAAGTTTATTAACACTCATAGTTGCTGTTTGATAACAGCAATTATGTATGAATGAATATGTTTTGGTTTTGTCCACCTATTGAGTGTAAATAATATGATTGTTAAGGGCTCCCCTGAAAAACAGACTTGGTCCCAGCAAGACTTCCTGATTTTAATATTAAACAAAAAATAATATATCTTTATACTGAAGTTCCCGTGGAAAAAGCGAAGTGATATTTTCTTTTCTTTTTCTTTAACCTTTATTTTATCAGGAATAATCCCATTTGAGATTCAGTATCTCTTTTACAAGGGAGTCCTGGCCAAGACAGCAGCAAATAGTTCTGCATAAAACATGCATTAAAAAACAGACAACATAAAACAGTAGGGCCGAGCTCTCGGCCCTACTGTTTTTTCGCGTCGCATTGGTCGCGACGCGAATGCCACAGTGGTACAAGCGGTAGTCATGCTAGGTTAGTAATCATGAAGGCCGGTGTTTGATTCTCTCCACGGACGGTCATATTTTTGCTCTTTTAGTCAAACTTATTGACGCAATCGGCCTCTTTCCTTTTAACATTTTTGTATGATTTAGTACGATGGTATGATAATTATACGACGTAATGACGGGCTGCGACGCCTGGCTGGTATCGGCTGGCTGGCTGCGACGACAGCCACGGCTGGCCGCTGTCTGCCGCCGGCCACTGGCCGCTGGCTGCGGCTGGCAGCTGGCTCTGGCAGGCTGACCGACTAGGTCACGACCATAAAAGCGTTGCGACCCTTTTGGCGGCAAATAGGTCGCAACCAACCAGAGGTATGACTGAATGAGCGACCTGTGGCAGCCAGCCATTGTCACCATGGCTGCTACCACAACCAAAAGCCTATATGTTATCAGTTAACATGTCATTGAACAGAATAAATACACGTGCGTCAGTATAATAAAAAATAATAATATACCTAGCTTAGATATCGATAGACCAAAAGGCCTTTTTATAATATATATAAATAAATAGGCCTATTGGTCTATCCATCTATATTTAATTAATTTTTAATTAACTTTGTAATACAGTGATGTTTACAATATTTACATTGATTATATTGTATAGCCTATTGGCTTGATAAATGTCAGACTAATAAAATATCCTATGAAGAAAGTTATAGTGTAATATACTTTGATATAAGTGTAACAAAACAAATAAAAACTCTAATTCACAGACGCAATACCGTAAAAAAAAAAAGTTAAAATAAATATATAATGTGTCACGAATCATGATAGTCAAGTATTCAAATGTATAAACCAAAGAAAAAAATATGAAAATTGAAATTAAAGTTAAAAAAATTAAAGTGTCAATAATAATAGTAGGCTATAATAATAGCATAAATGCACAATTTAAAGGGGGCCAGTGACTATACAAATCTATAGTACATAAAAAGTGTGTGTAAACTGTAATATACTCTGATCCAACCACTTTCCATATTATAGGCACTATGTATTCCTGGGACCAGGGAGCACAATTCAGGAAGGTGGAATGAATAAATACGCACGTTTTGTCAAGGCCGAAGTTTGACTAATAGAGCAACAATCGATCTGACCGTGGAGAGAATCAATCACAAAACCCCTTGATTACTACCATAGCATCACTACCACTTACACCACTGTGGCTTTTATGTTAAATTCTGTTACACTTACGACCAATGAAAAACAACAGTGTCACCCCTCATGTTTCATTTGATAAAAACGACAGTGTTACCCCCTATGTTTTAATTGATAAATATCGACAGTGTTACCCATTATGTTTTTTTTCATGACGACCAATAAAAAACATAAGTGTTACCCCTTATGTTTTTTTTCATGACGACCAATAAAAAACGACAGTGTTACCCCTTTTGTTTTTTTTCATGATGATCAATAAAAAACGACAGTGTTACCCCCTATGTTTTAATTGATAAATATCGACAGTGTAACCATTATGTTTTTTTTCATGACGACCAATAAAAAACATAAGTGTTACCCCTTATGTTTTTTTTCATAACGACCAATAAAAAACGACAGTGTTACCCCTTGTGTTTTTTTTCATGACGACCAATAAAAAACGACAGTGTTACCCCTTGTGTTTTTTTTCATGACGACCAATAAAAAACAACAGTGTTACCCCTTTTGTTTTTTTTCATGACGATCAATAAAAAACGACAGTGTTACCCCCTATGTTTTAATTGATAAATATCGACAGTGTTACCCATTATGTCTTTTTTCATGACGACCAATAAAAAACATAACAGTGTTACCCCTTATGTTTTTTTTCATGACGACCAATAAAAAACGACAGTGTTACCCCTTTTGTTTTTTTTCATGACGATCAATAAAAAACGACAGTGTTACCCCCTATGTTTTAATTGATAAATATCAACAGTGTTACCCATTATGTTTTTTTCATGACGACCAATAAAACATTGGTCGTAGTATTATGTTGGTTCTGAGCAGGTGCCCTGCTCAGAACCAGGGTTCAAGAGGTACGGTATTGTATACCTCGTATTTCTCTATCATGTGAATGGTAAAGTCAAGTATAATCTCCAAGCACCCTCTGGTTAGCGTCTTGGTGGTGAAGCGGTCAGGGCTGTCGGTTAACGCTCTGTAGACTCAGGTTCGAGTCCCCGCACGCACGGCTAATAAGATTGAACTTCTTTCAGACACTACGTAGGTTCAGGCGCCCTGATCAGAACCAGGGTTCAAGAGGTACGGTATTGTATACCATGTATTTCTCTATCATGTGAATGGTAAAGTCAAGTATAACCTCCAAGCACGCTCTGGTTAGCGTCTTCGTGGTGAAGCGGTCAGGGCTGTCGGTTAACGCTCTGTAGACTCAGGTTCGAGTCCCCGCACGCACGGCTAATAAGAATGACGAGCTTTCAGCTACTACGTAGGTTCAGGCGCCCTGCTCAGAACCAGGGTTCATGAGGTACCATATTGGATACATCTTTTTTCCCTATCATGTGAGAAAGGTCAGGGCTGGTGGTTAACGGTTAGTTAACGCTCTGTAGACTAAGGTTCGAGTCCCCGCTCACCCGGCCACCAAGAAGGGAGTACCCCCAAACGGTCCCCAATGTGGTTCAAGAGGTACCTTAATGGATTAATCTTATTTCTCTATCATGTGAATGGTAAAATCAAGTATAACCTCCAAACATGATCTGGAGGCGTCTTGGTGGTGAAGCGGTCAGGGCTGTTGGTTAACGCTCTGTTGACTCAGGTTCGAGTCCCCGCAGGCACAGCTAATAAGAAGGATGAGCTTTCAGACACTATGTAGGTTCAGGTTTCCTGCTCAGAACCAAGGTTCAAGAGGTACCTTAATGGATACATCTTATTTCTCAATCATGTGAATGGTAAAGTCAAGTATAACCTCCAAACATGATCTGGCAGCGTCTTGATGGTGAAGCGGTCTGGGCTGATGGTTAACGGTTGGTTAGCGCTCTGTAGACTAAGGTACGAGTCCCCGCTTAAACGTCCACCAGAGGTACCTTAATGGATACATCTTATTTCTCTATCATGTGAATGGTAAAGTCAAGTATAACCTCCAAGCACACTCGGGTAAGCGTCTTGGTGGTGCAGCGGTCAGGGCTGTTGGTTAACGCTCTGTAGACTCAAGTTTGAGTCCCCGCATGCACGCACGGCTAATATGAATGATGAGCATTCAGACACTATGGTTCAGGTTCCCTGCTCCTTACCGGGGTTCAAGAGGTACCTTAATGGATACATCTTATTTCTCTATCATGTGAATGGTAAAGTCAAGTATAACCTCCAAACATGAACTGGTAAGTGTCTTGGTGGTGCAGCGGTCAGGGCTGTTGGTTAACGCTCTGTAGACTAAGGTTCGAGTCCCTGCTCACACAGACACCAGAGGTACCTTAATGGATACTTCTTATTTCTCAATCATGTGAATGGTAAAGTCAAGAATAACCTCCAAACATGTTCTTGTAAGCGTCTTGGTGGTGAAGCGGTCAGGGCTGGTGGTTAACGGTTGGTTAACGCTCTGTAGACTGATGTTCGAGTCCCTGCTCACACAGCCACCAGAAGTACCTTCATGGATACATCGTATTTCTCTATCATGTGAATGGTAAAGTCAAGTATAACGTCCAAACACGTTCTGGAAAGCATCTTGGTGGTGCAGTGGTCAGGGCTGGTGGTTAACGGTTGGTTAAAGCTCTGTAGACTCAGGTTCGAGGCCACGCACGCACAGCTAATAAGAATGACGAGCATTCAGACACTATGTAGGTTCAGGTGCCCTGCTCAGAACCAGGGTTCAAGAGGTACCGTAATGGATATATCTTATTTCTCAATCATGTGAATGGTAAAGTCAAGTATAACCTCCAAACATGTTCTGGTAAGCGTCTGGGTGGTGCAGCGGTCAGGGCTGTTGGCTAACGCTCTATAGACCAAGGTTCGAGTCCCTGCTCACACGGCCACCAGAGGTACGTTAATGGATACATCTTATTTCTCAATCATGTGAATGGTAAAGTCAAGTATAACCTCCAAACATGATCTTGTAAGCATCTGGGTGGTGAAGCGGTCAGGGCTGTTGGTTAACGCTCTGTAGACTAAGGTTCGAGTCCACGCTCACACGGCCACCAGAGGTACCTTAATTGATACATCTTATTTCTCTATCATGTGAATGGTAAAGTCAAGTATAACCTCCAAACACGTTCTGGTAAGCGTCTTTGTGGTGCTGCACCACCAAGTTTTAACTCCTCCCACAAATGTGTAAAGGGGGAGGAGTTATCATTTGTGGGAGGAGTTAAAATGTGTAAAGGGGAGGAGTTATCATTTGTGGGAGGAGTTATACTGTGTAAAGGGGAGGAGTTATCATATGTGGGAGGAGTTAGAATGTGTAAAGGGGAGGAGTTTACATATAATAAATGATAACTTTGTTAAATTTGTGGGATAACTCCTCCCCTTTACACATTATAACTCCTCCCACAAATGATAACTCCACCCCTTTACACATTTTAACTCCTCCCACAAATTGTAACTCCTCCCCTTTACACATTTTAACCCCTCCCACAAATTGTAACTCCTCCCCTTTACACATTTTAACCCCTCCCACAAATCGTAACTCCTCCCCTTTACACATTGTAACTCCTCCCACAAATTGTGACTCCTCCCCTTTACACATTAAAACTCCTCCCACAAATTGTAACTCCTCCCACAAATGTGTAAAGGGGAGGAGTTATCATTTGTGGGAGGAGTTATAAAGTGTAAATGGGAGGAGTCACAATTTGTGGGAGGAGTTACAATGTGTAAAGGGGAGGGGTCACAATTTGTGGGAGGAGTTAAAATGTGTAAAGGGGTGGAGTTATCATTTGTGGGAGGAGTTATACTGTGTAAAGGGGAGGAGTTATCATATGTGGGAGGAGTTATAATGTGTAAAGGGGAGGAGTTTATATATAATAAATGATAACTTTGTTAAATTTGTGGGATAACTCCTCCCCTTTACACATTTTAACTCCTCCCACAAATTGTAACTCCTCCCCTTTACACATTTTAACCCCTCCCACAAATTGTAACTCCTCCCCTTTACACATTTTAACTCCTCCCACAAATTGTGACCCCTCCCCTTTACACATTGTAACTCCTCCCACAAATTGTGACTCCTCCCATTTACACTTTATAACTCCTCCCACAAATGATAACTCCTCCCCTTTACACATTTGTGGGAGGAGTTACAATTTGTGGGAGGAGTTACAATGTGTAAAGGGGAGGAGTTACGATTTGTGGGAGGGGTTAAAATGTGTAAAGGGGAGGAGTTACAATTTGTGGGAGGAGTTATAATGTGTAAAGGGGAGGAGTTACAATTTGTGGGAGGAGTTATAATGTGTAAAGGGGAGGAGTTTATATATTATAAATGATAACTTTGTTAAATTTGTGGGATAACTCCTCCCCTTTACACATTTTAACTCCTCCCACAAATTGTGACTCCTCCCATTTACACTTTATAACTCCTCCCACAAATGATAACTCCTCCCCTTTACACATTTGTGGGAGGAGTTACAATTTGTGGGAGGAGTTACAATGTGTAAAGGGGAGGAGTTACGATTTGTGGGAGGGGTTAAAATGTGTAAAGGGGAGGAGTTATCATTTGTGGGAGGAGTTATACTGTGTAAAGGGGAGGAGTTATCATATGTGGGAGGAGTTATAATGTGTAAAGGGGAGGAGTTTATATATAATAAATGATAACTTTGTTAAATTTGTGGGATAACTCCTCCCCTTTACACATTTTAACTCCTCCCACAAATGATAACTCCTCCCCTTTACACATTTTAACCCCTCCCACAAATTGTGACTCCTCCCCTTTACACATTATAACTCCTCCCACAAATTGTAACTCCTCCCACAAATGTGTAAAGGGGAGGAGTTATCATTTGTGGGAGGAGTTATAAAGTGTAAATGGGAGGAGTCGCAATTTGTGGGAGGAGTTATAATGTGTAAAGGGGAGGAGTTACAATTTGTGGGAGGAGTTATAATGTGTAAAGGGGAGGAGTTACAATTTGTGGGAGGAGTTATAATGTGTAAAGGGGAGGAGTTTATATATTATAAATGATAACTTTGTTAAATTTGTGGGATAACTCCTCCCCTTTACACATTTGTGGGAGGAGTTACAATTTGTGGGAGGAGTTACAATGTGTAAAGGGGAGGAGTTACGATTTGTGGGAGGGGTTAAAATGTGTAAAGGGGAGGAGTTATCATTTGTGGGAGGAGTTATACTGTGTAAAGGGGAGGAGTTATCATATGTGGGAGGAGTTATAATGTGTAAAGGGGAGGAGTTTATATATAATAAATGATAACTTTGTTAAATTTGTGGGATAACTCCTCCCCTTTACACATTTTAACTCCTCCCACAAATGATAACTCCTCCCCTTTACACATTTTAACCCCTCCCACAAATTGTGACTCCTCCCCTTTACACATTATAACTCCTCCCACAAATTGTAACTCCTCCCACAAATGTGTAAAGGGGAGGAGTTATCATTTGTGGGAGGAGTTATAAAGTGTAAATGGGAGGAGTCACAATTTGTGGGAGGAGTTATAATGTGTAAAGGGGAGGAGTTACAATTTGTGGGAGGAGTTATAATGTGTAAAGGGGAGGAGTTACAATTTGTGGGAGGAGTTAAAATGTGTAAAGGGGAGGAGTTTATATATTATAAATGATAACTTTGTTAAATTTGTGGGATAACTCCTCCCCTTTACACATTTTAACTCCTCCCACAAATTGTAACTCCTCCCCTTTACACATTATAACCCCTCCCACAAATTGTAACCCCTCCCCTTTACACATTATAACTCCTCCCACAAATGATAACTCCTCCCCCTTTATACATTATAACCCCTCCCACAAATGATAACTCCTCCCCTTTACACATTACAACTCCTCCCACAAATGATAACTCCCCCCCTTTACACATTATAACTCCTCCCACAAATGATAACTCCTCCCCTTTACACATTATAACCCCTCCCACAAATTGTAACCCCTCCCCTTTACACATTATAACCCCTCCCACAAATTGTAACTCCTCCCCTTTACACATTATAACCCCTCCCACAAATTGTAACTCCTCCCCTTTACACATTATAACTCCTCCCACAAATGATAACTCCTCCCCTTTATCATTTTGTCTTTTTTATCGGACGTCATGGAAAAAATCATAAGGGGTAATACTGGTTTTTTATTGGTCGTCATGAAAAAAACATAAGGGGAAACACTGTCCATTTTTTTATCGATTGTCAAATTAAACAAGGTGTAGCAGTGTGGTTTTTCATCGCCCGTCATCAAACAAAACATAAGGGGTAACACCTGTTTTTTATAGGTCGTCATGGAAAAAAACATAAGGGGTAACACTGGTTTATTATCGGTCGTCATTGAAAAAAACATAAGGGGTAACACTGTGGTTTTTTATCGGTCGTCATGAAAAAAACCTAAGGGGTAATACTGTTGTTTTTTTATCGGTCGTCATGGAAAAAAACATAAGGGGTAACACTGGTTTTTTATCGGTCGTCATTGAAAAAAACATGAGGGGTAACACTGTGGTTTTTTATCGGTCGTCATGAAAAAAACCTAAGGGGTAATACTGTTGTTTTTTTATCGGTCGTCATGGAAAAAAACATAAGGGGTAACACTGTTGTTTTTTATCGGTCGTCATGGAAAAAAAAAGGGGTAACACTGTCGTTTTTTTCGATAGTCATGAAAAAAAACATAAGGGGTAACACTTGTTTTTTATCGGTCGTCATGGAAAAAAACATAAGGGGTAACACTGTCGTTTTTTTATCGGTCGTCATTGAAAAAAACATAAGGGGTAACATTGTCGTTTTTCATTTGTTGTCATTAAAAAAACAAAAGGGGTAACACTGTTGTTTTTTAATCGGCCATCATGAAAAAAACATAATGGCTAATAATACTGTTGTCTTTTATCGGTCGTCATGAAAAAAACATGAGGGGTAACACTTGTTTTTTCTCGGTCGTCATAAAAAAACAAAAGGGGTAACATTGTCTTTTTTCATTTGTTGTCATAAAAAAAACAAAAGGGGTAACACTGTTGTTTTTTAATCGGCCGTCATGAAAAAAACATAAGGGGTAACACTGTTGTTTTTTATCGGTCATCATGGAAAAAAACATAATGGGTAACACATCCTGCCTCATTACATGGTGTCAGAAAAGACGAATTCACGCCAAATATAAAATGGAAGCGCTAAAAGCACCGGAACCCCTACGGTTGGAAGGAAACATCGCCGACAAATGGAAGAGATGGAGACAAAAATTTGAACTTTACATGACCGCTACAGGCATGGAAGGAAGGTCGCAGAAGGTACAGAGCTGCACGTTGCTACACGTCATCGGGGATGAAGCTTTGGAGATCTACAACACTTTCGACTTCACACAACAAGAGGACAGAAACATACTCAAGGTACTACTGGACAAGTTCGAGAAACACTTCACCCCCCAAAATAATGTGACGTTTGAGAGACATGTGTTCAACACGCGTGTCCAGGCCCCCGGCGAAAGCATCGACCAGTTCATTACGGACTTGAGATCAAAGGCAAGGTCATGTGAGTACGCACAACTATGTGACAGCTTGATAAAGGACCGAATTGTTGTTGGAATAAGGGATGACCACGTAAGGGCAAAATTGTTGAGAACAACCGACCTAGACTTACCCAAGGCTATTGACATATGCCGAGCTGCAGAAGCTAGCCGTACACAATTGGACAAATTAAACACACAAACACAATCCGAATGTGCCGTTAACGAAATCAAACGGGAGCGCGAAAAAAATCAGCAGACGTCACCAGCCACCCCGTATAGGCAAAATACAATTCAGGACTGTAAATACTGCGGCCGAGACCATCAGAAGGGGAAATGTCAGGCATACGGTCAAAAGTGCAAGAACTGCGGGAAGATGAACCACTTCGCGAACAAATGCATGTCCAAAACAGCATCGTACAGGACAAGAAAGCCAGTGCACAGGTTAGAAGAACAATCCGAATCAGACCCAGACGAAATGTACTTGGACATGGTGAAGACAACCAGCGGGGAAGACTGGGAAGTGGACCTCGTCATTAACGACAAAAAAGTCAGATTCAAAATAGACACAGGCGCGCAATGCAACGTCATACCGGAATCCATCTACCGACAAGCAGACGCTCAAATTGAAAAATCTAAAGCAAAACTAGTGACTTACGGAAGACAGAGCCTGAAGCCAATGGGGAAATGCCAACTGCTCACGGAATACAAGCGGCGTTTTCATCACGTTGAATTCCAGGTGCTGAACCAGAAAGCAACACCACTGCTGGGCCTAACAACCTGTGTGAAACTCGGACTCATAAAGCGCATCAGAGAAATAAAGACAAGGCAAAGTCAAGAAATACGGACGGAATACGCAGACGTGTTTGAGGGACTGGGACGCTTCGAGGGAGAACAGCGCATCAAGATCAGAGCAGACGCACAGCCCATCATCCATGCCCCGAGAAGGGTCCCTGTCGCCCTGAGAGAGAAAATAAAGGCGGAACTGAAAAAGATGGAACAACTAGACGTCATCGAGAAAGTAACAGAACCGAGGCAGTGGGTGAGCAGCATGGTCGCAGTTTGGAAGCCAGAAAAACAGAAGATACGCATATGCATGGACCCCAAGGACCTGAACAACGCTATCGAGAGGGAACACTATCCCATGAGGACGATTGAAGAGGTGATGGCCCGGATGCCAGGAGCCAAGGTATTCAGCACACTTGACGCACAATGTGGCTACTGGCAGGTAAAGCTGGACAAGGAAAGCTCAGCGCTGTGCACATTCAACACCCCTTTCGGACGATACGCATACAAAAGACTACCATTCGGAATAAACACGGCCGGCGAAATATTCCAAAGACATGACAGAAATGTTTGAGGACATGGAGGGGGTGGAAGTAATCGTGGATGACATACTCGTATGGGGGACAAACGAAGAGCAACACAACCAAAGACTGGAAAGAGTGCTGAACCGAGTCAGGGAAAAGAACATCAAACTCAACCCAGAAAAATGCACATTCTGGGCGCAAGAAGTGAAATACATGGGACACATCTTGACAGCAGACGGACTTAAACCAGACCCCAAAAAAGTGGAGGCAGTCAACAAAATGCAAAAACCCACAAACAAGACTGAATTACAAACTTACCTTGGGATGATCACATACCTGGGGAAGTTCCTACCGCAATTATCCACCGTTACCGCCCCACTCCGGACGCTGCTGGAGAAAACCACAGAATGGATCTGGATGGAGGAACACGACAGGAGCTTCGAGAAACTGCAGGAAATGGTCACCGAGGCTCCAGTAGGCCTACTGAGATACTACGACGCGTCGAAGCCAGTCAAGCTAAGCGTGGACGCATCCAGTTGCGGAATAGGAGCCGTGCTTTTCCAAGACGAATGCTGCCCCATAGCTTACTCCTCAAAAGCCTTCACCGATACCCAAAAAAGATATGCGCAAATAGAAAAGGAGCTGGCTGCCATCATGTTTGGATGTGAAAAGTTCTACCAATACCTGTTCGGGCGAACATTCGAAGTCGAAACTATTGCATATTCTCGAAGAAAGTTGTCCAATCCCGGGTTGCTTTAACTCACTTCATTTATTATAAAGTCGTCGGCATGTTTCGGCATGGTAAGTGAAGCTATACGGAGGAAATTGAATCTAACACGTGTGAGAGATAATAACTCTGGCTACTTTCAGCCACGGGCAGAGGCCCGTGGCTGTCGCTGAAAATCTCTGGCGATCCCCACCTCGTGTCCTCAGGTAGAGACCACCAAGTGGGCGTGGCCTAGTGGGCGTGGCCGGGGTGCCGTAATGGCTTCGGCTTCTTCATATATTTAAAAGGCGCTGCCATCTGTGGCTGGAGCAGCCTCTAATAAGGTCTTGCTCCCCTTGTGGCTATGTATAGTATTTACGGCTTATATGTTTGGTCCTGCTTCATTTTGGTCTATGTGTGGGTAGCTTAGATTCTTAAAATACGTAACAATCCCTCCTTGGTCATCTTAGATGACCATACAATATTATTTTAAATCATAAACACCATTTACCACACCGAAAAAATATCCAAAGTAGGATCAATCATCAACACCATCAACCGTGTGGGAACAACTCTATCGAATAGAGAAAAACCACAACGCGTTCCCGATAATACTGGAACGGTATTCACATTGTGGGTCTCATTGGAAATACAGGTCATTATTAAACAATACAACAATGAACATATATCTTGTTATCATACAATCACATGGCCAAACAGCACACAAACAAAACTATCCATAGAAATCTTGAGCTAATACTTTTGGTCATGTGCTACAAGGTCATACAATTTTCATCATGTGCTAAAGTAAAAATTGGTAGTTATAATATAATTTTAAAATTTCAAAATGATTGATAGGCTAGCATGGATTTGGGGGGTTCAGGTGATCTTCGTGTATTGGTGATCACTGTTGTTTTTTAATCGGCCGTCTTGAAAAAAACATAATGGGTAACATTGTCGTTTTTCATTTGTTGTCATAAAAAAAACAAAAGGGGTAACAGTTGTTTTTTAATCGGCCGTCATGAAAAAAACATAAGGGGTAACACTTGTTTTTTTATCGGTCATCATGGAAAAAAACATAATGGGTAACACATCGTGTCTCATTACATGGTGTCAGAAAAGACGAATTCACGCCAAATATAAAATGGAAGCGCTAAAAGCACCGGAACCCCTACGGTTGGAAGGAAACATCGCCGACAAATGGAAGAGATGGAGACAAAAATTTGAACTTTACATGACCGCTACAGGCATGGAAGGAAGGTCGCAGAAGGTACAGAGCTGCACGTTGCTACACGTTATCGGGGATGAAGCTTTGGAGATCTACAACACTTTCGACTACACACAACAAGAGGACAGAAACATACTCAAGGTACTACTGGACAAGTTCGAGAAACACTTCACCCCCCAAAATAATGTGACGTTTGAGAGACATGTGTTCAACACGCGTGTCCAGGCCCCCGGCGAAAGCATCGACCAGTTCATTACGGACTTGAGATCAAAGGCAAGGTCATGTGAGTACGCACAACTATGTGACAGCTTGATAAAGGACCGAATTGTTGTGGGAATAAGGGATGACCACGTAAGGGCAAAATTGTTGAGAACAACCGACCTAGACTTACCCAAGGCTATTGACATATGCCGAGCTGCAGAAGCTAGCCGTACACAATTGGACAAATTAAACACACAAACACAAGCCGAATGTGCCGTTAACGAAATCAAACGGGAGAGCGAAAAAAAATCAGCAGACGTCACCAGCCACCCCGTATAGGCAAAATACAATTCAGGACTGCAAATACTGCGGCCGAGACCATCAGAAGGGGAAATGTCAGGCATACGGTCAAAAGTGCAAGAACTGCGGGAAGATGAACTACTTCGCGAACAAATGCATGTCCAAAACAGCATCGTACAGGACAAGAAAGCCAGTGCACAGGTTAGAAGAACAATCCGAATCAGACCCAGACGAAATGTACTTGGACATGGTGAAGACAACCAGCGGGGAAGACTGGGAAGTGGACCTCGTCATTAACGACAAAAAAGTCAGATTCAAAATAGACACAGGCGCGCAATGCAACGTCATACCGGAATCCATCTACCGACAAGCAGACGCTCAAATTGAAAAATCTAAAGCAAAACTAGTGACTTACGGAGGACATTGCCTGAAGCCAATGGGGAAATGCCAACTGCTCACGGAATACAAGCGGCGTTTTCATCACGTTTAATTCCAGGTGCTGAACCAGAAAGCAACACCACTGCTGTGCCTAACAACCTGTGTGAAACTCGGACTCATAAAGCGCATCAGAGAAATAAAGACAAGGCAAAGTCAAGAAATACGGACGGAATACGCAGACGTGTTTGAGGGACTGGGACGCTTCGAGGGAGAACAGCGCATCAAGATCAGAGCAGACGCACAGCCCATCATCCATGCCCCGAGAAGGGTCCCCGTCGCCCTGAGAGAGAAAATAAAGGCGGAACTGAAAAAGATGGAACAACTAGACGTCATTGAGAAAGTAACAGAACCGAGGCAGTGGGTGAGCAGCATGGTCGCAGTTTGGAAGCCAGAAAAACAGAAGATACGCATATGCATGGACCCCAAGGACCTGAACAACGCTATCGAGAGGGAACACTATCCCATGAGGACGATTGAAGAGGTGATGGCCCGGATGCCAGGAGCCAAGGTATTCAGCACACTTGACGCACAATGTGGCTACTGGCAGGTAAAGCTGGACAAGGAAGGCTCAGCGCTGTGCACATTCAACACCCCTTTCGGACGATACGCATACAAAAGACTACCATTCGGAATAAACACGGCCGGCGAAATATTCCAAAGACATGACAGAAATGTTTGAGGACATGGAGGGGGTGGAAGTAATCGTGGATGACATACTCGTATGGGGGACAAACGAAGAGCAACACAACCAAAGACTGGAAAGAGTGCTGAACCGAGTCAGGGAAAAGAACATCAAACTCAACCCAGAAAAATGCACATTCTGGGCGCAAGAAGTGAAATACATGGGACACATCTTGACAGCAGACGGACTTAAACCAGACCCCAAAAAAGTGGAGGCAGTCAACAAAATGCAAAAACCCACAAACAAGACTGAATTACAAACTTACCTTGGGATGATCACATACCTGGGGAAGTTCCTACTGCAATTATCCACCGTTACCGCCCCACTCCGGACGCTGCTGGAGAAAACCACAGAATGGATCTGGATGGAGGAACACGACAGGAGCTTCGAGAAACTGCAGGAAATGGTCACCGAGGCTCCAGTAGGCCTACTGAGATACTACGACGCGTCGAAGCCAGTCAAGCTAAGCGTGGACGCATCCAGTTGCGGAATAGGAGCCGTGCTTTTCCAAGACGAATGCTGCCCCATAGCTTACTCCTCAAAAGCCTTCACCGATACCCAAAAAAGATATGCGCAAATAGAAAAGGAGCTGGCTGCCATCATGTTTGGATGTGAAAAGTTCTACCAATACCTGTTCGGGCGAACATTCGAAGTCGAAACTATTGCATATTCTTGAAGAAAGTTGTCCAATCCCGGGTTGCTTTAACTCACTTCATTTATTATAAAGTCGTCGGCATGTTTCGGCATGGTAAGTGAAGCTATACGGAGGAAATTGAATCTAACACGTGTGAGAGATAATAACTCTGGCTACTTTCAGCCACGGGCACATGCCCGTGGCTGTCGCTGAAAATCTCTGGCGATCCCCACCTCGTGTCCTCAGGTAGAGACCGCCAAGTGGGCGTGGCCTAGTGGGCGTGGCCGGGGTGCCGTAATGGCTTCGGCTTGCTTCTTCATATATTTAAAAGGCGCTGCCATCTGTGGCTGGAGCAGCCTCTAATAAGGTCTTGCTCCCCTTGTGGCTATGTATAGTATTTACGGCTCATATGTTTGGTCCTGCTTCATTTTGGTCTATGTGTGGGTAGCTTAGATTCTTAAAATACGTAACAATCCCTCCTTGGTCATCTTAGATGACCATACAATATTATTTTAAATCATAAACACCATTTACCACACCGAAAACATATCCAAAGTAGGATCAATCATCAACACCATCAACCGTGTGGGAACAACTCTATCGAATAGAGAAAAACCACAACGCGTTCCCGATAATACTGGAACGGTATTCACATTGTGGGTCTCATTGGAAATACAGGTCATTATTAAACAATACAACAATGAACATATATCTTGTTATCATACAATCACATGGCCAAACAGCACACAAACAAAACTATCCATAGAAATCTTGAGCTAATACTTTTGGTCATGTGCTACAAGGTCATACAATTTTCATCATGTGCTAAAGTAAAAATTGGTAGTCATAATATAATTTTAAAATTTCAAAATGATTGATAGGCTAGCATGGATTTGGGGGGTTCAGGTGATCTTCGTGTATTGGTGATCACTGTTGTTTTTTAATCGGCCGTCTTGAAAAAAACATAATGGGTAACATTGTCGTTTTTCATTTGTTGTCATAAAAAAAACAAAAGGGGTAACAGTTGTTTTTTAATCGGTCGTCAGGAAAAAAACATAAGGGGTAACACTGTTGTTTTTTATCGGTCATCATAGAAAAAAACATAATGGGTAACACATCGTGTCTCATTACATGGTGTCAGAAAAGACGAATTCACGCCAAATATAAAATGGAAGCGCTAAAAGCACCGGAACCCCTACGGTTGGAAGGAAACATCGCCGACAAATGGAAGAGATGGAGACAAAAATTTGAACTTTACATGACCGCTACAGTTATGGAAGGAAGGTCGCAGAAGGTACAGAGCTGCACGTTGCTACACGTTATCGGGGATGAAGCTTTGGAGATCTACAACACTTTCGACTTCACACAACAAGAGGACAGAAACATACTCAAGGTACTACTGGACAAGTTCGAGAATCACTTCACCCCCCAAAATAATGTGACGTTTGAGAGACATGTGTTCAACACGCGTGTCCAGGCCCCCGGCGAAAGCATCGACCAGTTCATTACGGACTTGAGATCAAAGGCAAGGTCATGTGAGTACGCACAACTATGCGACAGCTTGATAAAGGACCGAATTGTTGTGGGAATAAGGGATGACCACGTAAGGGCAAAATTGTTGAGAACAACCGACCTAGACTTACCCAAGGCTATTGACATATGCCGAGCTGCAGAAGCTAGCCGTACACAATTGGACAAATTAAACACACAAACACAAGCCGAATGTGCCGTTAACGAAATCAAACGGGAGCGCGAAAAAAATCAGCAGACGTCACCAGCCACCCCGTATAGGCAAAATACAATTCAGGACTGTAAATACTGCGGCCGAGACCATCAGAAGGGGAAATGTCAGGCATACGGTCAAAAGTGCAAGAACTGCGGGAAGATGAACCACTTCGCGAACAAATGCATGTCCAAAACAGCATCGTACAGGACAAGAAAGCCAGTGCACAGGTTAGAAGAACAATCCGAATCAGACCCAGACGAAATGTACTTGGACATGGTGAAGACAACCAGCGGGGAAGACTGGGAAGTGGACCTCGTCATTAACGACAAAAAAGTCAGATTCAAAATAGACACAGGCGCGCAATGCAACGTCATACCGGAATCCATCTACCGACAAGCAGACGCTCAAATTGAAAAATCGAAAGCAAAACTAGTGACTTACGGAGGACAGTGCCTGAAGCCAATGGGGAAATGCCAACTGCTCACGGAATACACGTTTTCATCACGTTGAATTCCAGGTGCTGAACCAGAAAGCAACACCACTGCTGGGCCTAACAACCTGTGTGAAACTCGGACTCATAAAGCGCATCAGAGAAATAAAGACAAGGCAAAGTCAAGAAATACGGACGGAATACGCAGACGTGTTTGAGGGACTGGGACGCTTCGAGGGAGAACAGCGCATCAAGATCAGAGCAGACGCACAGCCCATCATCCATGCCCCGAGAAGGGTCCCCGTCGCCCTGAGAGAGAAAATAAAGGCGGAACTGAAAAAGATGGAACAACTAGACGTCATCGAGAAAGTAACAGAACCGAGGCAGTGGGTGAGCAGCATGGTCGCAGTTTGGAAGCCAGAAAAACAGAAGATACGCATATGCATGGACCTCAAGGACCTGAACAACGCTATCGAGAGGGAACACTATCCCATGAGGACGATTGAAGAGGTGATGGCCCGGATGCCAGGAGCCAAGGTATTCAGCACACTTGACGCACAATGTGGCTACTGGCAGGTAAAGCTGGACAAGGAAAGCTCAGCGCTGTGCACATTCAACACCCCTTTCGGACGATACGCATACAAAAGACTACCATTCGGAATAAACACGGCCGGCGAAATATTCCAAAGACATGACAGAAATGTTTGAGGACATGGAGGGGGTGGAAGTAATCGTGGATGACATACTCGTATGGGGGACAAACGAAGAGCAACACAACCAAAGACTGGAAAGAGTGCTGAACCGAGTCAGGGAAAAGAACATCAAACTCAACCCAGAAAAATGCACATTCTGGGCGCAAGAAGTGAAATACATGGGACACATCTTGACAGCAGACGGACTTAAACCAGACCCCAAAAAAGTGGAGGCAGTCAACAAAATGCAAAAACCCACAAACAAGACTGAATTACAAACTTACCTTGGGATGATCACATACCTGGGGAAGTTCCTACCGCAATTATCCACCGTTACCGCCCCACTCCGGACGCTGCTGGAGAAAACCACAGAATGGATCTGGATGGAGGAACACGACAGGAGCTTCGAGAAACTGCAGGAAATGGTCACCGAGGCTCCAGTAGGCCTACTGAGATACTACGACGCGTCGAAGCCAGTCAAGCTAAGAGTGGACGCATCCAGTTGCGGAATAGGAGCCGTGCTTTTCCAAGACGAATGCTGCCCCATAGCTTACTCCTCAAAAGCCTTCACCGATACCCAAAAAAGATATGCGCAAATAGAAAAGGAGCTGGCTGCCATCATGTTTGGATGTGAAAAGTTCTACCAATACCTGTTCGGGCGAACATTCGAAGTCGAAACTATTGCATATTCTCGAAGAAAGTTGTCCAATCCCGGGTTGCTTTAACTCACTTCATTTATTATAAAGTCGTCGGCATGTTTCGGCATGGTAAGTGAAGCTATACGGAGGAAATTGAATCTAACACGTGTGAGAGATAATAACTCTGGCTACTTTCAGCCACGGGCACATGCCCGTGGCTGTCGCTGAAAATCTCTGGCGATCCCCACCTCGTGTCCTCAGGTAGAGACCGCCAAGTGGGCGTGGCCTAGTGGGCGTGGCCGGGGTGCCGTAATGGCTTCGGCTTGCTTCTTCATATATTTAAAAGGCGCTGCCATCTGTGGCTGGAGCAGCCTCTAATAAGGTCTTGCTCCCCTTGTGGCTATGTATAGTATTTACGGCTCATATGTTTGGTCCTGCTTCATTTTGGTCTATGTGTGGGTAGCTTAGATTCTTAAAATACGTAACAATCCCTCCTTGGTCATCTTAGATGACCATACAATATTATTTTAAATCATAAACACCATTTACCACACCGAAAACATATCCAAAGTAAGATCAATCATCAACACCATCAACCGTGTGGGAACAACTCTATCGAATAGAGAAAAACCACAACGCGTTCCCGATAATACTGGAACGGTATTCACATTGTGGGTCTCATTGGAAATACAGGTCATTATTAAACAATACAACAATGAACATATATCTTGTTATCATACAATCACATGGCCAAACAGCACACAAACAAAACTATCCATAGAAATCTTGAGCTAATACTTTTGGTCATGTGCTACAAGGTCATACAATTTTCATCATGTGCTAAAGTAAAAATTGGTAGTCATAATATAATTTTAAAATTTCAAAATGATTGATAGGCTAGCATGGATTTGGGGGGTTCAGGTGATCTTCGTGTATTGGTGATCACTGTTGTTTTTTAATCGGCCGTCTTGAAAAAAACATAATGGGTAACATTGTCGTTTTTCATTTGTTGTCATAAAAAAAACAAAAGGGGTAACAGTTGTTTTTTAATCGGTCGTCAGGAAAAAAACATAAGGGGTAACACTGTTGTTTTTTATCGGTCATCATAGAAAAAAACATAATGGGTAACACATCGTGTCTCATTACATGGTGTCAGAAAAGACGAATTCACGCCAAATATAAAATGGAAGCGCTAAAAGCACCGGAACCCCTACGGTTGGAAGGAAACATCGCCGACAAATGGAAGAGATGGAGACAAAAATTTGAACTTTACATGACCGCTACAGTTATGGAAGGAAGGTCGCAGAAGGTACAGAGCTGCACGTTGCTACACGTTATCGGGGATGAAGCTTTGGAGATCTACAACACTTTCGACTTCACACAACAAGAGGACAGAAACATACTCAAGGTACTACTGGACAAGTTCGAGAATCACTTCACCCCCCAAAATAATGTGACGTTTGAGAGACATGTGTTCAACACGCGTGTCCAGGCCCCCGGCGAAAGCATCGACCAGTTCATTACGGACTTGAGATCAAAGGCAAGGTCATGTGAGTACGCACAACTATGCGACAGCTTGATAAAGGACCGAATTGTTGTGGGAATAAGGGATGACCACGTAAGGGCAAAATTGTTGAGAACAACCGACCTAGACTTACCCAAGGCTATTGACATATGCCGAGCTGCAGAAGCTAGCCGTACACAATTGGACAAATTAAACACACAAACACAAGCCGAATGTGCCGTTAACGAAATCAAACGGGAGCGCGAAAAAAATCAGCAGACGTCACCAGCCACCCCGTATAGGCAAAATACAATTCAGGACTGTAAATACTGCGGCCGAGACCATCAGAAGGGGAAATGTCAGGCATACGGTCAAAAGTGCAAGAACTGCGGGAAGATGAACCACTTCGCGAACAAATGCATGTCCAAAACAGCATCGTACAGGACAAGAAAGCCAGTGCACAGGTTAGAAGAACAATCCGAATCAGACCCAGACGAAATGTACTTGGACATGGTGAAGACAACCAGCGGGGAAGACTGGGAAGTGCACCTCGTCATTAACGACAAAAAAGTCAGATTCAAAATAGACACAGGCGCGCAATGCAACGTCATACCGGAATCCATCTACCGACAAGCAGACGCTCAAATTGAAAAATCGAAAGCAAAACTAGTGACTTACGGAGGACAGTGCCTGAAGCCAATGGGGAAATGCCAACTGCTCACGGAATACACGTTTTCATCACGTTGAATTCCAGGTGCTGAACCAGAAAGCAACACCACTGCTGGGCCTAACAACCTGTGTGAAACTCGGACTCATAAAGCGCATCAGAGAAATAAAGACAAGGCAAAGTCAAGAAATACGGACGGAATACGCGGACGTGTTTGAGGGACTGGGACGCTTCGAGGGAGAACAGTGCATCAAGATCAGAGCAGACGCACAGCCCATCATCCATGCCCCGAGAAGGGTCCCCGTCGCCCTGAGAGAGAAAATAAAGGCGGAACTGAAAAAGATGGAACAACTAGACGTCATCGAGAAAGTAACAGAACCGAGGCAGTGGGTGAGCAGCATGGTCGCAGTTTGGAAGCCAGAAAAACAGAAGATACGCATATGCATGGACCCCAAGGACCTGAACAACGCTATCGAGAGGGAACACTATCCCATGAGGACGATTGAAGAGGTGATGGCCCGGATGCCAGGAGCCAAGGTATTCAGCACACTTGACGCACAATGTGGCTACTGGCAGGTAAAGCTGGACAAGGAAAGCTCAGCGCTGTGCACATTCAACACCCCTTTCGGACGATACGCATACAAAAGACTACCATTCGGAATAAACACGGCCGGCGAAATATTCCAAAGACATGACAGAAATGTTTGAGGACATGGAGGGGGTGGAAGTAATCGTGGATGACATACTCGTATGGGGGACAAACGAAGAGCAACACAACCAAAGACTGGAAAGAGTGCTGAACCGAGTCAGGGAAAAGAACATCAAACTCAACCCAGAAAAATGCACATTCTGGGCGCAAGAAGTGAAATACATGGGACACATCTTGACAGCAGACGGACTTAAACCAGACCCCAAAAAAGTGGAGGCAGTCAACAAAATGCAAAAACCCACAAACAAGACTGAATTACAAACTTACCTTGGGATGATCACATACCTGGGGAAGTTCCTACCGCAATTATCCACCGTTACCGCCCCACTCCGGACGCTGCTGGAGAAAACCACAGAATGGATCTGGATGGAGGAACACGACAGGAGCTTCGAGAAACTGCAGGAAATGGTCACCGAGGCTCCAGTAGGCCTACTGAGATACTACGACGCTTCGAAGCCAGTCAAGCTAAGCGTGGACGCATCCAGTTGCGGAATAGGAGCCGTGCTTTTCCAAGACGAATGCTGCCCCATAGCTTACTCCTCAAAAGCCTTCACCGATACCCAAAAAAGATATGCGCAAATAGAAAAGGAGCTGGCTGCCATCATGTTTGGATGTGAAAAGTTCTACCAATACCTGTTCGGGCGAACATTCGAAGTCGAAACTATTGCATATTCTCGAAGAAAGTTGTCCAATCCCGGGTTGCTTTAACTCACTTCATTTATTATAAAGTCGTCGGCATGTTTCGGCATGGTAAATGAAGCTATACGGAGGAAATTGAATCTAACACGTGTGAGAGATAATAACTCTGGCTACTTTCAGCCACGGGCAGAGGCCCGTGGCTGTCCGCGGCTGTCGCTGAAAATCTCTGGCGATCCCCACCTCGTGTCCACAGGTAGAGACCGCCAAGTGGGCGTGGCCTAGTGGGCGTGGCCGGGGTGCCGTAATGGCTTCGGCTTCTTCATATATTTAAAAGGCGCTGCCATCTGTAGCTGGAGCAGCCTCTAATAAGGTCTTGCTCCCCTTGTGGCTATGTATAGTATTTACGGCTTATATGTTTGGTCCTGCTTCATTTTGGTCTATGTGTGGGTAGCTTAGATTCTTAAAATACGTAACAATCCCTCCTTGGTCATCTTAGATGACCATACAATATTATTTTAAATCATAAACACCATTTACCACACCGAAAACATATCCAAAGTAGGATCAATCATCAACACCATCAACCGTGTGGGAACAACTCTATCGAATAGAGAAAAACCACAACGCGTTCCCGATAATACTGGAACGGTATTCACATTGTGGGTCTCATTGGAAATACAGGTCATTATTAAACAATACAACAATGAACATATATCTTGTTATCAAACAATCACATGGCCAAACAGCACACAAACAAAACTATCCATAGAAATCTTGAGCTAATACTTTGTCATGTGCTACAAGGTCATACAATTTTCATCATGTGCTAAAGTAAAAATTGGTAGTCATAATATAATTTTAAAATTTCAAAATGATTGATAGGCTAGCATGGATTTGGGGGGTTCAGGTGATCTTCGTGTATTGGTGATCACTGTTGTTTTTTAATCGGCCGTCTTGAAAAAAACATAATGGGTAGCATTGTCGTTTTTCATTTGTTGTCATAAAAAAAACAAAAGGGGTAACAGTTGTTTTTTAATCGGCCGTCATGAAAAAAACATAATGGGTAACACATCGTGTCTCATTACATGGTGTCAGAAAAGACGAATTCACGCCAAATATAAAATGGAAGCGCTAAAAGCACCGGAACCCCTACGGTTGGAAGGAAACATCGCCGACAAACAAATGAAAGAGATGGAGACAAAAATTTGAACTTTACATGACCGCTACAGGCATGGAAGGAAGGTCGCAGAAGGTACAGAGCTGCACGTTGCTACACGTCATCGGGGATGAAGCTTTGGAGATCTACAACACTTTCGACTTCACACAACAAGAGGACAGAAACATACTCAAGGTACTACTGGACAAGTTCGAGAAACACTTCACCCCCCAAAATAATGTGACGTTTGAGAGACATGTGTTCAACACGCGTGTCCAGGCCCCCGGCGAAAGCATCGACCAGTTCATTACGGACTTGAGATCAAAGGCAAGGTCATGTGAGTACGCACAACTATGTGACAGCTTGATAAATGACCGAATTGTTGTGGGAATAAGGGATGACCACGTAAGGGCAAAATTGTTGAGAACAACCGACCTAGACTTACCCAAGGCTATTGACATATGCCGAGCTGCAGAAGCTAGCCGTACACAATTGGACAAATTAAACACACAAACACAAGCCGAATGTGCCGTTAACGAAATCAAACGGGAGCGCGAAAAATATCAGCAGACGTCACCAGCCACCCCGTATAGGCAAAATACAATTCAGGACTGTAAATACTGCGGCCGAGACCATCAGAAGGGGAAATGTCAGGCATACGGTCAAAAGTGCAAGAACTGCGGGAAGATGAACCACTTCGCGAACAAATGCATGTCCAAAACAGCATCGTACAGGACAAGAAAGCCAGTGCACAGGTTAGAAGAACAATCCGAATCAGACCCAGACGAAATGTACTTGGACATGGTGAAGACAACCAGCGGGGAAGACTGGGAAGTGGACCTCGTCATTAACGACAAAAAAGTCAGATTCAAAATAGACACAGGCGCGCAATGCAACGTCATACCGGAATCCATCTACCGACAAGCAGACGCTCAAATTGAAAAATCTAAAGCAAAACTAGTGACTTACGGAGGACAGTGCCTGAAGCCAATGGGGAAATGCCAACTGCTCACGGAATACAAGCGGCGTTTTCATCACGTTGAATTCCAGGTGCTGAACCAGAAAGCAACACCACTGCTGGGCCTAACAACCTGTGTGAAACTCAGACTCATAAAGCGCATCAGAGAAATAAAGACAAGGCAAAGTCAAGAAATACGGACGGAATACGCAGACGTGTTTGAGGGACTGGGACGCTTCGAGGGAGAACAGCGCATCAAGATCAGAGCAGACGCACAGCCCATCATCCATGCCCCGAGAAGGGTCCCCGTCGCCCTGAGAGAGAAAATAAAGGCGGAACTGAAAAAGATGGAACAACTAGACGTCATCGAGAAAGTAACAGAACCGAGGCAGTGGGTGAGCAGCATGGTCGCAGTTTGGAAGCCAGAAAAACAGAAGATACGCATATGCATGGACCCCAAGGACCTGAACAACGCTATCGAGAGGGAACACTATCCCATGAGGACGATTGAAGAGGTGATGGCCCGGATGCCAGGAGCCAAGGTATTCAGCACACTTGACGCACAATGTGGCTACTGGCAGGTAAAGCTGGACAAGGAAAGCTCAGCGCTGTGCACATTCAATTCAATTCAATTCAATTTTATTTGTATAGCCCTTAATCACCATTACAGTCTCAAAGGGCTTAACAGGCCAAATATTTGTGACACCCCCCTTTACCCATGCCCCCACACGGGCAAGAAAAAACTCCCTTGAATCAGCAAGGAAGAAATCTTGAGAAGAAACGCAGTGTAGGGGATCCCTTCTTCCAGGGATGGTCAGGAGTGCACTGGGTGCCACAGATGGCATACAGGTAAATACATGTACATCATATTAAAATGGTGATGGGGTTCTGGCCGGTTATCCATGAGGAGAGTCCAGGCATCCAGTCCAGCACCCGCAGCACGCTACAACTGACAGAATAGTGAATTAGAACGGAAAAGTACATAGTGGGAATGTATAATGTAATAAGAAAAGCACAAGCAAACAGAGTAGTCTTCACTACGCATCTGTTGTTTTCACACTCCAAATGCAAGATTGTAGAGGTGCGTTTTGAGCTTCCCTTTGAATAGCTCCACAGAGTCAGCTTCCCTGATCGCTGATGGCAGCCTATTCCATAAAAAGGGGGCTCGATAGGCAAATGCTCTCTGTCCAGCCGATTTCTTTTTAACCTTCGGCAATGAAAGAAGGCCGGCTCCCGAAGACCGGAGAGACCGAGAAGGACTATAAGGAATAATCAGGTCCTTCAGGTACAATGGAGATAGTCCATGCAAGGCTTTATAGGTTAGCAATAGCACCTTAAAGTCTGATCTGAAAGTTATTGGTAGCCAATGTAAAGAGGCGAGAATAGGTGTAATATGATCAAACTTTCTCGTTCTGGTCAGCAATCTAGCTGCCGCATTGTGTACCAGCTGTAGACTCTTTATAGTAGAGTTCGGTAATCCCGAGAACAGTGCATTGCAATAGTCCAGTCTTGACGAGACAAACGCATGAATCAGTGTCTCTGCATCCGCTACAGATAACATTGATCTGATTCTTGCAATGTTTCTCAAATGGAAAAAGGCAATTCTAGTTATACTTCTTATATGCTGATCAAAGCATAGTTGAGGGTCAAACAAGACACCAAGATTTCTGACGGATGCACTCTGTGGGATGGCGAAGCCATCCAACCACAGAGAGACATCCTCAAACTTTTCCCGGTCCCGCTTCGAGCCGATAATCATAAGCTCTGTCTTCCCAGTATTAAGCTGTAGGAAGTTTTGTGACATCCAGCCCTTCACAGCAGCCAAACAGGACTCAACCTTTTGAATCTGGGCAGAATCCCCGGAATCTACAGGAATGTAGAGCTGGGTGTCATCCGCATAGCAATGGAAACTAATTCCGAAGCCACGGATAACGTCACCGAGGGGAAGCATATAAATTGCAAAAAGCAATGGACCAAGAACCGACCCTTGTGGTACGCCAAAGCGCAATTTATAATGCTTTGATTCTGCACCCTCATGAAGCACAAATTGGGTTCTATCTGTGAGGTACGATTCAAGCCAACCAAGAGCCGTACCCCCGAAACCAACATAGTGTTCAAGACGGTGAAGAAGAGTGCCATGGTCAATCGTATCAAACGCAGCGCTCAGATCCAACATCACAAGCATTGTGCTTGTGTTTTTATCCAAAGCAAGAAGGATGTCATTTACAACTCTTGTAATAGCAGTTTCAGTTGAGTGGAAATTCCTGAACCCCGACTGGAAAGGTTCGAAGAGATTATTCCTCGTCAAATAATCAACAATTTGCTTTGCTACAATCCTTTCCTGTACCTTAGACAAGAAGGGCAGATTCGATATAGGCCGATAGTTCCTGACTAATTCAGGATCTAGGCCAGGCTTTTTGAGTAGCGGTTTTAACACCGCAGCCTTGAAATTGGAAGGAACAATTCCTGTTGAAAAAGAAAGATTCATAAGCAAGAGGATAACAGGCCCCACCGTTGGAAAAAGTTCCTTAAGAACCCTAGAAGGGAGCGGATCCAACATACAAGTTGTTGGCTTTGAGGCCTTTATCACCCTTTCAAGTTCCACCAAGGAAATCGCCTTAAACTCCAAAAGAGTTGCGTCAGAGTTCACCATCCTACTTGGCAGAACCCCATCCTGCCCCACAGGATGTGTAGGATTAGCCGCCCGGTAAGCATCAATTTCCTCTCTAATTGATTGAATCTTATTCTCAAAGAAATCCATGAATTCACCTGCCGAGATCGAGGAGCCTACAGTCTGATTCTGTTTCTGAGTGAGACTCCTCACCGTGTCAAAAAGAAACTTAGGATTATTTCTATTCAAATTAATGATACTAGAAAAGTAGGCATTCCTGGCGATAGTCAGCGCACCCTTATAGGTGACCAGACTATTATGCCATGCAAGATGAAAGACCTCAAGTTTAGTCGAGCGCCATTTGCGTTCAAGGATCCTGCAATTACGCTTCAAAATGCGAGTTTCTGCATTAAACCAAGGAGCTGGTTTTTTCACTGTTCGTTTTTTAGTTACGTACGGAGCAACTGAATCAATGGCAACAGACAAGGCAATGTTGAGGTCATCAGTAAGGCACTCCACAGAACCACTATAGTTACAGAGAGGTGCAAGTGAACCAGATAACTTATCTTCCATGGCTGTAATGGTTGCAGGTGTGATGCGGCGACAGCTGAAAGTAGCTTGCTGATTGTCGCAGGGGCAGGATACCACCACCTGGAAAGTGAGCAAAAAGTGGTCTGATAAAGCTGAGGTGTAGGAAGAGACCACTAGCTGCGAAATGTCAACACCGCGGGTCAGAACGAGATCCAACGTGTTTCCACCGATGTGGGTTGGTTGCTGGACGAGCTGTTTGAAGCCAAGCGTATCTGTAATGGACAGAAAAGCCCTTGCGAGGGCATCAGACGGGTTATTCACGTGAATGTTGAAATCCCCAATAAGCAAAATATTGTCTGAATATGTAGCCAAATCAGCTGCAAAGTCAGAAAACTCATCCAGAAAAACTGAATACGGTCCTGGAGGGCGGTATACTACAGCTAAAACAAAAGAGTCTGGAACTCGTTTTGCTTCTCGAGGAGCTGAGGTGCAGAGCGCTAGCACCTCAAAGGATCTGAAAATATATCTATTCTTCGGCTTTAAATTAAGCTTAGAATTAGATATCAGGGCTACTCCACCACCTTTCTTAACTTCTCTAGATACTTGGGTGCTAACGTAATGGGGTGGAGTAGCTTCGTTTAAGGCTAGAAACTCATCTGGTTTTAACCAGGTTTCAGAAAGCCCCAGTATGTCGATCTTTTTATCAATAATTAAATCATGGACCAAGAGCGCCTTCGATGAAAGCGACCTTATGTTCATGAACCCTATTCTGAGTACTTCCCTTTTATTATTTTCAGGGGGAGTCTGGTTAACACTCAGCTCTGAAGCGGTCAAGGGGATACCGCGGTTTCGACATACTGGTTGCGGCCCTCGTCTGCGGGTTTTACACCTCGAGACAGCGCGAGGCCGCACCACCGTACATATAGGTACAGGGTTATTTTCAGAGGGAGTCTGGTTAACACTCAGCTCTGAGGCGATCAGTGGCATCGCCAGAGTTGGACTTACTGGTCGCGGCGCTCGCCTGCGGGTTTTACACCTCGGGACAGAGCGGGGCCGCGCCACCGTACATATAGGTACAGTGTTAATTTCAGGGGGAGTCCGGTTAGTTGTTAGTATTTGATTTGACATGCGGTTTATCATGCGATTTGCCATGCGATTTTGCACGCCTGTACTAGGTACAGCGTTAATTTCTGAGGGAGTGTGGTTAACACTCAGCTCTGTCATGCGAGTTAACATGCGATTTTGCACGACTGTACATATAGGTACAGCGTTAATTTCATGCGATGCGTCATGCGATTTACCATGCAATTTGACATGCGATTTGACATGCGGTTTGACATGCAGTTTTGGCCCACCGTACATATAGGTACAGCGTTAGTTACAGAGGGAGTCCGGTTAACACTCAGCTCTGAAACAATTGGTGCAATAGATCCTGGTTCCCCTAACCCATCTGCTATTCTAGACTCTGTTCTAGACTCTGCAACGTAGACTATCATGTTGCTAGCAGGTTTACTAAACTCCTGCAGCCCAGCGTGCTGTGAGTGGATGAGTCACGCGTGACTAAGACATCTATCTATGTTTTTTGACATAATTGAGGCACCTAACCCAGTAGGGTGTAGGCCGTCTCTCATGAGCACACCAGGGCGACCCCACAGGGAGGGCCAGTTATCTATGAAACCAAAGCCCTGCTCTGAGCTATATAGGGCCAGCCAGCGATTTAGAGACAATAGTCTACTATAACGCTCATCATTACCCTTATCGGGTAGAGGGCCAGAGAGAATTAATCGATGCCGACACATCTTTCTGGCGAAGTCACAAAGCCTAGCTATGTTGCTTTTTGTGACCTCAGTTTGTCTTGTCCTAGCATCGTTGGTGCCAACATGAACTACAATGTTGTCGAAGCTAATGTCGGTGTTTGGTGCATCTAATCTAACTCCGTATGAGGTCTCACCGCATGTTAGCACCCTAAGTTTAGCTTCAATGTCGGGAGCCCTGGCCCCGGGTAGGCAAATAACTGTCGCTGGCGAGTGTAGCCTAACTTTACGTGTAACAGAGTCACCTATGACTAGCGTTTCTACCCCCGAAAAAGACTTGCGAGGCAGGGTACTGACCGCAACCTGCCTCGCAAGTGGTTCTGCCGACAGGATTGCCTTGACGGAGTCACTGCTAACGATAGCGTTAGCTCCACGAGTCCGCCTGGCGGGTCTCTTCTCTATACTTTCTGGAATAACTGTTTTCTCTACTCTCGCTACCCTTTCATCCTCTAACTGAGAGATACGTCTCTCTAACAGAGCTATCTTATCCATGAGAAAGGCAGAGCAAGAACAATCCCAATCCATGCTTACCGTGGTTGATGCAGACGGAGCTCCGGCGAGGAAACAGCGAATACAGTACAGAGTATGCAGAACAGGTCACAGATATAACTACCGAAAAATAGATACAAACCGAGATAGCAGGTCGACGCTAAGCGTCCTGCTAACCAAACCAAACAAACCAAACCAAGCCGGCTACCCGGAAGTTGCGTCTGCGGCGTCACACGGCTGCGTCTGCGGCGTCACACTGCAGCCTTCGGATCAGCCTGTGGAGAGCATGTGGAGAGAGCACAGTGCAAACCCTCGGATACAGAGACACTGTTAAAAACCCTCGGATACGGAGACACTGTTAGAACCCTTGGCTACAGAGACACTGTTAAAAACCCTCGGCTACAGAGACATTGTTAAAACCCTCGGCTACAGAGGCACTGTTAAAACCCTTGGATACAGAGAAACTGTTAAAACCCTCGGATACAGAGACACAGTTAAAACCCTCGGATACAAAGACACTGTTAAAACCCTCGGATACAGAGACACTGTTAAAAACCCTCGGATACAAAGACACTGTTAAAACCCTTGGATACAGAGACACTGTTAAACCCTGTGTGTGTGTGTGTTAAAACCCTGTGTGTGTGCGTTAGACACTGTTAAAACCCTGGGATACAGAGACACTGTTAAAACCCTTCGGATACAGAGACACTGTTAAAACCCTGGGATACAGAGACACGGTTAAAACCCTCGGCTACAGAGACACAATAAAAAACAAGCACAACTAGACAATAATTTAGCTCCAGTCGTCTTGTCCCGGTGTCCTCGCACAGCCTCCAGGCAGCCCAGCACGCAATGTTCTGAACAAACGTCAGCTGCTTCCTGCTTCCTGTCCAATCACAACAACAATCATTCAACACCCCTTTCGGACGATACGCATACAAAAGACTACCATTCGGAATAAACACGGCCGGCGAAATATTCCAAAGACATGACAGAAATGTTTGAGGACATGGAGGGGGTGGAAGTAATCGTGGATGACATACTCGTATGGGGGACAAACGAAGAGCAACACAACCAAAGACTGGAAAGAGTGCTGAACCGAGTCAGGGAAAAGAACATCAAACTCAACCCAGAAAAATGCACATTCTGGGCGCAAGAAGTGAAATACATGGGACACATCTTGACAGCAGACGGACTTAAACCAGACCCCAAAAAAGTGGAGGCAGTCAACAAAATGCAAAAACCCACAAACAAGACTGAATTACAAACTTACCTTGGGATGATCACATACCTGGGGAAGTTCCTACCGCAATTATCCACCGTTACCGCCCCACTCCGGACGCTGCTGGAGAAAACCACAGAATGGATCTGGATGGAGGAACACGACAGGAGCTTCGAGAAACTGCAGGAAATGGTCACCGAGGCTCCAGTAGGCCTACTGAGATACTACGACGCGTCGAAGCCAGTCAAGCTAAGCGTGGACGCATCCAGTTGCGGAATAGGAGCCGTGCTTTTCCAAGACGAATGCTGCCCCATAGCTTACTCCTCAAAAGCCTTCACCGATACCCAAAAAAGATATGCGCAAATAGAAAAGGAGCTGGCTGCCATCATGTTTGGATGTGAAAAGTTCTACCAATACCTGTTCGGGCGAACATTCGAAGTCGAAACTATTGCATATTCTCGAAGAAAGTTGTCCAATCCCGGGTTGCTTTAACTCACTTCATTTATTATAAAGTCGTCGGCATGTTTCGGCATGGTAAATGAAGCTATACGGAGGAAATTGAATCCAACACGTGTGAGAGATAATAACTCTGGCTACTTTCAGCCACGGGCAGAGGCCCGTGGCTGTCCGCGGGTGTCGCTGAAAATCTCTGGCGATCCCCACCTCGTGTCCTCAGGTAGAGACCGCCAAGTGGGCTTGGCCTAGTGGGCGTGGCCGGGGTGCCGTAATGGCTTCGGCTTCTTCATATATTTAAAAGGCGCTGCCATCTGTGGCTGGAGCAGCCTCTAATAAGGTCTTGCTCCCCTTGTGGCTATGTATAGTATTTACGGCTTATATGTTTGGTCCTGCTTCATTTTGGTCTATGTGTGGGTAGCTTAGATTCTTAAAATACGTAACAATCCCTCCTTGGTCATCTTAGATGACCATACAATATTATTTTAAATCATAAACACCATTTACCACACCGAAAACATATCCAAAGTAGGATCAATCATCAACACCATCAACCGTGTGGGAACAACTCTATCGAATAGAGAAAAACCACAACGCGTTCCCGATAATACTGGAACGGTATTCACATTGTGGGTCTCATTGGAAATACAGGTCATTATTAATGACCTTAGTGGCTGTCCGCGGGTGTCGCTGAAAATCTCTGGCGATAATTATGAAGAAACCACTGGCCGAAACCCCACTGCGACTCCAGAAAATGCTACTTAGGCTTCAGAAGTGCAACATGACAGTGAAGTACAAAAAAGGAAAGGAACTGTACGTAGCCGACGCCCTGAGCAGAAACTTCTTAAAAGACTGACGAAAATGAAAATAACGATGATGTACAAGTGTGCGCAGTCATGTGCTTGCCCATAGCACCAGAGCGACTACAGGAAATACGCACAGAAACAGAAAAGGATCCAACACTCACAGCAGTGAAGCAATTCATTCTCCAAGGCTGGACAAACAAATCAGATACGCCAGATGAGGCCAAACAATACTGGGACTACAAGAGCGAAATGACCATAGAAGATGGACTGATATTCAAGGGCAACAAACTAGTCATACCAACCATGCTGAGAAGGATGATGTTGAAGAAACTACACTCCAGCCACCAAGGGATCGAGAAAACAAAAAGATTCGCAAGAGACATCCTATTCTGGCCGGGGATGCAAGCACAGATCACAGACGCGGTTTCAAAATGCGCAATATGCGACACATACAAGAGGCAGAACAGAAAGGAACCCATGATTGGACAGGAAATACCCGCAAGACCATGGCAAAAAATAGCCACCGACATCTGCGTGTCTGAAAAAAACACTTCTATGACCGAGGATCACGCACACTGCCAGCCCTCACCCCCGGAGACACAGTGAGACTGAGAGACGGCAAGCATGGAGGCCAGCTAAAGTGATACATCCAACACCCGAGCCACGATCATACATAGTGGAAGCAGACGGAAAACGGTACAGGCGAAACAGAAGGGAACTCATCAAAACGGCTGAAGATACCAGCGCAAAGGACACTCGCACTGAACGGGAGAACAACTCAAATGAGAGACGACACACACTCAGAAAACCCAAACCCAGAGAAAGACTGAACCTGTAAGAAAGAAAAACTCACCTGATTAACATATTATTCCCTTACAGGTTACAAAGAGACCGAATCAAAAACACTTAATGAATGAAAAAAAAAAAAAAAAAATATCGGAGAAAGAAGAACCGAAATGAACCCTTTGATATGCTTAATATTATTTAATTTACAGTTGGACTAATGTGATTAGTTCTTATGGTTTAACTGTTAGGTTTACTTTGATGGTTCCTGATATATTATATGTTCGCCTAGGGTGTTCTACGGTTACTGAATGTTGATTTTCTTACTTCCTTGTAATTCAATCTTTAATGTTCAGAAAAAGGGAGATGTAATGATATACCGCGGCGCTAGAGGGCGCCACCGCTTAACACAGGCGGTATGTATATATCCCGCGCTTATTTGTAAATAAAGCAGTTTGTATTACGCAGGCACAGGAGTCAGTCGTGTCTCATTACAGTCACCACTGGTTCTCCCGTCGGTTTACACACACACACACACACACACACACACACACACACACACACACACACACACACACACACACACACACACACACACACCTAGGGGTGCCTAGGGCCTAACATTAATGAGCCCCCATCTTCCCCCACTCCCAAGTAGCCACAACCCAAATCATAATTTGTGTGAAGGAAAGATTTATTTATGCAAGTTAGTAAATAAATCTATAGATCTACAAAATAAACTTCAGGGCGGACCAAGGCCAAAATAACAAATAACACAATCCTATCTAGAAAGTAAGAAAATAGCCCTAAGAAAACAAACTACAAATCTTACCTCCCTATCTAAGTAAAACAAGAGAAAACACCGTAAACAAAACTGGCAGTCCACCCTTACGATCACACACGTTAACTATCAACTATTACGTAATGTCCCACAAGACAGAACGACAGTGTGGCCGGTTGGGAGAGGAAGAGGACGGGGGAAAAACCGGCTGCCCTCAGACGGCCGCCATCTTGGCTGCTTTGTAGTGGTTGGTTCCCGGCTGCAGCCAACCACAGGCCAGGGCTCAAACCTCGTCCACCAATCATCTCCGCGTCCTGGCACACTCATCTATGCATGTCCGGAGAAAGAGAAAAAGGCACAGGGCACACAGCAGACCGAACAAAATAATGAACACACACACACACACACACACACACACACACACACACACACACACACACACACACACACACACACACACACACACACACACACACACACACACACACACACACACACACACACACACACACACACACACAATATTTTTGTTCAGGATTTTAATAAAAACAAAAACTGGATAGGAATTTGATAGAAATGTATATTTGCAAACCATTCAGCTCAGCAGTCCACTATTCTTTAATTCCGTCTTTCCAATTGCACTGAAATCGCTGGGCTTCCTTTCGACGTACAGAAGAGTAAAGGTACTTTTACCTGAGACACGTTTGCATACAACCCCATAGAGTGGACCGTGTTTTTATACCGTTTAAGGCTGGTGGTAATATAGCACACATTTTACACACTTCATGGAGACAACTTTCCAATAAGCTCATTGATTAGGCTACATGTTAAACTAAGCTTTCCTTTGTTTAAATCAAATGCCTTGTCATATCACTTAGACAGAAGAAACAGCATGTGGAGGATTGCAAATAATAATTAATACCTCTAACGGTAAAAGACATAGCACAATGCTTTAGTTGGAGAAAATTAAAATATATATATATATTATTGGAATGTATAATTGCGTGGTGAAAGTTGTTATTACATTATGGTTTGGCAGTTTGGCACTGATAAGTGATTGGGTTTATAGCTGGTGGGAGAATAATTCATTGCTACAGCAAGGGTGCTCAGTGGAGCCTGAACAGAAAACAAAAATCAAACTACCCTCACCTGAAAGCATCCTCACCCAACTGTTATACAGGAAAAACGGTGAAACAGAAAGTATAATCAAACGCCTTGATTCTTCCGTTTAAGGTTTTTATCTCATTGGAGGAGTTCAGGGCTGAACTTCCTTTCAGGTTCAATAAGCGGACCCCAGGTGTGTCGCATCAGCGCTTAATCAGCACCCAATCAGCCCGGTTCTACATGCAGTAGCACTGTTTCACCTATGTCCTCCTAAACATTACACACACACAGTCCTCCTAAACATCGTATTAAATTAAACATTTTATTATAAATGCAACCCCTCCCCGACCGAAATGCACAAGCCGCTAATGTCATCAATCCTGACACGTCCAAACAGTGCCAGTTTCACAGCTCAGTCTATGTAGCGTTTTGATTTACCGTGCCTCTCGATTGCCCGGGACAAGTTGGCAAGGTCCACGAATCCTGTAGTGACCCAGGGATTGTTAAGGCAGCACGAATCCTTGTCAAAAAGAAGACACGGCCAGCAAAATAGTCGCTGAAGTTTGCTGCTGCCAGCTAGCCACTCCGTTCGTGTATAGTTTTCTTCATTGAACGTCCGAAAGAAGCCTCGCTTTCTCTCCACGCGCAGTTTAAGCTTCGGTGTTGGCCTGCCATCGGATTTTATTTTGATTCGCTGCTGTTGTGGTAGTTTGGTAAAATATTTTTTAAGTAAATAATCTAAATCTCCACCCTCCATAACTGCACTTGCTAAGTAGGCTACTCAAAAATGAGAACAATTCAAACATGCTAATTTCGCGCTATTTGTTTTGTTATTGTTTTCTCTGTGACGTTGATAATGATGCTTTGATTTGATTGGTGTGAAGCCAAGGGCCGAGTGGCTTCCCTTGGCACCCTCCTGACACCCTCCCGACCAATCAGAGGAGGGCAGTGTCATGACGGTAGCCTCACCTGATTGGTAGCTCGGGCTGGCTTCCTCGCAGTGTGCAGTGTCGTGTTTTGGCGCGTCTTCAGTTTATAACAGGGGCGCCGTATCGCGCATTGTGAAATGGTCAATGAGAGGAGAAAATGGGGAAGAAATGACAGCAACACAGCACAAAATAATTAACGAAACTGTTGATATAAATGTTTTTATTGGATGACAACTACAGCCTAAAAAAACAGGGAAGCCTGGCTTCCCTTGGCCTCCGGGAGAAAACGCCACTGACTGTGAGAGGTTCGGTGTAGGAGTTTCGGCCCCAAACGCATTTTCCGCTACCGTTTAAAGACGCAAATGGGCGTGGCCTATGCCAAAAGATGCAGCAGACTCCAGTGAATCTGTATCTAACGTCTTGGACCGTGGGAGGTTCGGTGTGGGAGTTATAGCCCCAAACGCGTATTCCTTGGTATAGCGCCACCTAGTGACCGGCGTGTCTGGATTTTGTCGTCTGCGTAGTCCGAAGAGATCTGGATCTAGTCATGCAATTGGCGTGTCTGCACCATTTACGGTTTGGGCTGTGGTACCACTTCTAGTGAGGTAAGTATAACAATAAAAATCCTTACAAAAACAATAGGGATCCAACCTGTTGGCTTGGACCCCTAAATACAAAATCTAATCCTCTTGCTAAAGTGTCTTGGTGGTGCAGTGGTAAGCTCTGCCGAGTGCAGCACAGGGGACAAGGGTTCCAGTAACACTTGTGTCGATGGTTTTTGAAACATAGTCCTTGTGTGAATATAAGGTCAAATATTACTGCAGAACTTGGTTTCACCTACGGCTCTGTGGCGCAGTGGATTGCTCTCGACTGACGGTTTTGAGGTTCTGCGTTCAAGGACCACCCAGGTTGGTCACCGTGGAGAAACATGTCAATGTTAACTCTGTTCACCAAAGCGGTGAGCAGCACTGTGGGGACATTGTTTCAGGAGTACCTGGTTTAAGCCCTACCATAAAAATCTAAGGAAATATTTATTTTAAAAGGGGGGGGACTACTACTTCACCAAGTCGCATAGCGTACAAAAAGTTTCAAGACCCTTTTAGTTCTAACACCCCCCCCCCCCCCCCCCCACACCCCCTATGAAGGTGGAGGGTTTCTGCAGACAGGTTGGGGGACCTGTTTGGGGGGCCCCCCTTCTTGGTGCCCCCTTCTTGGTGGCCGTGTGAGCGGGGACTCGAACCTGAGTCTACAGCGTGATAGCCAACACTCTTACCGCTGCACCACCAAGACGCCGACTAGAAACTATTCAGACCTCATACTTGGCTTTACAAATTCACATGTAGAAATTAGAGTTCCATCAAAGTTTGTCAGCTGGACTCGAACCCTGGGCTTCGGAGCTTTAGCAAACAGCTATATCCACTCCACTTCTTAACATCTTACAGGGTGTCTGACTGGGCTGGGTCCATCGATTGATTGACCCTGGAAACACCCTGGTATTTATAATTCATCTATCAGGGGATGATTGTCATAAACCTGTTAAATAACCCTTTAGAAAATATACATTCCATATATTATGCCAACATTTGTGATTTAATTATTAATTCAATTCAATTGTATTTGTATAGCCCTTAATCACCATTAGAGTCTCAAAGGGCTTAACAGGCCAAATATTTATGGCATCCCTCTTTACCCAGGCCCCCACAAGGGCGAGAAAAAATGCAATGCAAGCTTATTTCTCCATTTCATCTTGTTGTTATTGAAGGGAGGGGTGGGATCTTTTCAGTTGGATACTTTTCAAGTCTAGTTCACTATCGCTGGATTCTCCAAGTTGCCTACCATAGCATTAAAGAAAAGCATTTGCTAATCAGGGAGTTTATTGATGGGTATATTTGCAGAGAAGGTGCCATTGGATAAAAAAAAGAACACATCAACATTCGACGCAGGGATTCACTTATAAATGTCTGCATTCCAAGGTAGAGAATCAGTCCGGCTCCAGGATAGCCACGAGTGTCGGGTCATAACCTGGCGAGAAGGGGACCGAATCAGAGCCTTGCAACATGGCTGACGTCGGCAGCGCTTTCTCCATAGCAACACATGTAGTAATGTGTAGATGGAGGGATATCAGGGTGGTCAGTCCCATTGTATGCAGCGGGCATGCACAACAGTAAGCCGAAGGTCCGTCAAGTCACTAAAGTCTATACTAGAGATAAAGCGAAGTCTCTGGAAGTCTACTTACTCTCCAAGTCATCTAGTCGGTCATTGCTACACATGAGGCCATTACATCTACTATAGAGAGTGTGCAACGGGATGAATGAACGTTGAATCCGTCTCAATCCTCTTAACCATCAGTTCGACTGGCCCCTTCACTCTTTGCTCTCGCGCTCGTCTTACCTCAAAGTGCGCCCCGTTCCTTCTACTACCCAAGTTACAAATCCTATTTTCGTCGAATTGATTTTGCTACATACTTGGCGGTAGCTGGAGGCCGTCCCTGCTGTGAAGTGAGGAGCTCCAGGCCCAGAGTTGGGCTACACGTGCAGGGACGAAAAGAGGTTCCTGGAGTCGCTGGCCGGGTAGCGACACTGGAGGGTCAGCCTGGCACCGTCGGAGAGGAGGAGGAGGAGGAGGAGGAGGAGGAGGAGGAGGAGGAGGAGGAGGATGATCAGAACCGTTGAACTGTTGCTTGGAGGAATTTTCTGAAGGTTTTCAACAATGATAATGCAATGATGTTCTGATTTAAAAAAATTATTTTTGATTTAAAACTTCGTCTTATTCTTATTTTTTTTGTATTGTTACTATTGGTAGGATTTTTTACTTTTTTTTTTTATACAGAGTATGCATATATGTATGCATGTGTTTTAGTTGGTGGAGGGAAGGGATATACAGACATTCTGTGCACAGTTTGTTGAATACCCATCCCAAATAAAAAGAAAAAGAGGAGGAGGAGGAGGAGGAGGAGATAAAGGGCTACATGTGTGCTCCGTGGTGGGTGTACCCACCTGTACGGCGTATCTCTCTCTATCACCGGGTCCCCAACCAGAGGAAGAAACTCTTGATGATTTCTAACCTGGTTCTCATAAATGAGCAGATCACCTTCAGTCTGAGAGTAAACAAAACAATAAAAAGGCATAATCAATCAATAAGTCAATAAATCATAGATGATATCTCAAACACACACACACACACACACACACACACACCGTCAGCGTCGTGCCACAGGCCCCCACGTCAAAGACGAACAGTGCCCGCGCGCTGTCCGTTTCCATGGGAACGCAGCTGGGATCCAACAGGGTGGTGCGGTTGGGCTGCACGGGGGGGGCGCTGTGGGTGGTGTCCACCACCGCCACCACCCGTCCGTCGGGCAGGCACGCTGTCAAAGCCCCACCCACAAACAAACAATCAGCAGGGGTCGTGATTGGGCGGTAACATGCATTGTTTTGCACCGACGACACCACTCAAACATGATAGCTTCTCCCCGTCGTCGGGGGGCCGGAGAGGGAGGGACCACCCGACGCGTGCGTGCGCGACTGCGCGCGTCTTAGGCAAGAGGACCTAGCCGGTAGCAGCTCCTTAGCGACATGCTTCCCCAACTCCCTGGACGTTGCTTTGGATGAACGCTTAAAAAGGGGAGCCGATAGCTGCACCATTATGGGATGTAAAAAGAGTGCCGCCGCGCTGAACCGTGTGTGTGGGGAAACAAACGCGGCCCGTCGCGTCCACTCGGGTTCCGCGAGGAGGTTCATGGGTGACGACATGCAGCAGTCTGAGGGAACACACCGAGCAGCTCGCCGGGAGTGAAGGTGCACCTCTGGACGATCCGGTCCTCCTCCTCCCGGGACCCCAGGCCCACCACGGACAGCTGGGCCCGGACCCCCACGCGGCCTAGGGTGACCTCCTGCACGGGGGAGGAGGGGAAAAAACAAAAACATAAGTGAAAGTCTTTATCTGTGGTGTACTTTATTGTTAGGCAATGTCTGTTCTGTATCTGTTGTACACACACACACACACACACACACACACACACACACACACACACACACACACACACACACACACACACACACACACACACACACACACACACACACACACACACACACACACACACACACACACACACACACACACACACACACACCTGTTGTGTACATGTGAAGAATTTGACACTAAAGCTGACTTTGACACATAAGATGTATATAGATATATGATGTATATAGCTATATGATGTATATAGATGTATATAGATATATGATGTATATAGCTATATGATGTATATAGATATATGATGTATATAGATATATGATGTATACAGATATATGATGCATATGGATAGATGATGTATATAGCTATATGATGTATACAGATATATGATGTATATAGCTATATGATGTATATAGATGTATATAGATATATGATGTATATAGATATATGATGTATACAGATAGATGATGTATACAGATATATGATGCATATGGATAGATGATGTATATAGCTATATGATGTATACAGATATATGATGTATATGGATATAGATAGTTCAGGATGTGGTGAGGAGAATACAGGGACCTTTCTCCAAAAGGACCTGGTCCACCTACAATATGAGGCGTGATTGGTAGGAATTTACAAGTGACAAAAAGAGGGACGAACAGCATTACAAACTTCTTTGTGTTCACTACAACTACGACTTACAATTAAGGACTTGGTTAAGCGGCCCTAGGAATTGTTGTCCAATGTTAATTGTGTGCTTCGGTTTTCCTCGGCCTCGTTTGTATTTGCCTCACGGATTTGGGAAACACCGTAGGGTTTCCCAAAATGAGGAAAACGCACCGGATCCTGAACAGGCTTGAACAGGTTTTTTTTTTTTAAATCATAACAATACAACATGTATTGTTGTGTTGTATGCATGTGTATGTAGAGCCGCTGCGACCCCCAGGGGCCCCCCGCGACCCCGCGACCCCGCGGCTCCCCACCTCGAACACCATCCCGGGCCCGTGGAGGGGGATCTCCACGCTGAGGCTGTCCTCGTGGTCCTCCAGACGGAACCGCCCCATCCGGGCCAGCTCCATGTCCAGCCGCCGGCCCCCCAGGTACAGCTCCCACTGGAGGTGGTCCGGGCCCCGGGCCCCGTAGTGCAGCCGCACCAGCAGGCTGCGCTCCGAGCAGCGGGCCTCCAGCCGCAGACGGTCCCCCTCTGACACCCCCCCCCGGAGGGGGTGGGATAGGGAGAAGGGGGGTGGCGTCACCTCACCGTTCCTCAGTGAGTGGCGGCTCATGTTTTAGTTTCATACGCCGCGTCTTATCCATCCAGAACAACATCACCGGGATGCGTTTGTTTACAGGGCTAGGGCTGAAATGACCCTCTGATTCAAACGTATATGTCCTGTAGATTCACAAAGGCCAACATGGCTGCTCCTACCCGGTTCACACGGACAAAGCCAGCACATTTCAGAAATCACCCTGGGTTGTGATGGCCACTTTAGAGAAAACCTCATACATTGAGGGCTGGCAACTATTTGAGGCTGGCAGTCCGCTTTAGCTTTCTTCTAAATCTTAAACACATTGAATTGTTTTTTTAAATTGTAACTTTGCCTCCGTTTTCTTTGACTCATCTATTGTATTTTATTATTAAATGTTATCGTGTGACAATGTTTCTATGTGAAGCACTTTGAGTCTGCCTCGTGTATGAAAAGTGCGATATGAATAAAGTTGCCTTGCAGCCCTGCAGCGCTCCCATCAGCCTCCCAGTCCATCACCACTGACCACCACCGTGTTGATGAGAGTTGGAGTCACTGGCTCACCGTCGGGGTCTGGAGCGCTGCTCTCCAAGGTGGCGGGATAGGCGAACACCTCACCGCCGGGGGAAACTCGGAGGTCAAAGGTCACCGTGAGGCTGCGTGTCCGGTGGCCGGCCGCTCTATGCTGGCATGGATGGGAGGAGAAACACACACACACGCACACAAACAGTAAAGCAGGAATTGAGGAGATTATTTTGAGCACAAACACTTTATCATCCAATAAATGCTAATATGGATGACATAACTGATATCTGACAAATACTTTGGCCTTGATGAGAGATTGTGCATTTATTGGGCATACACACACACACACGTGTGTGTGTGTGTGTGTGTGTGTGTGTGTGTGTGTGTGTGTGTGTGTGTGTGTGTGTGTGTGTGTGTGTGTGTGTGTGTGTGTGTGTGTGTGTGTGTGTGTGTGTGTGTGTGTGTGTGTGTGTGTGTGTGTGTGTGTGTGTGTGTGTGTGTGTGGTCTTCCACCTTCTTCCCCCCCTCACCTCTTCGTTCACGGCGGCGTGCGAGAGCGGGACCCGTAGCTGGTAGGAGTGGCTCCCGTTGCCGTGGTCGACCCTAGACACCTCGTGGCCCCCGGTGGTCCGGCTCCAGAGCACCTTCCCTCCGCCGCCGCCGCCACGCACTGTGACCCGGGCGAGGGACACGTCCGACGGGAAGCTCCCCAGGGTGACGTCAAAGACCCCCTCAGACGCCACCGTGTCTGTGGAGAGAGAGAGGGTGAGAGACAGAGAGCGAGGGCGAGAGATAGAGGGCGAGGGTGAGAGAGAGGGCGAGAGACAGTGGGGGAGAGAGAGAGAGAGGGTGAGAGACAGAGGGCGAGGGTGAGAGAGAGGGCGAAGAGACAGAGGGGGGGGAGAGAGAAAGGGCGAGAGACAGAGGGCGAGGGAGAGAGAGGGCGAGAGACAGAGGGCGAGAGAGACGCAAGAGAACCAAGTCACAAAGATTTCTCTTTCCAGTTTGTTGATGTTCTCCTCAGAATTAAGTTATGAATTAAAGTAGTATTCAAAATAAATATATTTGTATCGATCCTCGATAATAAATGCCACCACTGTCCAGGAGAGGGGGTAAAGAGGTCCTTACGACTAAAAGGTCACTATACTCTCAACAAAAATGCACTTAGAGGGGTGGAGTTATGGCGCCAGGTGTGAGTGTGATTAGCCGTTACAAGCCGCTTGTAACGGCTAATCACACTCACACCTGGCGCCATAACTCCACCCCTTTAAAGTTCACAAAAAAAACCTCAAGGCTCAGTTATGGTTCCACGTTGACGCAATGTAATGACCAAGGACCAATCACAGCCCTTGCGGCTGCCCCGCCTCGACGCAAGGTTAAAAAATTTTCTTCACGCCTTCGCGGTGGAGGGTCTGCAAGGACGTCGGGGGGTCCGTAAACCCCCACGCGCTGCGTCGAAGTGGAACCATGACTGAGCCTTCAGGCGGTCAGGGGGGCTCACTGTGGCTGAGCGGAGGGGCCCGCGGCATGAAGGGGGCCCTCAGGAGCCGGAGGGATCGGTGCTGGGTGAGGGGCCAACGCTCGTCCCCCCACTGGCGCAGGAAGAACAGCTGCAGCCCCGCCCGCTGACCGTAGCGGCCCTGCACCACCGCGCTCTGCAACACACCACCACGCATCCCATAATGCACCAGGCCCTTGTGAAGGGAGCGTCCGTGAAGCGAAAGAGGCTTTGATCAGGGAACAAAACGAGGAAGCAGACAACATGGGAGTTCTTCACCTTCTCCGTCACTCGCTTATCGGGGTGCGTTGTCATTTTATATGTCCTCATTTTTCCCCAAGGAGAAAATGTAACACAAACTATCCACCCCCCAACCCAGCTGAGATCCATAAAGTCTTCTGAACCGGATCACAAAGAGACGACCCAGCAAAGACCGAGAGAGGTATAGCCATTCTGAAAGGTGACATAGATATTATACCACCAGGTGTGAGTGTGATTAGCCGTTACAAGCCGTTTTGAAAATCTGGCCTCTTCTGACATCACTAGTGGGCGTGTCCACCTAGATGTGTGCTGGATAGATCAGTCTACCAGCCTACCCAGTGGACTGGAGCAAACGTTGCTCATCTGTCCGTCACACATCTAGGTGGACCCGCCCACTTGTGATGTCAGCTAGCTCACAGCTAGTGGTACAATGGGGGACCTTTAAGACGGAGGACCCCCTGCTGGGTCTGCGCAGCCCCGTTCAGGACGTCCCTGTGCTCTCTGGGGGTCTCTCCGTACCGTGACGTCCACCCCCGGGGAGGCGAGGGGGACCCGGAGCTCCAGCCGCCCGTCGGACAGACGGACGCGGTACCCCCTCTCCTGGGCCTCGACCGCGCTCACCATCAGGGGCCCCACCCCCAGCCTCGAGGGCCCCTCCCGGAGCCGGCCCCGGGTCAGCTGGGGGACGGCGTGGGGGTCCGCCCACAGCAGGTCAGGACCGTCCACTACGGCCTGGTCTGAGAGACAGACAGACAGACAGACATCTTAATTCCAGCCAGCGCTGTGAGATCATATCACCGGACAACATTTGTGATTGATGTATATATATTTTAATTTTGAGCAGATCTTTGTTATATTCTTTGGGGGGTTGTGTAAAGCTTGTGTCTAGTTTTTCTAATTGCTGTACTGTGCTCGACGGTTTCAGATGAAAACAATATTGACACGTTTGTTAGTATTACTTGAATGCAAAAATTTCAATCGTTTTTAATGGTTTGCTGGGAAAGTTTTTTATAGATTAAATTTTTATACTTTTATCATTTATAATTTATATATTTATTATTAGGTCATTTCACATTTATAAGTTCTAATTTGAGTGAACCTCACTCTTGTTGCAGGCGGCGACGGTGCTGACGGTCATCGGGACCCCCTGGACTGAGAGGAGGATGGAGGCGCTCATCACCTCCATGTCCAATCCCTGCTCCTAAAACACCAGGGAACAAAACCACGAGGGTAAAACGTCAATTTAAGGTGCATGATATTAAATACCAACATCCCAGGGTCCTCCAAATCTCTCCCAGTAAATAATAATAAGTTAATTAATCATAACCATTTTCTAGGATCACTGAAAAATACATTATCCACTCCACCATTTGGATTTAATGACACTTTGTTGTTATTTTTTTTACCACAACTTCTCTCCAACCAAGAGAAACGAAAGACAATAGCGACTGCCGCCAATACCATTTAAATCCAACCATTTAGCGTTGAAATACGACTTAAAAACAGCGACACCGTTGCTGGCGACACCGTGCATTGCACCTCGACGGTGTACGACAGAGGAGAGGAGTACGCCGCGCGGAGCAGCACCCGGGGCCCGGCGTGGGAGACGAGGTAGCCCAGGTCGGAGGCCTCCCTCCATGACATGACGGGCTCTAGGCTGGCCTCCCCTTCATCCCCCCCCGGTGCAGACTGCCGGTGTAGCCGGACCCCCGACTCCAACACCGTATTGTCCTGCTTGGAAGAGTCCGGTAGACGGTTGTGTCAAGGGAAATCCTATTTCACATGTTGTTTAGGTTGTTTTTTTTAACGGTAAAATAGCTACTTGGAGGCTGCTTGTGGCTCTTCTGTTGCCATGGCAACCCCATCTCAATACATTTACATTTGTTGTTATTTTTATACTTGCAAATAAATAAATAAATATATATTAGTATGGGTTTGAATGGCCAGTAGCTCACCGGCTGGGCTTTGAAGGAAGCATGAAGCACGGGGAGTTGGACAGACACCTGACAAGAGAGAGACACAGACACAGACAGACACAGACTTAAAATCGCTGGCAATATCAATTGAAAATGACAGTTCTCTAATCGCTACTGTCATTTCAATAATTACACACAATGGTACCTTTAACATCCAATTAACATTAACAAAAAAAGTGTTTTGTAGTGTGGTGTCTTTCTCAAGAGGAAGGCTTACATTGTAAATGACCCCATTTGTTTTTAAACTGGCAAACTCATTGTCTCTTCAAAATGTTGCTGTTGTACAGTTGGTTAAGCCAAGCATCAATCTGTCCCTGTAGCAATCACCCACCATCTTTTTTAAAGCCATCCAATAATAATAGATAACTCGAAACAAGAGGGCTGTGTATTCACCTCCATGTAGTTCTCCTCACACACTATCTCCCTGGCGCCCCACGGCCACTGGAGGGCGCAGTAGAGGCGGAATGGAAAAGCTGTGGCAGTCCCGTTGGCCCAGCGATTCCAAAACCACATATGCAAACTGTACTCTGTGTCATTCTGCAACAGAGAAAATCATTAATATGTAGGGGGGGGGGGGGGGGGGGGGGGGAGAACACGTATGTGAAAGGGATGATGCCAAAATTGCATCAAATTGATAACATGTGAACGTTCAACCTGACTTAGGACGTTGCAGGCAAGAAAGGATGCCCGGAACACCAGGTCGCCACGGTGGTTCAGGAAGGCCGTGTAGCCGCATTTGGCCGCCTCTCGAGCGGATGGGATGTGGACTTCACTCCGATCTGTAATGCATGTTAACGGAAAGGTAATGCATCGTTTAATAACTAATCAAACAAATTTAACACGATCAAAACAATAAGGGATATCTACATAAACATCATTCGTTTTATAAATTGAATGATTTGTCATCAGTGTTACCTTCAAAATTGAAACCGAACTTCTCAGCGAGGAAGGTTGACTTTATTGTAACCCAGAAGTGACGTTCGTGGCAATGCGTCCAAAAGTCCCCTAATCATTCGAGAAACAATTTTGAGAACAATGTGCGTAAAGCCCTTCACAGTCTGATCTAAACGAAGTTAGAGTGGAGAATGAGCTATATGTTACCTGCCAGGACCGATGTCTCCAAGCACACTGCGAGGAGGAGCAAGGGGAAACATTTCCAAGTCATCCTTAAAGACGCGGAGTAATCAGTAGGAGAACCTACGGAGGATCTCGAAATAAATAAAAAAACAGACAAAAATAAATACATATTTATTCGACACTATGTTTTTACGACGTGGCCTGTAGGATTTGTTTACATGGATACCTTGTGTTAATTACTCGCCAGATGCATTTATGACTTGAAATCCGCACCTGATTGGAGTTCTTTATAGAGTGGTGAAGTCACGCCCCTTCCGGTAGGGCTCATGGGACCTATGAGATCGAAAAATATGAATGGGTGTCAATGGAGAGAAAATAATTATTTTCTGGTCCCAGTCTTTATATGCCCTGGATTACACATATGTTGTTTGTGGATTTAAATGATAATTTTTCATGCAAAGAAAACTAAAAATGTTCGTGAAGAAGTTAGATAATTTTAGGTTTTATGTGAGGCCGCTTTGTGAACTACAGCTCTTCGCTGCTCTCGACGCATATGATATACGTCACCACACCCGCCCTTGGAACTCGGCACAGAGATGGCGATCTCTCTGCCCCACTTCACCGCTTTTTCCAAGGGGAGGATAAAAGCATCGAAAGAGGTGAAAACCATTATAAGTCGGGGCACGTGCAGAATTTCAGTGATGCCGATGGGAAGATTGTCTGTCTTCTCCACGCCAGTCGCAGGGAGCGTGACGTCACATACGAGCCGTGTAGTCTTTCTCGTTGTGTTTTCTCTACAGCCTTTATCTGAACAATTGCACAATAAACGGTCGAACTCTTTGCATGAAAAATTATCCTTTAAATCCACAAACAACATATGTGTAATCCAGGGCATATAAAGACCGGGACCAGAAAATAATTATTTTCTCTCCATTGACACCCATTCATATTTTTCGATCTCATAGGTCCCATGAGCCCTACCGGAAGGGGCGTGACTTCGCCACTCTATAGGGAGCATGCTCGCAGTAGACCAATGAGAGCCCGCTACACTTTGAATCGTAATTAAAGTAAAAATTTAAATGTGAGTCCTATGGAAGCATTCAATTCGTATAAATAAGTATCAGTTTTACAATCAAAATCCTTATTGGTCATTATAACTTTCACATTCATTGCTTCCCTTCCTTCCTCGATTATGGAAGCAAGTGACTGCCAAATGTTTGAATTTTAAAAGCTGCTGAATTTTGAATCGGTAAATATAAACACCTTTGAATTCATAACATTAGAAATATTGCACTTTGAAGACAAGGACAGCCGCATTTATTCGTTTTGAATTAACCTTTTTTAAAATTCCAATATGGCAAGTTGAAACATTTGAAGATCCAACTTGACATTGTGTATCTGACTCAGAGAATATTTGAAATCGTGTTTGTGAAATGATACAACTTGAAATTAGAAATTTCAATTTCAAACAGGCTTGTTTTCCAGGTATAAGATTTAAATGTTATAAACTCAAAGGTGATTACATATCCATACAAATGGCAACATAATGGCAGTGATTTGCGCCTCCACCCCCCCTCCTTCCTGCCCGGTGGGGGGCTGGGCCACAGCGGGGGGCCCGTCGCAATGACATTATCTTCTGCGTGGTAAATGTTACCAAGTCACTAGAGGTTCATCGGGATTCAGATGAGTAATAGAGGATCCAATCTGCGAAATATGCAAACGCCACCGATAATAATGTATTATAATCCTAATTAATGGTACATAGGAGAAGGCTTGGATGGTACGGTCTTTTGAAAGTTACGAATGACCTATAACAATACGTGTTGTTTTATGTTGTATAACACACACAAAGACACACACACACACACACACACACACACACACACACACACACACACACACACACACACACACACACACACACACACACACAAAGACGTTTGTCATATGGATTTGCTTTGGGAAATGTATAACCTTTTTTAATACCTTAAACACTTCCTTTGTCTTTATTTTCAGCCGACAGGTGTGGGAGTCATTCCTTTCACTTACACTCCCCCACTGTTGGAATGGAGCCCTTGGTCCTCCTGGTTTCTGGGGGCCAACAGTTTGGCGGGGGTCCTGCACACAAACACACACACGTATGCACGCACACGCACGTGCACCATCAAATACACACACAAACAAACACCCACGTGCACACTCAAACACACACACACACACACACACACACAAACATGCCCACATACACGCAAACAAACATAAATACACACACACACACACACACACACACACACACACACACACACACACATACCGCCTCATTAACATTTGAGTCACTTTGTGTCATTAGCAACGGCGCACAGCATGTGAGCATCACACTGTTTCCTTGACACGTATACAAAACTGCTAAAGATCGCTAATCACGACTGACACACCGAAAGGGTATATTATTAGAATCACATGTGTCATCTCGTTCAACAAAATAACTAAAGAAAACAAAAACTTTACAAATGAATCAACAAGTATGCATCAGACACAATCACCATTAAAAGTTATTGTTCGTTCACTGTTTCAATGTTAGCATGGTTATTATATGGGGGCACGCTGGTCTTAATTAGAAGACAGCAGGGTAAGGTTGGGGTGGGCCCAACGCAAGATCGAGGACAAGGTGCTGACCTTCTCCCCCCCCCCCCCCTCCCCCACACACACGCACGCACACACATCTTTTCCCCTTCTCCGAGTCATTCCTCTCTCCACCAATCACGTCGTCCGCTGGGTCGGGGTATGACGGGGGATAGGGTCGGGGCGGTGGGGGGGAGGCCTTGAAGTATAGGGTCGCTGCTCAATTAATCGTTTTGTTGTCAAATCTCGTTGGTGACCGAGACTGCGACGGAGAAACCTTGTTTGACGGACAGAGTGGGGAGGGAAATCTACAGACGCGCCACATTTTCCCCTTTCATCGGTTTGAGCTCTCAGGCCTTTTGATTTGAACAAGGAGTTTAAAAAACTAAAATGACCTTGACCCAACTGTGCTACGTGTGCCTCGCGGTGCTGCTTGGATCCCTCGTGCTTTCCCGAGTGGACGGCGCTCCCCAGTCGGAGCGACTCGGAGAATACCTGGAGACGGAGGAGGTGAGTTCGGAAGAATTCGATAAATAATTGCATTTTTTCTATATTTTTCAATATTTAATAGTGTGTATAATTGTGTAGAAAAGATTTTATTTTCTAAAAGATTTGAGAAAATAAATGTTAATTGGATGTTAAAGGTACCATTGTGTGAAATTATTGAAATGACAGTAGCGATCAAGATTTGAGATTTTTATTATAGCATACAGGTGTTTTTGCTTTACTTGCTGTGGGTCAGGAAAATGGATTCTCTTTATTTTCCTGAAGTCTGTTAAATGGATTGGTTTTGTTATTTCATTTTTACCCAGCTTTACATATAGCGATATATATGTTTGTGTTGGGTCCAATTGTTTTGTAGGCTAAATGTATATTTGCACTATACCAGAATCTATAGGCCAACTCACTCAATCTGAACCATATTTACCAGCCATTTCGCTTTTAACATAGTTTTATCTTCTTTAAAAGGACCTTGCTCGAATGCTCTTACTGGACTATCTGGCTGAAATGGCCCCTGCCCGCACCAACGAGGTACTACCCGAGGAGGAGGTGTCGGGGATCAGGGAAGTGATGCGGCGCCACCTGGCCCTTTCCCAAAGAGAGCGCAAGGCAGGCTGCCGGAACTTCTTTTGGAAGACGTTTACATCTTGTTAGTGCTTTAGACATATTATACATTATACAGAATTTATTCTTGTGGCGTCTTTTTAATACATATTTAATTTACAATTACTAAAGTCTGTTATTCCTTGTTTTTCAAGCAATGTTACTGTTTAGTTTGAGATGGAAATTATACTTAATTTATTATTTTAATTGACTAGACCAGTTTCACAACATGTAAAGAACAAGGATGCCGACCCAGACCTCATTACCACTGGACACAGCTGTATTGGGTGGAGCAAAAAGATGCACTGTGTAAAAATGATTAAAACTGAACATAAAGTATATAAACTAAAATTAAAACAAAAACAAATTTTTAATAGGGTATTCTTTTTTTTTTTAATGAAGTACAATCTGCATGGGAGAAGCCACATCATATAGTCGTATTGCTCTCATTTCATCAGCCGGTTCCTGTCGCAGCTTGTGTCGAACGTACAACCCCGTGCTTCGGTAGGCTACAAAACAGAAGCCTTCAGGTGGGTGATGTCACGGGGGTTTCGCTCATGTCGCGGCCGACTTCAGCACAAACATAAGCAACGACAAACCCAGCAGGTCGCGTTGATTTACTGACGTTGGCGTGTCTAGTGTGTTAACTCATCTCATCATGGCACTTTGACCTCGGATAAGAAAATAACCTCAATGAGTTTTGACAATGTATTGTAAAAAAAAAAAAGACAAGCGAGTAAATCTAACAATGTGAATGAAGGGTAATGCATCCGAAAAACAAGGATGGCACAGAGCCAGAAGTCATTGAGGTAAGCTTTTGGAAAAGATAAGCCCTTGATGGCAGATAAACACATGACACACAAAATAAAAATAAAAATAAGTGTCGGACGGAAAGACCGGGTAAACAGGAAAAAGCCAAACTAAATAAATACTGTAACACAAAGAACGAGCCAGAGGACCTGGCTTCGTTACATGGCCCTCAAAATAAGTTGTCTGACAACCCTGGTTTTCTTCTGCTTTTGGCAGTTGATTGAATTTGAACTTCATTGCACCTTCATATTCACGGTAACAGTCAAGTATAAAACAGTTAGTTTTTTTAAGTAACAATGAAAAAAATAAAATAATAATAATAATTGATTTCCGGACATCTAGAAATATTGATTTGGCAGGAGGTCCCAAATGAAAGCCGTGCCTTGTTCTGTGTTGTACTAGCATACTAGCATCGGTTAGCGTTGAAACCAAACAATTATGTACAGTCACAGTTCACGTTGTATTTGATACTTTCTATGAGGTGGATTGGGGTCGTTCAACGCTCATAAGTACTTTTTCATTTTTGAATACATTAATTCCATTATTTTCATATTTCAAAGTAGTTCCCCTAAAATCCAATTGTCATCCATTTATTTATAGTGAACACAGTGGTACCACACGTGTTGAACATCATATTATCTACCATTATTCATATCCTATGACCTATGGAGGGTACAGGTGTAGACCAGGAGCCATCTTAAGAGTAACCAAAGGCAAACATCATACAAAGTAACACGTCGCCTTCTTTGGTGAAACACCGTGGCATTCTGATTGGCCAAAGTCGGTGGACCCTCCTTTGAACCAATCCCAGTAACAAGCAAATGCAGTAGCCATTAGCCGTGTAGTACGCGGTGATTTGACGTTGTAAGTGGCTCCTGTGTTGGAGCCCTAGCTGCCTGCAGGTCAGGTTTTCTGAAGGTGACACTGAACCAAAGGGAATAAACGAGAAATAAAAAGAAAATAACAACGAAACTATAGGACGGTATTTTTTAGTAAGGGACCCCGAGTCCGGCGGAAGCAAACAACAGAGTGTGTTTCACATGACAAGTCACGAGCGTGACCGTTGTGAACAGAAAACATCATTAGCGATTCTGTACCACTAGGGGGCACCAAAGAACCGAAGCCTCAAGTGTGGCCTCAGAAAAACGCGGTACATAGGGAGTACCATGATTTTGTATATATTTGTTATCTTAACTACCCCCAACTCGTTCAACCAGATCGGAATCTGCCATTATTTTGAAACTGCTTGAGAGTTGATGCCAGTGGAACCAACCGACGGCTTCCGCGGCGTGCTAGCAGTCGGTGGATATTTTGGCGGAGAGGTCCTGGATGCGGCGGGCGCTGCAGCTCTTGCACAGGATGTGACCGTCCAGCGGGTAGCACCCCCGGCCCTCCTCCTCGGAAGACAGCAGCAGGCCGCACTCCTGGATGGACACACGGACACACACACACACACACACACACACACAGTTAACTCCTTCCCCCTCATGAATCCATTACAGCCATCCCTATCTTAGCACCAGGTATAAAATAAAAAAAGTAATTGATTACAAATCCACCCTATAGTGCACTCCAGTCCAACCATATGTATCGAAGGATGGATGGATGAGCCAAACCAGTGGGTACGGCCCACTGGCTGGGCTGGGCGGTTGATCTATCCATCAGTCCATTATGCATGGAGTTTTCTCATCCACATCAATCCTGGTAGTGGAACAGTGACCATATTTTTAAAGCACCGTATTCAAACGTGTTCAAACGTGGTCCTTCCCAACGCCTTCATCAGTTAAGGTCGAGTACGAGACTCACAAATCATTACCTATAAACAATTACGTTTAACATAGGAGCATGTGAAATAACAGAAGGCCATCGAGTCTTGGCCTTAAAGGTGAAACATGATACGACCAGGTGTGAATGTGATCAGGCACTACGAGCCGTTTTGAGAGTCGGCCTCCTCTTCTGATGTCAGAAGGGGCCGATTCTCAAAACGTCCTTTAGTGGCTATTGACCCTCACACCTGGTGGTATGATGCGTCCCCTTTAATGACAAACGCTTGCGTGCGTGCGTGCCTCTCACCTCACAGACGTAACAGTTGACGTGGAAGCTGCGGTCCAGCGCTACGATGCGCACCGTCTCCTCCTGGCCCGGCTCGGGCATGATGGCCTGGCCACACACGGAGCAGCGCGGGGCAAACTTCCTGCGCGCCACACACACACACACACACACACACACACACACACACACACACACACACACACACACACACACACACACACACACACACACACACACACACACACACACACACACACACACACACACACACACACACACAGGATGGAGGGTATAAGCTAGAGTGCTCTTCAGTGGTTCTGTGTGTTTGAGCGCAGGGATCTACGGAAATTAAGAAGAACAATCATAATATGATACAATATCGTTTTAGCTTTGGATTGAGAGCGGGCGGGGGGGGGGGGGGGGGGGGGGGGGGGTATCTGATGCTTCTCCTCGAGAAAAATATTTCCTTTTTTTTTTTATTCATTAGGATTTTCAAGATATCTCCTGCAGGCTGGGGTAGAAGCAGGGTTCCTAGTCTAGGTGTTTCCGTCTGTTGTGGTGACTGACTGAGTGACATATTATGTTGCTTAAGTGACGCACGGAGGCAGCTCTCATTTACAATACAGTGGGACATTGGGTCACCCAGCAAATAAAAGAAAGAAAAGTGTCAAATAGTGGGACGAATGACGAGTTCACGGATGAGGGGGATTCAATAAACCCCCTCCTGCAGAGAGTCTTCCACCAATCAGCACTGCAAGCCCCATCCCCAAGTTCCCTGAACCTTTTGAAAGTCCGTAAGGACGTGTTTGGTGGTAAATTAATGTCCCCAGAACTTGACTTAGACTCATACACCCACACTGACTTAGACTCATACTAACTTCGACTCATACACCCACACTAACTTAGACTCATATAACTTAGACTCATACACCCACACTGACTTAGACTCATACTAACTTAGACTCATACACCCACACTGACTTAGACTCATACTAACTTCGACTCATACACCCACACTCACTTAGACTCATACTAACTTAGACTCATACACCAACACTAACTTAGACTCATACTAACTTAGACTCATACACCCACACTGACTTAGACTCATACTAACTTCGACTCATACTAACTTTGACTCATACACCCACACTGACTTAGACTCATACTAACTTCGACTCATACACCCACACTGACTTAGACTCATACTAACTTCGACTCATACACCCACACTGACTTAGACTCATACTAACTTCGACTCATACACCCACACTGACTTAGACTCATACTAACTTCGACTCATACACCCACACTGCCTTAGACTCATACTAACTTAGACTCATACACCCACACTGACTTAGACTCATACTAACTTCGACTCATACACCCACACTGACTTAGACTCATACTAACTTAGACTCATACACCCACACTGACTTAGACTCATACTAACTTCGACTCATACACCCACACTGACTTAGACTCATACTAACTTCGACTCATACACCCACACTGACTTAGACTCATACTAACTTCGACTCATACACCCACACTGACTTAGACTCATACTAACTTCGACTCATACACCCACACTGACTTAGACTCATACTAACTTCGACTCATACACCCACACTAACACGAAGACTAACCCCACCTGCGGTGGGGTTAGTCTTCGTGTTAGTGTGGGTGTACGGGTGGGCACCTGTGGAAGTCCTCGATGCAGTGGATCTGGGAGGTGGCGTCCACGGTGAAGGGCACCCCATCCAGGCAGCAGTTGCACACCACGCAGGTGAAGCAGCGAGGGTGGTAGGCCTTGCCCATGGCCCGCAGGATGCGGTCCAGGATGGGCTTGGAGCACTTGGAGCAACGCTCCAGCGTACTCTAGTGTACAGACACGAGGAGAGAGAGAGAGAGAGAGAGAGGGAGAGAGACACAGGAGAGAATGGGTTTTTGCTTCCCACTAAAACCCTGACCACGACTCGCTCACCACTTTTATACAGGAGGGATGACCGACCAAAGGTCATTTTCGTCACACATCGAACCGACGTCAATTAAATGAAAACGTAGACGTTGAACATTTTCAACGTACTGAACATACTGAAACACATACTGAAAATGTGCCACTCAAAGTAAGCTTGATTAACATTTGACACATTCGATTAGATATTGAGGAAATGGCACAACAATTATTTTCTATCCATCTTATTTTCCATTTGCATTATCGTCATTGTCTTATCGGTTGTGTACGTGACAATTGTATTGATCACATTCACATCATTAGCATTGTTTTGGTGACGTGTTGCCGAGAAAATGCAACAACAACACAAAGACGACAAAGCAAGGAGCCAAACTAAGTCGGGGGGCCTGTGGCCGCAGCTCAAACTCACGATGTAGCAGCTCTCGCAGTAGCTCTTCTTGTCCAGGGCGTAGAAGGGCTTCCCCCGCAGGCGGGCGTGGCAGGTGATGCAGGTGAAGCACTCCACGTGGAACACCTGCTCCATGGCGATGCAGCCGCTGCCGTCGCCCAGCACGTTGTCCCCGCAGCGGGCGCAGCGGCCTGGGGGCCCAGACGCACGTCGCACAAGGTCACGCTTTGGAACACACACGGTGCAGGAAACGGCATGCAACACAGCAGGCGGTGCTGCTATCACGTTGTTGTTTAGAGCATCCGCGTGGACTAAAAGGTGGGACAGTCCCGATGACACCGCTGTCCTGAATGTGGTCATCACATGAAGTGTCGCTTAGAAAAAGAGTCTGCTAGATGCCCTTAATATAAACATTTCAGTGAAAATTTGCAACAAAAAAAGGGTGTGGTCGTATAGAGGTGAAAAAGGGCTGTAGAATTGAATACAAAAAAAAGATGAGTTTGTTCCCACTCAATGTTTTTTCTCCCCTTGGACTAACCTCCACGACAAAGTTGCGCTGCTTTTATGACTTAAAAAAACAACAACATCATTAACGTGTCCATTGAAAGAACAAAGGCCGTACCAAAGTACTCCTCGACAGGGGGGTGGTTCATGTCGTACACCAGCTTCTTGGTGAGCCGGTCCAGCTCCTCTTCAGGTCTGGGTGTGGACGCCCCCTGGAGGCCACATGGGGAGACAGTGAGGACGGCTAGACACAGGGTAAATAGACTCACAGGGTAGATAGACACACACAGGGTAGATAGACACACACAGGGTAGATAGACACACACAGGGTAGATAGACACACAGGGCAGACAGAGACACAGGGCAGATGGACACACAGGGCAGATAGAGACACAGGGCAGATAGACACACAGGGCAGATAGAGACACAGGGCAGATGGACACACAGGGCAGATAGAGACACAGGGCAGATAGACACACAGGGCAGATAGACACACAGGGCAGATAGACACACAGGGTAGATAGATACACAGGGTACTGCTCAAACACATGGGTACAGTTGAAGACCAACTGGCCGGTCAGTTCATCAATGTATGGGGAAAGTATGTAGCAAATCAATCTCGATTATTATTTAAAATGATCTGAAATACAGCTGGACTCGTTATCGTAACGCAGCGTGCAACCGCAGACAAAAAGAGGAACTTTGGTGAAAGGTACAAACGGTACAAACAAAATGATAGTTCGGCCCTTCCTCAAACCTTATTCAACCAATCACTGCTTTGTTCTAGACTTCCCAATATGTCCCTGTGACTCGGTACACCTGAACCCAACACATGCTTCAGTTGTCTCGCGCAACACACCGCTTGTGCGACTCCGGCACTGAATCTCTTCCCTCATGCAAAAAACCCCCTGCGTTGCCACGGTGAATGTAAATGAGGCCCTCAAGACACTCCCCCCCCCCCCCCCCCCCCCCACTCTGCTGCTGTGGCTCCGCCCTCTCACCTTGTTCGTCTGGTAGCCCTCCGGCCCCCTCTGGGCCCCTCTGCCGCCCCCCTGGGGGCCCGGCTCCGCCCGGGGTGGTGCATCTCCTGGCCCTGGGGGGCCCCGGCGTACCAGCCCCGCGGGGCCCCCCCCCCCCCCCGGGGCCGGGGCCGGGGCCCCGTGCTGGTGCTGGCGGGGCGGCGGCGGCGGCGTGTGCGCCTGCTCCGCCTGCCGGCCCGTCTGGGAGTAGGTGACGGGCTGCGCCGTCTTCACCTGCCCGCCTGAAGTGGGGCCCGGTGGGGGTGGAGGCGGTGGAGTAGGACGCCGGCACCGGCTGGGGGTAGGGCTTGGGGCCCGCGCCGGCGGCGGAGGAGGACGAGGTGTAGTAGTCCTGCTGGGGGTGGTGCTGCTGCTGGAGGTGGGGGTGGTGGTGCTGCTGCTGCTGGGGGTGGGGGCTGTGCTGGTGGGGGCTGGGCCCGTGGTGGTGCTGGGGGTACTGGGGCTCGGCGGGGTAGGCCCGGGCCTGGTGGTACTGGTTCTGGGAGGGGTGGGGGGGGTAGCCCACGGAGGGCCGGCTCGGCAGCGGGGGCGGGGCCACGCTCTGGGGGGAGGGGCTGTAGCGGTCGGCCTGGGGGTGGGGGCTGTAGGGCACGTTGTCGTAGAGCTGCGCGGGGAGGGGGGGGGGGAGAGAAGAGACATGGTCAGCCTGGGGGGTCTTACCGTCTGCCTAGCTCCGCTCAGACCGCCCCCCCCCCCCCCCCCCCCCCCCCCCCCCCCCCCGGGGGGAGTGTCGCCCGGCCCACCTGTGTGTTGGGGTCCGGCTGGTGGCTGTCCAGGTCGGCCAGCATGCTGGTCAGGGAGTCGATGTCGGCGTCGATGTTGGAGCGGTGGCCCATGGCGTTGTCATGGCTACGCTGCTGAAAGAAACGACCAGGAGGAACACCGAGTTTTATCATCAGAGTCTCACTCTGAGCAGCCCGACCTCGGAGGGGGAAGACGTCACGCTGGCAGAGTTTGTGTTCGCCAGTTATTAAGATCCCCGCCTCCCGCAACATGATTGGTCGAAACACATATAACTCAAGACTTGAGATATTAACCTAAAGTCTGTTGCGTGAGAATAGATTTTCCCCCACAACGGCTGAAGCTTTCATTATCGCGCAGCCCCCTACCCTGGCCCGTAGCCATCCATGTGGGGGCTCCAGCTGCGGTCTTCTTTCGGGCCGTGGGGGGGAGGAGGAGGGTAGTAGTGGTCACTGGATGACTGATGAGCAGCTCCCCCTGGTGGTTGGAGTGGGCATTACAAACAAGTACATTTTTTCGTTTGGGGTTCTCGAATCTATTCCACAGGATTAATGAATTAAAGGAGACTTGGGAAAAAAATTAAAGTACACCCAAAATCCGGAGCAACAACCTCACCACATCGGTCATCATCATCATCACCACTTCATTCTCATAATTAACACCATCATCATCATCGTAAACCCTTCATCATCCTCATCAGTGTCTGATTGATTGGGGCTGAGCGCTCGGTCGTACCTGTGGGCCCAGTTGCCATGTATCTGGTGGCTACTCCACCACCACCTCCTCCACCTCCTCCTCCTCCTCCTCCACCGTCCCCGTTCTGCTCGTAGAGGTTGTACTTGGGCCGGGCCGGGTGGCCGGGGGGGCCCTTCTTGTTGGGGAGCCGGTAGATGTCGCCCCCTGCTGCGGTGACGTGGGACATCGGGGGGCCGGTCTGCTCGGCGGGGTCCAGGGTCCTGGGCGGGAGCCAGGTGGGGCCGGACATGTCACGACTTCTGGAGGGAGAGCGACACGGACAGAGGGGGAGGCGTGAAGGGGTGGTTCTGGGGGGAGGGTTTGCAGACATATCATCCCAGGTTTGAGACTGGAATGAGAAGGAATCAGAGGAATTTAATAATTGAATGGGGACCTGGGATATAGATCCTTAACGAGACCGTGGTGTATGTGTTTTATTATTTATATATATATATATATATACGATTTTTTGCTGCCGTTTTGACTGAAGGAAGCATGTCTGTAATGTGTGATGGGCTGAACACATTCAGGTCAGTGTAAAATTACAAGTCACTGGTACTGTTATTGTGCACGGTGATAAATATGAATTGGTTCATCGGAATCATTCATCGCTATGCGTCAATACGTCACAAGATCTCGGAAAGCATTCGTTTAGGGCAAAAATAAGTGGTATGGCTGCATTGTTATACATTGCCACCAATAATGAAACTCGCCAATGGATTCCCTGCCACTACTTAAGGGGCCATCTGTATAGCCCTTTGTCACGCGTAACCAATGGAAACCAAGTGATGCTTCATTTATTATGTTTCCAATGGCAACACGTTGACTTAACAATGGACTTCTGGTAGAAAGACAGGAAGACAGGCCCTACTCAAAAAAGGCAAGGGGACTTCCAGCACAGGCTTCGCCGTGCTCCTGAACACGAGTGTGAGTGTGCGTGTGCGTCTGTGTGTGTGCATGTGAAACCTCAACCAAGATCCATGGCATTGATATGGTCGGAAAACTGTAAAGAAACCATTAAGTGCACACACACACACAGGTGGTGTCCCCTGGCCTGTTTCTCAGCACAATAGTAATTGTTGTTCAGCTGTTTGATTTCCAAATTAAGTCGAGGCAAAAACTAACAGAGGAAAACTTATGCAACAGCCAGGTGTCTAAATACACAGGGCCACCTGGCTCGCATAATGATATTATTGCACATCCTCCAAGGAATAAAGGAAATAATAATGCAAAGAAAATAAATAACCAAATAATGTACGAGAGCAGCTGAAAAATATATCAGCTGGCTGTTCTTTTTATTCTTAGCATTTATTTGAATATATGAGCTTCCAATGATGTTCATTGCTGCCATTAATATGCTCAGTCTTTTGCTCATCTTTTATTTATTGTTTTTAAATCAAATTATTAATATGGTTCTGCAAATGGTATTCTGAAAAAGTTTGGCATTGCATATTAAATAATTTGTTGATGAAGGGATATTATCTTTCATTGGAGTGATGGTCGGATGCGGCATAGAGTACTAGTACAATTACATATTTATATAACTCCACTCCCAGGCTTGTACACGGGTTGGGCTTTAAATTGTAAGTGAAGCTCCGGTTTCAGGCGGAATTCAAACAAAATGTGTTTAGGGTCTGAAAGTCGTTAGGGGTATGCATACGACCCAGGACATTAGCACAGTTGTTGTGTATGATAGTTATAAATCAGTGTCATGCATGATGCATATATAAGGCGCCACCCACCGTGACGTTATACTACATGTGTCCGAGAAACATCAACCTCTTTCGGACCTCACTGTCAACAACCGCTGCCCAGAGAGCTCCACACATCCACACACCTCGCCGCCTGTGTCCATTTTTCGTAATGTAGAAGAGTATTGCAAAAAGCACTTCGACACGACAAAAACAACGCTCCTGCGCTCGGAGCACAGTAGAACGTACTGGTTGACGGAAACTGGAAAAAACATACGATTATACTCCAGTTTTCTATAATTACGGTCTTATTTCAATAAAAGTGTTGAAATGGCAAGATCCTATACAATATATGTGACCAGATTTTAAACAAAAGCAACGATTTTGGGTTCACTGCCCCCAGTCAATGTTCACATATTGGAAATAACCACCATTGGTATTATTATTGGAAAGATAAGGAACAAAATCGCAGCGACTGCTACGCCACTGACTCGGTATAAACCCTTTTCTAAATCCGGGATGAGCACACACACCCAAATCCCGGGATTTCTGGGCCATGACATTAATCACAGCGGCTTTATCAGTCTGATTTATGTGGTTGGCGAGACAATGCCTTTGCATTTGCGAGGTTATGTTTTAACCGTTTCCCTCTTTCTATGAATGAGTAAAAAAAAAAAACGCTGACGGCTGCAACTCTTGAATCAAATTCCAAAGTTGCGTCCCCCGAATCCTCGCGATACCTGGTTTTGTTCCATTGTTACAAATACACGTATGAATACACAAATCATTTAAGGGAGTGTACGTCAATCCAAATCAATTGGAATTAAACAATGTTGCTGCGGAAAAGCTGAAATCAACAGTAATGCATCCGGATTCCTACCTTTTTACGTAGCCACTCTTCTGTCATTCAGTCTCATCTGCAAATAGATTATGTTCAAATCGGTGAGAGACGACTAGCAGCATAAAAAACAACACACACAGCCTTTTCTATACGTAGGTCCAGCGAATTGGTCGATTTGCAACGTGAACGCAAACCATCGTGTGTCCAAAATGTATTTGGGTTCATGTGGATAGCATCTAGCATGTCTGTGGTGTGTATTTACGCGACCACAACACCGCATTGAGGATCTTGATAAGATATAATGACTGCTAAATGGCTACCATTAACTTTAATCACATGTTTGTTTACTTGTTAAGATAGCACTGCCTTGAACTGCGCCTCGTCTCCGGGGCTACTTTCATAGATGTAACGCAAAGAAGCAACGCCAAAGCCACCCGCTCTTTCGCTATGTTTGCACAAACACCACAAAAACACACTACCATTTTTATACATATATTTTTTTGCAATCGGAATATCAACAGAAGCGACTGCAAAAACAACTTTCTCCTATTTATGTTTCGTTTCGGTAACCTACTTTCTCGTGGATCCCGAGTTTGTCACACACTAACAGGCCTTCTGCAAACCACCAGTAGCAGTCGTCACCACATTCCAGCCCTGTGACGTAGCGGGCTGTGAGTGGTCACGGGCCGCGGCGCCGCTCGCGAGCCCATCTATCTTGCTGACCAGTAAAACAACACCATGGAATGCACTGAACCGCAAGCTATTACAAAAAAACGGTATAGATTACATAATATATATGATTATATTACTAATAGATACTATATTTAGATTTGATATTTACATATGTGTATAATTACATTATAATTTCCATGTTTTTTTTTAATATTTATGAAAAGCGACTTACAATAAGTGCAATTTATCATGAAGACACAACCCATAAATGCAATTATCATGCAAGTACATACAATGAATCAAGTAGGCTAACTGCTTCAAGGGCTACATGTTAGAAGCAAGAGATTTATTTTTTCATTGGCCAAGCTGCAGTCTGAACAGATTACTTTTCAGTCTGCGAGGCAAAGATTTGTTGGGTTTCTGTCCTGATGCTGTCAGTGGAGAGCTTGTGCCAAACAATCAGGATTTTGCTGAGTGGCTTGCATGTAGTGAGGGCGAAGCATAGAGCGTGGTGGTGGACAGGCTGAAGTGCATGGTTTTACCATGTCCGGAGTCTTTTGCAGCACAGTAGGACAGAACCAGGGACTTGAACCAGATCCCAGTGGCCAACGGTAGCCACTGCAGGCTGTGGAGGAGTGATGTGAGTGTGGGAGAACTGGGGTGGCAGACCAGCCGGGCTGCTGCATTCTGGATGAGCTGCAGAGGAGGAAGGGCCCGTGCAGGCAGACCTGCCAGAAGGGAGTCGCAGTAATCCAGACGCAAGATGACCACAGCCTGGATCAAATGATGCATGGCCTTCTGGATGAGGAATGGACGGTTCCTCCTGATGTTGTAGAACATAAAAGTTGAAGGGCAGGTTCTCGCAGCGATGTTGAACAGCTGTCGGACACTGAAAGACATCTGGTCTTCCAGTGTCCCCCCCCCCCAACCCTGATGTTCCTTGGGGTCTGCGTCACCCGGCCCCACAGAGTAGTCAATATTGATGAACAGTTGGTGGCTTGGAGGATCCCCTCCCTGGAAGGAAGAGCAGCTCCGTCTTGTCCAGATGGAGCTGTGTTGGTGTGTCGATATCCACAGATGTCCCGCAGAGATTCGTGCTGGCGCCTGGGTGAATTAGTAGTGTGTCATCTGCATAGCTGTGGTAGGAAAAGCCATGTGAGCGAATGACAGAACCCAGTGACCTGGCGGACAGTGATAATAGGATGGGATCCAGGAAAGAACCCAGAGGGACACCAACATTTACATTTATTAGCTATATAATAGATATTATAAAATGTAATATTACACAACATGTGTTTACAGATGTTGGGTCCCTGCCAGGGAAGCCATCCGCCGGGTCCTAATCAAGGAGGTCTTGGGTCATGTTCTGGAAGGATCCGGCCTAATCTCGCCCTGATACATCTATAAGATTAAAGGTGAAGTGTGTGGAAATTTGTTGCATCCAGGAGAGGCCTACATATCTACCTAGGGAGCGGGTCCTCTTCCATGGGGTCGCCATGTTGCAGCGCAATGTCTCTACAGTAGCTCAGAATGGACAAACGGCTATGTAGAGAAGGGTTTTGGGCTAAGAGTTCTGGGAAGGAGGGGGGGGGGGGCGTGTTATCCCCATGGCTACGACCCAATTATGATTATTTTTTAGCACCGTCATTTTAAGTTATAGTCATTTTAAGAATGTCATTTATCAATCTATCTTTCTGTCTGATAATCGATCAATCTCTTCATCCATCTGTTTGTTCATCTCTCTTCACTGCCTGCCTGCCAACTACTGACCAAATAACTAACTGACCGATACCTGTAACTACCTACCTGACCTCATGAGATTCCAATCCAATCAGTCAGTGTACACATACTTCTCTCTCACTCCAGCTCTGTTTCTCTTCTGTGAACTCTAGTGACGGACCGGTCTTACATTATATGAAGAATGACACTTTAATTGCATTATTTTATGCAACACGCTCCAAAATATAAAACAAAGGAAAAAAAATATTGTTCAAAACAATGTTTTCCGCTTCCGCTACCAAACCTTTTTTCTTTTTCTCACAGAGAGGCAAAACATCCAGGGCTACTCCCTGGGATATCCCCCTCTCTCTCTCTCTCTCTCTCTCTCTCTCTCTCTCTCTCTCTCTCTCTCTCTCTCTCTC
>NC_082398.1:7510522-7563022 GCF_031168955.1 Gadus macrocephalus | reverse complement strand
CTTGACCCTTTGACCAGTCTCAGACCTTTATGGTCTATCTTCTCTTTATACCCTCTCCTTGAAGACGAACGACTCCCACATGAACTCATATGAGGTGAACTTTATTTGCTGCTATTTGGGTAACTACACACTTATCGCGAGCTGTGTAAGAACATCTGAAACACATGAAGCGCTCAACGATTTCAAAACTATCCATTAAACCTGGGCCCTATTTGACGACCTCACTTCACAACACCGATGGTGTTCATGATGCAGTTATCACATGAATACTAGTTAATTGAAAGCTCCCACATTATACTGCCAGGTGTGAGTGTGATTAGCCGTACTAAGACGTTTAAAAAAATCAATAAAAAATCAGCCTCTTCTGACATCAAAGATGGCCGTGTCCACCTAGATGTGTGCTGGATAGATCAGTCTACCAGCCTACCCAGTGGACTGTAGCAGACGTTGCTCATCTATCCGTCAAACATCTAAGTGGACCCACCCGCCACTTGTGATGTCAGAAGAGGCCGATTTTCAAAAACGTCTTGTAACGGCTAATCCCACTCACCCCTGGTGGCATAACATGTCACCGTCAGGTTGTTGTTAGAGAACCAGCCCTGACAACGCAAACCCGCGTCGGGCATTCAGCGTCTACGGATTAAAACCACGTGCAAACAACAGACCACCCATCCACACGTCACACGTACAGTCCTCACCGTCGTGTCGTCAGGGCGGCAGTAGCTCAGGAGGTAGAGCGGGTTGGCTGGTAACCTGAAGGTTGCTGGTTCAATCCCCGGCTCCTCCTAGCTGAGTGTCGAGGTGTCCTTGAGCAAGGCACCTAACCCTGACTGTTAGCTCCCGACGAGCTGGCTGTCGCCTTGCATGGTTGACTCCGCCGTCGGTGCGTGAATGGTGAATGTGAGGCAACATTGTAAAGCGCTTTGGGTGGCCGATGGTCAGAAAAGCGCTATATAAATGCAGTCCATTTACATCATCTTTTGTTATTACTGTAATACAAGGCGTTAGGGTTTTGACAATGTCCTTTATCTTCATCCTGATTCTCTGCAAAGCACGTTGAGCTGCAGTTCCTGTACGAAAAGGTGCTGCATCACAAAAGCACACCTCACTCACTGACTCACCCATCGCTCCGTCTCATCCCCCTCTCCCCCAGCGGGTTCTTCTACTCGCTGTACTCGCGGCGCCTGTCGCTCCAAGGCGGCGCTGCGGGCCTCCAGCCGCTGACGGTGGCGCTGCCCGGCGGCCTGGACGTGGCCAGCGTCTCCCTGCTGCTGGACTTCATGTACACGTCCCGCCTGCCGCTGAGCCACCGCAGCGTGGCCGGCGTGCTGGCCGCCGCCACCCACCTGCAGATGGAGCACGTGGCCGACACCTGCCGCGCCTTCATGCAGCTGCACAGGTGAGGGAGGGGGGCGTGGGCCGCGTCCTGTGTGGGCCCCCCCCCCCCCCGGGGGCCGTGGTTCGACGGTGGAGGGGGTCGCGTTGAGGACGGGGTTTGATGGGAGGGGTTTTGGGGGGAAAACGGATTGATCACTGGATCGGGTTCTTAAAGGCGACACATTACACCACCAGGTGTGAGTGGGATCAACCGTTAACACACCGTTTTGGAAATCGGCCTCTTCTGACATCACAAGTGGGCGTGTCCACCTAGATGTGTGACGGATAGATGAGCAACGTGTAGACTGGGTAGACTGATCTATCCAGGACACATCTAGGTGGACACGCCCACTTGTGATGTCAAAAGAGCTCGATTTTCAAAACGGCTTGCGACGGCTAATCACACTCACACACCACGCATACACTCACGATCACTGCCTTTCAGTGGGTTTCTGTGGCCAGTCGGGAGCTCCTCCACTTCGAGGAGTATTCTCCTGCAACCTGGCTGTAGAGTAGGAGAACACTTCAAATGTGTTCATTTGGATGAACTGAATAAACCGTTCCATGCAAAATTGAGACTTGATGTGAGTAAGACCTCCAGGAGGTTCTGGACAACCTTTACAGGGAATCCAATGATGTTAACATCAAACACAGAAATGATTATGGAAAGCATAGAGCAAGCATCTGTTAGTGCCAGTGATGCCATTTAGTGTATTCTGATGATGATGAGATACCAACAAGAACCGATCAGAAAGAAAAAAAAGGTGCACCCCAAAATAATTCTTCACTCACCCACAGATTCGATTTTTGCTACTCACTGATGTACATATTGCGGGTTTCTGATTGGTTGTTCTTTGTCCAGGGAGCAGATGGGTGCTGAACACCCTCAAGTGGAGCTGGACTCCAGGGCGTCTGTCGTCTCCGTCGGCCCCCGAGGAGGAGGGGGCCTGCCCCCCCAAACCCTCCAGCTCACGCCCAGCGCCCCCCCCGGGCCACTGCCAGCCCAGGCAGCCAGGTACCCAGATGGTTGCGTGTGTCACTATGGGTCTGGGGAGACCTTTACCGGGTTTACAACGCAAAGGGGTCTAAGGGATACGGGTGGGAACTGTAGTATGGGGATTTGGGATGAAGGTTTATGTATCCTGGGTTACCGCTTCGATTCATCTTAAAGCTACCCTCATTAAAATGCCATGTTAGGTGTGTGAGCGTTTTAAGTGTGATGTTAATCGGAAAGACTTGTGTGTGCTGGCACTTATGTTTGTTGGCGATGGGACAATGTGTGTGTGTGTGTGTGTGTGTGTGTGTGTGTGTGTGTGTGTGTGTGTGTGTGTGTGTGTGTGTGTGTGTGTGTGTGGGTGTGTGTGTGCGTGCACTATTTTTATGTGACCGGGGGATGTTTGTGCAGGGGGTGGGGGGTGGGGGGTGGGGGGGGGGGGGTCCGGGGGAGCGTGCCTGCAGGTGCGAGCGCCTGTTTGCGTCTGCCTTTGTCTGATAACGACACAGCCCTTACATCACTTCCTGTGTTCTTCCTCCCGCTCAGGTTCCCCCGGGAGGCCGGCCTCTCCGTGAAGCCGGGGGCTTTCCCGGCCGGCGAGCCCAGGCCCAAGGAGACGAAGCTGGAGCGGCGGTCGCCCCCGGCGGGCTGCCCCACCCCCACCCCCGCCCCCGCCCCCGCCCCCTCCCCCGACAGCCCCACCAGCCCCACCCGCTCCGGAGGCCAGCCCAGCTCCCCCGCCGAGTCCAACACGTGTCACCTCGCGGTACGGGACCCCCCCCCCCCCCCTGCACAGAGCAGGACCAGGGAACAGACGTTGCTACTATAGCTTCATTCACAAAACGATCTAGTCGCTAATAACGGGTCAAAAGATGCATACAATATTTTTTATACTACTTCACTTTTTTTTTTTTTGAGAGAGTCACATTTTTGAAACATTGCATTGTACTCATTTTTTTATTTCTTTCCTCAAGGGTGTGACCAAGCCTCCCCCCGACCCCAAGGCCTGTAACTGGAAGAAGTACAAGTACATAGTCCTCAACCCTCTCTGTGCCGTCCCCACGGTGAAGGAGGAGGAGCCAGGAGAGAGGAACACGCCCATCTCCCAGAGGACCGCGGTGTCGTCTGACGCACCCACAGAGGCGTGGCCTGGAGAAGTGCCCGGTCAGATTGATAGGTGGGCTCACGGATAAAACACACGTCGAGCCTCATGCTTTTTCTTCGGCCGTGAATCTGATTGGAAAGTCTCATTGTGAAAGACGGCAGGGGCGTGTCCACTTTGGGGTGCAGACTCCTCCCTCCCAAAAATAACACATTTGATTGGTCACCTGCAACACCCACTCAATAGGTTCACCGTTCTATAAACGCTGGGGGGGGTTATGCTACCTAGCACCCTGGACCCGCCCTCTGACCGACCAACGACGTTTGTGTTTCAGACAGGGGCGGGCCTCCTGCTACGAGGGTTCTGGCCAAGCCCCTCCCCTCGGACCACCCCCCTCTGTGGAGGTCTCCCAGCGGCGAGCGGCGTGCTCCTCTCTCCCCCTCCCCCCGCCGGCGCCCGCCGCAGGCCCCGCCCACCCGAGCCAGCGCGCGTTCAAGCGGGAGGACCGCCGCGCGCCGTACCTGTACTCCGGGAACGTCATCGGCACCAAGGCGCTTATTGCCGGTGAGACGCCATCTTGATTATCATCATCAATGCATGCAACAATGTCCATCCATCCGTCCACCCCTTTACCCATCATATATATCATATATATCACATATACAGTATATATCACATCCATCCATCTATATATGTACCAACATCCACCCATCCATCTATAGTCCACCAGCGTGAGCATCCTCCCCTCCATCTACACATCCCCCAACTCCCCACCCAGCCCTAACCTCCAACACTAGATGACCCCCCTTTGCCGTCCCCCCCTTTCTCCGCAGCAGGGGACAAGCCGTACCGCTGCAACGTCTGCAGCGCCCAGTTCAACCGCCCGGCCAACCTGAAGACCCACGCCCGCATCCACTCGGGGGAGAAGCCCTACCGCTGTGACACCTGCGGCGCACGATTTGTCCAGGTGAGGCAGCAGCTGCGCAGGGGACTTCGATTGCGATCAACTTGTGACACCATCGAAAGGGGGGAAAGTTATTGACTCGCTAAGCAGGTCATGAACAACAGAATAATAAAATAAACCACGATTACTTTTTGGCTTGGCATTGAAAACCACTGTCACAGAGCGACCCTAATGCATGAGATACGATGACACTGTTTAAATTCGGTTTGACCCTCCATGTCCATACCATGTATTTTAAAGGATTTAAAGAGAGATATTCGATATATAGAAGATGATAGTTATGAAACTACCTCTGCACGTCAGAGGAGAATCATTTGGACAGTGAAATTATATCTCCCCCTCTCCCTCCTTCTCCCTCTCTCCCCCCTCCCCCATCAGGTAGCTCACCTGAGGGCCCACGTGCTCATCCACACGGGGGAGAAGCCCTACCCCTGCCACACCTGTGGCACCCGCTTCAGACACCTGCAGACACTCAAGAGCCACCTGCGCATACACACCGGGGAGAAGCCCTACACGGTGGGTTGCTCACACACACACACACACACACACACACACACACACACACACACACACACACACACACACACACACACACACACACACACACACACACACACACACACACACACACACACACACACATCTCTACTCTACACACTCAAACAGAGACCCTACTTTATTGGTACCAATGCTTGGTCGTTACAGCTACAAGAGACATTAGGGTCATAAAGACTTAAGGCATTTATTTCAATTCATCATCAATTTATAAAAAGATGTGCTACAGCCGAAATCAGTGTTGCGTGAGTCAGAACACGACCACGAGGTCAAACCCTTTTCTAAAGGCCATTGTATCGCTGACCATCTGATGTCGGGCCTAAAACACGAGAGCTCTGGTTGGGAGTAGAGCGGGCGTATGTCGTTAACTTGTCTCCAGATAAACACCACTCTTCGCTCTGACCCAGTGGACATTGAACCACGATGCGCTCCCTTGTGTCCATGCTGACCTTTTGACCCCTCCCCTCCCCCGCGGCCCGCAGTGCGAGCAGTGTGACCTGCACTTCCGGCACAAGAGCCAGCTGAGGCTCCACCTGCGGCAGAAGCACGGGGCCATCACCAACACCAAAGTGCGCTACAAGGTCCTGTCGGAGGGCTACCAGCCCCTCCTGCAGGCCTGCTGAGGGGCCCCCGTAGCTGCTGGGGCCCCGAACCACGGCGACCACACCCACCACAGTGACTGAGGCCACGGGGATGGCGTGACGGCACAGAGCTGGAGGGCGTGTTGTGATGTGAGAGTGGGAGGATTCCGGGGATAAGGATTCAGTTATAGTGAAGGACGCAGGAAGAGAGCAGAGAAGTTAGACGGTAAGAATGTGAAGGGACCCGCTTGATGTCAAAATGCAGAAAGCCTAGGGTTGGTATATGAGAAAGAGCAGCGGAGGTTTTTTTAAATGAAGCGATTTGTGGAGGGAAAGTGAAAGCAAGTGCGAAGACTGGGAAAGGGGAGGCGCAGGGCAGAGGGTCAGATATGCTGAGTGTGCGCCGATGAAATGTATGAAGCAAGATGGCACAAAGTGCAGTGAAGACTGATAAAGCATGTTGGGAAGCAGAGGTGTTGAAGGAAGGACGGAGGAAGTGAGGAACATAGTCAAGGCTCGGTTTTAGGAAGAAATGTATTACTGACATTTATACATTTGGAATAATCAATCACCATACGACTAATTGGTTGGGATCAAAGTTATTTGATCAGGGTTTTAGTGTTGAAAGTGTTTATAATCGTAAATGTCTGAAGTAGCTTTTAGAACAATGTTAATATTTCACTTGTATTTTGTATAGTCAGTGAATATTCTTTCATCATCTTAAATGGTAATTTAATTAATATTTTATTGTTGAGTCTCATGGCCTGGGGCCTGAATGTTTGATGTCAAATTTGGCAGTTTAATTATTTGTACCAGTTCCTATTTAAAAGACGTCTACAAATCAGTAACTTCTTTATAGTCCAAGCTGGCAAAGGACTGAATTGCCTTGTACATAAAATGAATAATGGAATAGGAGATATTGTAAAAATGAATAAGGTCGATTTATAAGCAATAAGAAAATACATTTGTATTCCACATTAATGTAGAGTTCTTTTGCTGGACAAAGACAGTTTTTTGATACAAATAAAATTACATCTCTTTGATAATTTGGAACATTGGCGTCTGTATCATTTTCTACTGTAATACTCAGAAAATATAACACCACATTTCATTGACCACAACATGAATGTGGAAAAACTTTTACTAATGTAAAGGAACAACATGTTTTGCATAATTTATGGTGAAATATAATTTGTATTCTCCATCAATTGTTCCCTTTGCAGTAGCACATTTGTAGGTCTACACTCACTGTAAAAGTAATGTACTCTAATCTGAATGAATAATGAAGTGTTCATCTGTACAGAATATACAACACTGTCAGACGTTAGTCTGAGTTCAACCAGTGAAACCCCTCTGCTAACTCTCTCTCTCTGACACATGAGCATCCTCCTTCTCACACACTGTGAATTACTTCTTGTTAAATCTGCTTTTCCGCACAAGTGAGGGGGTGCTAGGGAAGAATGTTGGTCTTCTTTTGTACCATGAGGCAGAGATGGGACAAAGTCACTGTTTGGCAAGTCCAAAGTAAGTCCCAAGTCTTAGCAGTCAAGTCTGAGTCGAGTCCCAAGTCAAGACAGGAAAAAGGCACATCAAAGCCAAGTGGAGTCCAAGTCCAAGTCCCAAACTTTTTCAAGTCCTGAACAAGTCACCATGTTTTTTTTACTTAATGTCATTATTCTATTGATCATTATTTCAACATCACTCTAATGTACAGTGCCATTATGGAAGAAATTAACCCTACATTTTATGGTAAACTATGATTATTATTACGCCTATAAAACATATAGATACTTTAATGGTGGAAGGTAGCTGATCACCTCTCCCCTACAAGTTAGGTTTGACATGGCGCCAGGGAGCAAGTTCACTCTGTTCCTATCTTGGGTGCTTTTTCAAGGGTAAAGCTCACATGTACACCATCGTTCCCTATGCATAATGGTTGATGTATGTTCAAGGGTAAAGCTGTGACCTGGAAAAATATGCTATGTAGATCAACATTTGTGGTTAATGAGTGGTCAAGGGTAAAGCTGTGACCTGGAAAATGTGCTATGCAAATCAACATTTTACGCAAGTCCGACCTCATAATATGTAAGGATTGGGTATATAAGGAGCAGGACGAGAATCATTCGGGAGTGTCTTTGCAAATCTCACTCGGCTTTGTTGTCTCTCGTTTGCGGGTTACTCTCCATCAATACTTGACCCGGACTCTCCGATTCCTCTTGCGTTGAAGTGAATTAGATAAGTCGTTAATAGATTCCACGACACCATTTCTAATCAATACAGTTATAATATGTTCATTGTTTCTGTCTTCAAATGTGTTATGATATGTGCATGTGCCGAATTTTTAGTAGTATTTTGGTAGCAGTAGTAATGGTAGTAATGGTATTATGCATGAGGTATGATATGCAACTTAAACTGTATTTCTGAAAAAAGCATAAATGATCTCGAAATGACGTTTAGATATTATTGAAGATACGAGTGTGTAGATTTGTGACATTTTTTGAACGAAGGTAAACGGTTGAAAAATGATTTAGTTAACTTACGATGTCTTAAAGGGATACTTCACCCATTCAGAACCGGCTTTCTACCATTATAAAATCGCTATTGTAATATAAAAAATAAGTTTTTTTTCCCTCAGTCTAACCCAGTCTTCCCTTGGACCAGCTTTCCTGATCTAATGTCCTCCCGAGATGACGTCAAATGACCCGTTTGACTCGGGAGAACTTTGCTCGTCTGCTAGATGGGCCGAGGACTACAAACCACTAGTTCCGCAAATTTGTGAGCCCAGCAATAAGGAATGAGGGGGGGCAGGAGCTCGCGTACGAGATGTAAACACAATGTCTGCCATGTTTCTTCCCCGCAAGAACAAATTTGCAATGTGTAACAGCCAAAGTGGATTTTGAAAATCTATTGTTGGATTCTGACATTCAGGGCTATTAGTACGAGCCACAATACAGCCAGGAAGAATTGACACAAATAGAGGAGGAGGCTGCTGCGGCTGCAGCTGAACAAGCCCTGCCTGTTGCCGAGGACGAGGAGCCGGAGCGCGCCGGTTATTCTCTGTTCGCCTGTAGACACTAACACAGAGTCCCTGTGCTGCAGCGAATTTCAGCGATGCCAGTTTCTTCTAGAATAAATGGCTGAATCTGGCGTGGACGAGGCCATGTGTGTAACCTCTCACCCAGGCTTTACGCCTCATCTGATCAGTTGGTATTGGATACATATTTCTGGACCCAGAAAGTGAACTGGAAACGCCAGCCAAAGCCCGCCGGGAGAAACAGACGTCTGAGCAAAGAGTAAGTGTTGTTGTTTTTTACTATCACATTGGCTACAATAGTTTTGAGTCCCGGGGAACGTGACAATGTAGCCTAGTTATCCGAAAGTAGCCGATCTTATTGGCAGAGCATAGGCTATGTTACGTTAGCTGGAAGTCTGTGCGTGCTATGATGTATAGGCTACTCAAGGCATAATTTTTATATTGCTTTGCTAATGTTCTCTTTCTTTCTTCGACAGTATTGGCCTTCTGTGTTGTCCAGGCCATCTGAGCTAATTACCCAGCACAAGATGGGCAGTACCGTGGCTACCAGGAGACAGATGCTCAAGATGAGCTGTGACTATTTTGACTACCCTACACGTTTTATTTTTGTAAATAGTTCGATTTTTTTCATGAATAAAACCTAAAATTCATGTTGGTTGTTGTGATTTGTTTACTAACCCAAGTGCTGTTCTACTAAAGTAGGCCTACTGTATACGATAAACACTTATTTCAACTGGGGAGAAAAGGTTGAGTACAAATACTTGATATGCTGAGCTACTGTAATTAGCAAATGTTTGTATGCTGTACAGTAATATACAAATGATGCGTTTGAAAAAACGAGGGCAGAAGTCTAAACCAGTCAACGTATCACGGGGATATATTTACACAAAGTTTGCTCGCACTACCACTCGCACTACCTTCCCCCTCCAAACGGAAACAGGCGGGCGGTGAAGCGAGCGCAATGCACTGTGGGAGTTTGAGGATTTCTTACTTTTCAGCCAGAGAGACACTTTCTGCCTTTTCTCAGGCTAGGATGAACCGATTTCAATTACTTTTTGCACATTTATAATACGTAGAATTATTTACTTCGTATAACCTTCATATCTCCACCGGTGAAGTATCCCTTTAAGTGTCAGAGGCAGACGGCTTCAATGGGACCAACTCAAAACGCAGCCGATATGAAACTAAAACTATTATTCTGAATACAGTATAAATGATATCGAAATTTTGTTTTGATATTATTGAAGATAGAGGTGTAGATTTGTCTTCGCACGCTGTTTTTTTTCTTTCATCTTCATGGAAATGAATGCATCTTGGGTGTCTAGCCCTCCAGGCGGGAAATATGTTAGATATCTAAAACAATGAATGTTTTTGACTCAAGACATGTCGAGTCATTACAAGTCAAAGAGGCAAAGTCTGAGTCAAGTCTCAAGTCAATAGCAGTCAAGCCTAAGTCGAGTCGCAAGTCATGCGTAATTTTGTCAAGTCGAGACTGAAGTCATCAAAATCATGACTCGAGTCTGACTCGAGTCCAAATCATGTGACCACCATACGACCTGTGAGTCCACATCTCTGCCGTGAGGTCTGGTGGGGAGGAAACAACAACGCTCAGGGCAGGTGTTTCCGGAGGGGCACCATACGGGGGTGCACAGCCTTGCCAGTGTGGGTTCCTCTTGTAGGAGTTACAATAGAGGAGGTGGTAGTGGGGCCCTGCCTCACTCTCTCAGCCTCTGTCATCATACCCCTTTCCCTTGTCTCCCATGAGTTGTGGCTACAAGCCCATTGTCTTGGTTTTTCAGACAAACAGGGGGGGGGGGGGGGGGGTTTGATGAATGGGGGGCTTTCCAATGAGCACAACCATCCTCTATCTTATTTGGGTTTGCCAAATTACCATAAGGGCATTTTTGTCCCAAATGTCCCCTCATTATTCATGGGAAGAGGTAGGACAGTAAGGTCAGAGTTATATCCGAATGAATGAGCACATGATTCAGGCCAATACTCGAATAGCTGATATGTGATTGTAAATGGCTAGCCACTTGTAAGGGGAATTAGTATTTAGTATCTATAGGGCTGGACTACAGAACCATATTTAAATCTTACTCATGGTTAAGATTTAGTTATGGTTCTGTAGTCCAACACATCCATCCTCTCACACCACTCAACACATCTAAATGTCTCACAATAGCCTAGCCTCCCCTTCACACACACACACACACACACACACACACACACACACACACACACACACACACACACACACACACACACACACACACACACCAAATTCAGATTTAATAACAACTTTGGCATACCCATGAGATAATAAAAAGTGAACTATCGACTTTGCTGCACTCAGATAGTGAGAACACTTCCAATGTCCTTTCCTAAGCTATTTTCATTGACCTCGATGAAGAACGTCAGGAGGACAAAGGAATGATGTGAAGGAGAATTAATTCAGATTCAGGAAAAGACAACCTTTGTGCTAAAATTATCCGACTTCACACTACGTCATTGTGCGACGGCGGATATAAATGTGGAAGCCCCCATGAAAAAAACGCAACGAAGACCAATCACAAATGGGATATAAAGAAAATTGTTGTAACATTGATCATGGTTGCTCACGCTCACATTAATGTCCAATCATATGCATGGACATGATAGTAATTGGGTTGTATCATGAAAATAATTCATTCATGTAATGTAATTGATTGTCTGTTTTTAATGAATGGACGAATGGTGCGTCGTTTTCAATGTTCCTCCTTTCCTTGCGTAAAGGATGGTCAAGTGTAACCTATGCTAAATGATAAGAAAGTAAGCACTGAAGCACCTATCCTTAATATGATGATAACTCTGCCTGCTCTTATCAAGGCGGCCACTTAGATACTTCCGGATCATTGAAGTCAGTTAGGAACCTTCCTAAGCCCAAAAATACTATCTGAACGCAGCCCGGCGTTGTGCACGTGCGCACATCAATTGTGCGCATGCGTAGTAGTGTGCTGTTGAACTGCCTGTTTACAGTCGGCGAATGGTTAAAATAATAACACTACGATACGGACCCATGGGTTAAGATGATCAGAAAGACAGGTGGAGACAGCCTGAATTTGGGAATAACATGAATCAGCGGTGTCGGTGACGCGGTCTCCGAGGTTAAGGCAACTTTGATCGGCAGGAATCTTTTGAGACCGTTTAGAACGTTTTCATACATTGTTTTTGTTTTTCCATGCGTGCCTGTAATCAACGGCTTGTCCTTTATCTGTCATTTAATATCTCGTTTTAGTCTAAAACTCATCATTAATCCCCCTACGGTGACCGGAGGATGGGCTGGCCACAACGGGCGACAGGAAACGGTAGACGCCGCCGGTGTTGTACCGCTTACAAAGCTTTGACAGGGAAAACACTTTCTCCATAGGGATGCGAAACTAGGTTATTGCAAAGGGTTATTAACATACTTATTAATAACCGACATTAATTTTAAAGATATTAAATATGGGCAATGTGTGTGTATTAATCAGGTTTCCATTTTGTAATATCTGGCTTTGTGAAAGCGAGATAACAACTAGAGCACTTGACAGCCGGAGAAAAGGACCCGTGTAAACAAGTGTTATTTGCATAGAATCCAGGGTGTCATGCCCTTTGAGTTGAGACGTGTTGCACACTCCGTTACGAGGACTGAACCATTGCACGGAGTGCAGAGATAGTGGTGGTCAGGCGACATACTGAAGGCTCTTGTGTATTTCGCAGGCTTTGGATCAGTTCGATTATTGATCATTAATTGCTGGTGGTGTCACACGCCTCACCCATCGCAGGTAAGGTTTAAATGGGAAACAAAGCGATATCATTTCGCAAAATTACTTTTTAATCTAGTTGTTGACACTAAATAAGCGGAATATAACTTTTGCACATCGCGTTGCTATTTAACAAAGGACTTTTACTTTCAATTTGACTTAACTGGTATTTTAAAGTCAAAGCTATACATTCACGCATGCGTGGATTTAGTGCTTATGTGTTAGTCCGGTGCAATCATTCATAGAGCCAACTATCAAGGCGTCAATCTAGTCAAAGAAAAAAAAAATGCATTTTGTGTGTTTATCTTTGCTATTTGTCTTTTTTAGTTGTAAATTAGCAGATAGTTGTTAGGCCTCTTGCTCAAGAATGCCTACATGTAGACTGCCGACATGTGGTTTGAACCCACAACCTTTTGTCTGGGGGTCAAACACATTAACAACTCTAAATCGGCCTCAACTCTTCTCAACATTTCATTTGAACCGCAACAAAGTTGGAGGAAAACCGATTTAAAGTAAAAACAGGCATCAAAATGTACACATTACATTTTCTTTTTTAAACACACTATTACATCTCCAACGAAACGTTTGAAACAATCCACAATTTTTACCCGACTCTACCCCTGTAGCCATGGCTACGGCGAGGGTAGAGCAACCAGCACGGAGCCCCGGGGCGGAGCGAGCAACCCCGGGGGCCCTAGCCCAGGATGGGGCCCTAGCCCAGGATGGGGCCCTAGCCCAGGATGGGGCCCGCGGCTGGGTGATGGTCGGGGCCTTGTTCGTGTGCTCCACGCTGGTGTACGGGCTGATCCGGAGCCTGGGGGCGTTCTTCGTGGAGTTTGTGCAGTACTTCCAGGAGAGTGCCCAGGCCATCTCGTGGATCACCTCCATCGGCGTGGCAACACAGCAGCTCTGCAGTAAGCGCCACAACCGGGAAGTCTGACTGACTGACTGACTGACTGACTGACTGTCTGTTTGCTATCTGTCTGTCTGTGTGTTGCGTGCACATGTATACTTTGCATGTGGGGATGTATTTACGTGTGTTTTTCTGTTAGTTCCGTTGTATTTGCCCTCATGTGCCCGTCCGTCCGTCCGTCTGTCCGTCCGCAGGTCCGCTGGGGACGGCGCTGTGCAACGCGTACGACGCCCAGCGCGTGGTGATGGCGGGGGGCGTCCTGGCCAGCCTGGGCCTCATCCTGGCCTCGCAGGCCCGCTCGCTGCCCCACCTCTACCTCACCATGGGCCTCACCTCAGGCACGTCCACTCACAATGCACACTGCTTTGAAGGGCTGACCATGGTCCCACGTCGACGCAACGCAACGGCCGCGTAGACGCTTCGACGCAGCCGTGAAGCTGTTTTGGTTCTGCCTCGGGTTTTAGTGAGCGGACCAATCAGAGCCCTCGCCGCTGCGTCGCCTCGACACAAGGTTACCATTTTTTGGGAGGCGCACGTCAGGCCCTTATTTGTGGACGCAAGGAGGGTCCGCAGCGACGTAACGGGTCCGTAAACCCCCTTGCGTTGCGTCGACGTGGAACCATAATCTGCCCTTTAGTCTGCCGACCACGGACCACGTTTCCTCTACGTTTGGGCTCCCTCAATCTGATCGATCATTGAGTCGATCCATTGTCGTGGTCTCGTCCTCCAGGCCTGGGCTGGTCCTTGGTCTTCACCCCCATGGTGGCCACGGTCATGGCCCACTTCACGCGCCGCCGCACCCTGGCCCTGGGCGTGGGCTTCACGGGCGTGGGCGTCTCCTCCTTCGTGTTCGCCCCGCTCTTCCAGTACATGCTGGACAACTTCGGCTGGCGGGGCTCCCTGCTCATCCTGGGGGGGCTCAGCCTGAACATCGTGCCCTGCGGAGCACTCATCCGCCCCACGCGCAAGAAGGCCCCCCCCCCCAAGGCTGGGGGCAAGGTGGGGTACTGGGGTCACCTGGGTTTGGGCTTTTGGTTTAGCATTGATCCGTGTTCAAGCTAGCTCAAGTCCCGTAGCCAGTGTTGCCAGATTGGGCCAGAATTCCCGCTCCAATCTGGCAACACTGGCTGCAGCTCGTTGCAGCCAGCGTTGCCAGATTGGGGCGGGAATTCTGGCCCGATCTGGCAACACTGCCAATAGCTTCGCACGGCCTATAAAACCTAAGGAAGGTTTCCTGTAACGACACCGACATGTTCAACGCCATCTTGAGGCTCCTCCCCTGATCCCTCCCCCCAGGCGGACAACGGCGGCGGCGGCGGCGGTGGCGCCTCGGCGTTCCGGAGCCTCCTGCGGCGGGTGTACCGCTACCTGGAGCTGTCGCTGCTGGCGCACGGGCCCTTCCTCACCTACACGCTGGCCATCACCTTCTTCAACGCGGGCTACTTCGTGCCCTACGTCCACCTGGTGGCGCACAGCCGGCAGGCGGGCTACTCGGAGTACCGCGCCGCCTTCGTCATGTCGGCCACGGGCGCCGCCGACATCGTGGGCCGGGTGGCGGCGGGCTGGCTGACGGACCTGGGCCGCGCCCGCCTCGTCCACATGCTGACGGGCTGGACGGGGCTCACGGGCGTGTTCATCGTGCTCATGCCCCTGGCGTCGGTGGCGGGCTCCTACGGCCTGCTGCTGGGCTTCGGGCTGGGCTACGGCTTCTGCGCCGGCGCCCTGACCTCGCTGGTGTTCGCCGGCGTGCCCGAGATCGTGGGCATGGGCCGCATGGTGGGAGCCCTGGGGCTGCTGTCCATGCTGGAGAGCGTGGGGGGGCTGCTGGGCCCGCCGCTGGCAGGTGAGACCCCCGGGGGGGGGGCGGTCCGATGAGGAGGGGGATGGGGCGGGGAGGGACTCTGTGGGCCGGTGCGATGTGGCAGACCTTTTAAATGTCGGTTCGTACACACATTGCGATTGCTATGACGATGGATGTTGAGCCGTAGGTGTGTCTCTGAGACAAGAGACACACGGCTTTAAAGGTTGTTTAAAGTCGTTAAACTTTCAACAAATTTCAACTTAAACGACTTTAAACTTTAAACTGCAGGATTGTCCTGGCTTTAACCTGTATGAACGGCCAAGGCCGGTCCTGATTTGGCCGAGGTTTTAACACCAACCTGTCGATCATCAAGCATTCATTCACGCCTTGATAACTTGCACACAGTACATGAAGGGGAAAGAGGAAAGTGGTGTATTCAGGACATCAGGGGAGCCTCGTAACACCCTTCAGTACAAAGTCCAACCATCAGCAGTTTAAAACACATGCCGCGGGTCACAGGGTGTAGGATTACGGTTCCCCACAACAATCCCAGGCCTCCCTTCTGGGCCTCCTTTCTGGGCCTCCTTTCTGGGCCCCCTTTCTTGGTCGTTTTAGAGACCGGGAAAAGTCATAAAACCAGCTTTTCCTTTCTGTCTTTTATTTTGAAGGTTATCTCCGGGACCGGACAGGAAGTTACATCACCTCCCTGGTGGCGGCGGGCTGCTGCTTCCTCCTGGGCTCCCTGATCCTAACCACCCTACCTCACTACTTCTCTTGGACCGGCCCGCCGCCCCCGCGACCGCCGGACGGCGACGGCCAGGAGGAGCGCCAGGACGCCGGGGCCGGCCTGCTGGGCAGCCCCGCGTCGGGCAGCACCAACGGGACGGCCAGCAAGGACTCGGACCACAGCCAGACCTGCCTGGCCTGAGGGTCGCGGCGGGGCCAATGACTCAAACAGACAGCGGTCGCGTCAAGCGAAAGAAAAATAACTGAAGGGGAGTAAACGCTGAGTGCATATCCAATGTCGTCAGGCGACCAATCAAAACGGTCTCGTCGGCATCATTACACTTCTGCTGCAGTCGATCGTTATCTTATAAACATGGCCCTTTCCTGTCATGATTTTCAGCGCTCAACGAGCCAGTGCTCGTGTCTCTGTCTGATTGTGTCCTATAACCCCACGACGCGGACGGTGACCGGCAGGCCAAAACTTAATGAAGTGTGTGTGTGTGTCTGTGTCTGTGTGTGTGTGAGAGAGAGAGAGAGATCTCAGGGTTGTTTTCCAGTAACTAGCCATCGGCTGAACATATTGAATGAAGACACTTCGGTGGCGCTCTGCTTCTGTGACTAATAGCTTTTTACTGCATCAAGGAAGCGTTTTTTACATCCACACTTGTTTTGTACTGAGTTTGTTGTAAAGGTTTTGAGTAAAGCAAGAAGAAATCCGATTCACACACAAAACATTCATATTTTCTTAGTGGATTACAAAATTCACAACTTCACTCCTCTACTGTTTGAGTACTTGTTGACAGGAGCACTGTGCAATCAATCTGTATGCTATAGGAATTTTCTACAGCAAATAAAGTATGCTCGTTTCACACCGATGTGCAACACGAAGATGACTCTGCTAGTACATTCCAGGAATCACCTTTACGTTTTACACAGTACGTTTTTCGTATTTTTGTAAAGGAAAATAATTTCTATAGCTCCAAATCATACATGACGTTTAATGGTGCGTCGCCATGGCAGCTAAACACGGGTCACAACGTCCTTGTGCAACATTTTCATGGTCATGTTGACATATTAACTGTGTCAGCATTCATCAACCAACACTCTGTCTTACTCCGGCCAAACCTAGGGACCATTGACTCCAGGTTTAGCATTTCATTGGTGTGTGTGTGTGTGTGGTAACACCAAGATAAGCTGCTCTGTGCTGCTGCTTTCTGTTGATTAGTGGTATTGAGGTTTGAAGGTTTTTAGTTGGAATGCGTTATGGCAAATGTTTTGTCCCCTAACCCTTTGGATGTGTGTAATAATTGAACTGCCTTATACCCAATGCATTTAACTATTATAGTTATAGGTAGGTAAAGGAAGCACTTGTGAATCAAACAAGACCTTAATTAATCAGCTGTTTATCAAATCAACAGCCATAAAGTATAGACCACATTGGTTGTTATAAAAAATAAAATAATTAACGCAAGTTGAGGTATGTTTGTTTGTTCGCTTGAAACTCAACCTTGTTTACACGATTTTTTTTAAGATGAAACTCATGTTTTGCCTCAGGGAGTGTGTTGTTGTCGTTAGTGTTTCGGGTTCGATCCCCAGGGTCCGCAGCCTACTTTCACGCACCCTTAAACAAGATACCCAAAGTCGCCCCAAAAACTTAAAAAATGTGGATGTCTTAACGCAAATAAGCATATAAGCTGCCATAACTGCACAAAGCCACAGGGGGAGCAGGACCAAACATATAAGCTGTAATCTGCACATAGCCACAAGCAAGGCCGCAAGGGGCCTATCATGAGCCTCAGAAAGAAAAAAAAAATGGTAAACCAGCACACATAAGGGCATGTGTAGTCTTCCATACAGTGGCAATACAATGTGCTTCTCATAAATAAAAGCAAAACGATGGTATTTGATAGGCTACAAGGAAATAAAGGCGTGCAAACTTGAAACTGATCTCCCTAAGTTGCAATGACCAGTGAGATATAATAAGGTGTATTTTTAACATTAAAGCATGCACTTATTCAAGTTGAACCCATAAATTAATTGACCATAAATTGCACAAGATGACATCTTGAAAATATGCAGCTTGTCTTTCCTCCTCCGTAGATTTGGATTTTTCCAGTCACAGAGAATCACCTACTTAAACTTGCAATTTGGTGCCTTGAGAAAAAGTGAACCAAATGTTTACGGAAGCATCTAAAGGTCTGCCACCCACTCCCCTGTGACTCAATACATTATGTGGTTTTAGTATTTTCTCCATGTGTGGAAACATGCAGGGTATATTTCTGTTTGCGGTCTTTTATTGGCACCTTTATTTCCAGACCCTGTGTGGTTCTTGCGGATCACATCATTGTGCCTTGAAGACGCAGGGTTAGACACACTGACCACATAATGAACTGATCCATTGACACATTGCTTGGATATTCTGGATAGAGTTATTTTAAATAAATTAACCAAACCAGTCTCACCATATTAACACATCAACTGACAGTATAACACAGTCTTGTTTGATTTGATTTTTATATGTTTAGTTATGTTAGCAATAGGCAGCAAAGATTCAACATCCTACCTTAACACCCCTCCATCCAGCCATATCGGATCAGGAACTGACGATGGTAAGAAGAACATTGAAGTCATTTGTAGAGTAAAGCTTCCAGCTTCCAGATCAGAGTGGATGCAGACTGCCAAGCATTCATTAACTGGATTGAGATTCCTGCTTATGCTACAAGGCTTGCGGTTACAGACCAATGTGTACATGATGGTACTATATATATATCTATATAGATATATATATATAAAGTCCACAAGCCCTTTCTTCCTCAAAGGTCATTTTGTAAGTGAAAGACTTCTGGTGGGGGCAGGCATCACTCGAAACTGCTGGCTCACCTACAATGACGAAATTGTGCAAAGTAGTCTGCATCCATCCTCTTCTACGAACGCCAGGTGGATCCGGTCCTTACCAACAAGGGATGACATGTTTCAAGCTAACATTCATGAATGGTTTCTTCTCCAAACAATGGACACACCATATAAGGTTTTGAGTTTGTAGATGGGTTAAGGACTACAAATATTTCCGCTAAAGCAATGACAGACCAAAGGTTTACCTGGCAATAGAACATTTAATAGGCGTGGCTTATTTACAAGTCCGCCCACTTACAATATAAACTTTTCTTACATGTGTTCGAGAGATGCTTCATGAACCACCTCCAGAACATAAGCTTGTTTACCTTGTCTCTGTTGTAAAAAAAAAAACACTTGTTGAATATTTACCACTCCGAGTCATACCTAGCCCGAGACGACCATACCACAAAGGATCAAACTCGTTTTTCACCAAATTACATACGTTACATCGTCGGTGAACATGTTGGCTACTGAGTCGTCTCAGATCAATAGTTGTGAAGACAACAACACCCATGGACCCACGCTGCTACAAGACGTTATCAAACCAAGACTTTTATTTATTTTCCTCTTCTTTTGATAAAGACATGAGCGTCCCCAAATACATATTTCTCTTTCTCTTTAACATATTGACTCAACAGTCTCAACCATAAATTTCAGCTCCATCTTTGTTGTCTGTATTAGTTAACCAAAATTGAAAAAGCTCGCACTATTACCTGGCTTGAAGATATAGATTTTTAGTTGCTCTTACGTCACCTACCAAAAAGCGTCCCATATGCGGGGCGCTACTCTGGCCACAAGAGGCCGCTCGTGTGCAGTTAGGCAGTCATCTGGCGGCGTAATCAAATCCAACCGCTGACATGAACCATGAACCACCGGAAGCAAGCAACCTCGAAACGGACTAAAAGGATCATGCATTGCATTTTATTTGTAGGCGACAGTAAAAAAAAAAAAAAAAGACAGCATAAAATAAATCAACACCAAAAACACATTGTTAGAAGGAGTTGTTTTGGCTGGTGTATCCAGGCCGTAGCTATGGCAAGTCATTCCAGACCTGTCATACATATCAAATGCTGCTTTTCCCTCAGAAGCCATTTCCCTTGGAAGCCCACCATCCTTTTTCCTTTTTGGTGTGTGAACTGATCAAACATTAGTCCTCTTGTTTGACCAGTAAACACAATAGAGTCCACTGTGCTGGGACCTCTCTTCATTCTCCCATGGAGTCAACACAGCAGCTGACCTATGACTCAACGTGTGTGTGTGTGTGTGTGTGTGTGTGTGTGTGTGTGTGTGTGTGTGTGTGTGTGTGTGTGTGTGTGTGTGTGTGTGTGTGTGTGTGTGTGTGTGTGTGTGTGTTCACTCTAGGACTTTGGATCGGCGCTGCGTCGCTTCAGCTTCTCGGGGTTGTTCGACGCCATGTGCGAGAAGTCCCGGAAGATGTCTTGGTACGTCGCGTCCCCTGCGGACCACAGGAGAGGGAGAGGAGAGGATGAGGAGGGGGAGGGAGGGAGTGAGCGCTCATGTCTCAACATTAAAGGTGACAGATTATACCACCAGGTTTGAGTTTGAAGTGTGATTAGCCGTTACAAGCCGTTTTGGAAAATCTGCCTCTTCTGACATCACAAGTGGGCGTGTCCACCTGGATGTGAGCTGGAAAGATCAGTCTACCAGCCTACCCAGTGGACTGTAGCAAGCGTTGCTCATCTATCCGCCGTGCTTCTAGGTCCGGGATGGGCAACAGTTTTAGTCCAAGGGCCACAGTTACTTTGGCAAGGTCAACGGAGGGCCACACTTTAGACGATTGCAATTAAACATGGTGACACGATTAAATGGTACAAATTAATTCAAGGCAAATTATGTATCAGGCTACTTTACAGTTGCCTCGACTTTGCCAGTCTATTTCAAGGCCTGACATTTATTTTTTGATAGGCCTATCTGACCTTGGCTACTCTAAGGTTACAATAACTGGATTTGCTTTCAAGGATTCATTTAGGCTGCTACACGACCCTGCATATTGTTCAACTGTCATTCATACCAGCTGTAGCTCTTCAAGATAGATAACTATTAACAAAACTGCAAATGTATGTCTGCAGGATACATTAACATACAGACTTAAGGCAATCTTTTTGAGGCTATAGGGAGACCTTCATCACTGAATGAAAATTAAATGCCTATCCAGCTGATTTCAGTTGTGATTATTCTTTTTTTGTCATTTTTTCAACTTCATCACACTTATGTTAGCTTGAGAGATGAGCAACATGGAAGTCAACATCTCTTTTTTGCTGCACTCATTTTGACAATTTTTTTATGCAGTGAGCCATTGCCACAATGATTGACAGCTGCCCCCCCTATCAGAAGTGCCCGGCATCAACTTGAAATTCAAGGAACGAAAAATGGCCCATAATGTAATGTCATACAAAATTGTGTGAGAGACATTTTGTTTCAATTAAGTAGGCCTATCATAATGTTAGAAATATTTTCAGAAATGCTCTTTTTGTTCATTTTAAATATTCTGCGCTTAATTTTGATTGGGTAAAGCTATGTAGGCGGCCGGCGGCCGCAGTGTGCGTTCAATCATAAGTTGTGTCCACAAACGCTGGAATTGAAAGCAATTCTCTTATGCGTGGTCGCCTGAATTTGATAGAAGCTTGTGACCGCCATGTTTCTCTTCTGCCAATTCATTCTCAACCGCACTCTTTACTTGTTGTGGAAGTAGCCTACCAGATATGTCAGAGAAACCGACGCGGTCGTTTAGGATTCATAATATCATCCGGAGGCGGACATAGCTTTTGGCCGTGTTCTATAAAATACTCTCATCTATAACCCGCCGGCCCCCGGAGCTGAGCTCCTGCCGGACTTCAGCTCCGGCACCGGAGTCCGGCAGGGTCCTCACAGGGTCTCCTCCATGTCGCAGATCAGTCTCGACTTCAGGGAGGCAAACCCAGCGACATCGGTTGGATTGATTTTAATAGCAGGATCACGGGTCGGATAATGGCAGAGTGTCTTTCCTCCAAATTGCGAGCGCATCGCGGAGGCCGGATTGAAGCACTAAGCGGGCCGGATTTGGCCCGCATAGTATGATCCCCATGTCTGATCTAGGTGGAAACGACCACCTATGTTGTCAGAAGAGGCAGACTTTCGAAACGGCTTGTAACGGCTAATCACACTCACACCTGGTGGTATAATATGTCACCCTTAAGAAAACACCCCGAGGTCAAGCCCGGGTCACACCATGGTCACAGTGCTGCCTCTTAAGTGGCCGAATCCAATTCTATTGAACAGCAACCGCCTCGTCGCGGAATGTGAATCGGAATCACAAGCGGTGCGAGCGCGTCCATATGGGATCCTGATGGGGAGGCTACGCATTCCTGATCTCGGTGCCACGGGAACGCCATGTGCAAAACGCAAGAGTTGGGACGAATGGATCGGACCGGGGCCAAGAAAACATCTGCACTGCGTGGGCGACGGGAAGGGAAAGGAACGCTCGTGAATACGCACAAACTCAACCAAAAAAACCGAGGTGAGACGGATGAGAGACTTCGTCCATGTGATGCTCATGGTTCTGATGACACCGATTTTTGCTCGTTTTGTTCGTCCATTAATAACAAAACATGAACTCCTTCTCCCGCAACTAAAAGCACAGCTGTTCCCTGAAGGGCCACAGTTTCACGTGTCCCTTTCTGGGAATACATCCGCCTTGGTGCCATCTTGGTTCAGCTAGCGTTCAGAACCAAGATGGCACCAAGATGGCCATCAGGAGACGAGCCCGTATTGCTGACTTGACTAAAGGTCTGCAGCACTTTAGCGGCAAAGCAAAAAGGAAATAAACAATCGACACAACCAAACAAAGACGCACACAAATGTAACGCATGCACACAACGTTGACATGCACATGCAACATTACCTCTTTGGGTACAGCAGGGGGCGCAATGCACAAGCGCTTGAGACCAGTCGGACATCTCAGCGGACAGTGGGACAAAGGCACAACGGGTGCAAGGACGGACACACACACACACACACACACACACACACACACACACACACACACACACACACACACACACACACACACACACACACACACACACACACACACACACACACACACCATTAAAAAGCACAGCAACATGGTCCACTGACCAGCAGTAGGGAACATGTGTTCTTCTGAGACCAGACAAAAGCGAACACATTGTCGTTGTTTACCCAACGACAGAAATACTTTGTCCGAGTCAGGCACCTTCTTCAGCTCTGCACTGCTGTTTATGCATCACATGCGTACATGCACACACACGCACAAAAAACAAACAAAAACAATGAATACAGGGCCACAATGGAAGAATGGATGTATAGCAAGGCAAGGAGAAGTTCATATGATACAACTCTGTTCAATACCAAACTAAAACGGAAGCCCTTCGCTTTGTTAAAAAACTTCAAAACAACAAAACAACAGAATCAAAGAGGCAGTGCTCAGCATGGTAAACAAATACAAACTGATTGATTGGTAATAGGTCCAATGGATCAACTACTAACAACCCAATCTGCTATTCACAGAATAGCGTTTTAAAGACAAATACGACTGCTTTTGTCATCCCAGTCATGGACACCATCATGGTCATCATCATCATCATCATCATCATCATCACGAAGGACTGACTGAGACCTTGTGCTAAAGATCACCAGGCATTAAGAGGAGGAATAAAATGTAAAAGCACCTTTAAAAAGCCATTCAAAACCCACTGAACAAAAATAAACTCTACTCTTATCTGAAGTCTATTCTGTTTGTTCTTTCTGTGCAAACATTTAATATTGCGCCTTATATATTATACAATGTACCCTTTATCTCTCTCCCTCCCTCTCTTTCATGGCTTCTACAAAACTTTGTTTGAGTGCTCATAGCTCAGGAGAAAGCCCTGCCGATTCCCTGGCAAATGTCCCATGGAAAAAGTAACATAAAAAACACCCCAAACAGAACATAATCGTACATTCATTCGATGTGGATCTGGATGCGCCCTAACATCTTCGACGCTAAAGACCAGCTCTGTAGTAGCTCTCGCTCACATTCACAGCACTTTCAGTTTGCAACGCGACACACTTGCGCAAACGACACTCGTCTCTCACTCACGCCAGACGACTGTGCAACAACAACATTGCACCCTTTCCCCCTCTGAGAACTTTAAAGGGTGGCGGCCGTCGCGAAGGCCGTTTGGGAGACCGTGCGCGGGATTCAAAAACAGTCCTATCGTGGCCCCCCCCATCAGTCGGCGCCCCCCAGAGCCCACCCGCTGATATGGTTCTTCAGGGCCTGCAGGTTCCGCCTGGTTGTCCCCGCCACGTGTCCCGCCCCCCCCCCAGAGCCCCCCCAGCCCTGCTCCCTGGAGTGACCTGATTGGCCGAACCCTCCCTCCGTCTCCCGCATCTCCTTGTTCATCTTGGCGATGCGCAGCCTGCGGGGGGAGGAGAGGTACAGGACTCGGTTACAGCCTCACATATCAATGCTGTTACTCTGCGTCATTTGTCCTTTCAATGGGTCCCCACGGTTTATAAAAGGGGTTCCCTCAGGACTCACAGGGTGACGATGTCGGCGTTGGCGTTCTCCACGGCGATGCCGATGGGGTCCTTCTGGTACTTGTCCTTGGCATTGTAGTCGGCGCCCCTCTTCAGGAACAGACACACCAGCCTGCCGGGGCGACACGCAGGGTTCAAGGGTCAAAGGTCGCCCTTTGGGTTTGTGTGGGTGTACAAAAAATAAAATGACCTTAAAAGATCTTGAATTGAGGTTGGAAATATGAACGCTAACCGTCCACCACCCACCTGAAAGAAATATCTACGTTGACAAGGCAATCTCGAAGATCGCCGAAGAGGTTCATGTAAATCACTGTCAGCTGAGTCAGTATCTATTAGCCAAATTGCACTTGCATTGGCAGTATTATGAATGTAATGAACTTGGTGTTGGGGGTGAAATTCCTGCCATACATGCAAATCACAAGGATCTAGTGACGTGTTTTCCATCAGTTAGCAGTGGCTGTTCCGCCCTCACTTGTGTGTGTGTGTGTAGCAATGGACTGTTTTCTTCCCATAGGTGTCACAAAAAAGAACGAAACCGAGATCTTTGAGATTGCCACATTTATTTTCTGTCTGACAAAATAAATGTTTACAAAGCTCTGTTCTTCATTATCTTCTTCATTTTTTGAGAAGTTGATTTTTAGCCTTGAAAAGAGACCAATTATCCTAGCTAGATGATTAGGGTGTGGTTTCACTTTGTGTTTTCAGCTTTGATTATTAAGTGTGTTGTCGTTGTTTACAAAACAGTTTGTCGATTTAGCCTATGGCATCTGTCTGGGCTGTCTTCAATCCTGTGGGAAGAACGTAAATGGCTTTTCCCTGCAGTTTCTAAACTTACAATAAACATATATGCTCCCAAGAACTACTGAGCAATGAAACCCTAATTAATTACCGTAACATTAAACCTTGTCATATATATAATAAAAAAAATCAAAAAAAATCAAATCCATTGTGTATTCTACTGCAATACTTAGTAATCTTATCTCAAACGGCGGTTCTAGCCTGAAGGTAAATTCTTGCTGACTTACGGGGGGTTTAAATGTGGGCTCACCTTGAGCTTGGAAAGCCAGTCTGTCGAGTGCTTACACGTGTTTGTCTTCATGGGTATCAATATATGAAAGTGTATTTGCTTTAATGTGTATTTCTATCCGTAGAATACGTCTGGTACCGTCACATCAGCTACACATGCATGTCTCTGTAAAAAGTACTGTGTATCACAATAAGAAAAGCTATCTCTGTGTGTGTGTGTGTGTGTGTGTGTGTGTGTGTGTGTGTGTGTGTGTGTGTGTGTGTGTGTGTGTGTGTGTGTGTGTGTGTGTGTGTGTTACCCGGTGTGGCCCAGCACGGTGGCGTGGTGCAGGGGTCCGCTGCCGTGGGCGTCGGCCTGGTTGACGCTCGCTCCGTTCTGCAGCAGGAACTCACACGCCGCCAGGGAGTTCTGGGGAGACGGGGCCGGTGAGCACGGGGCCAGTGGAGGTTTATATATACACACATCATACTCACACACTCTCGTATCACACACACACACACACACACACTCACACTCACTCTCATTCATATTAACACACACAAACTCATATTCACTCATTCATATAAACTCGTATTCCCGCCCACATACTCTTGTTCACTCACACTCACCAACTAACCCCCCTACACACACACACACACACACACACCCCCCTCACCGCGGTCACGGCCTGCAGCAGGGGGCTGCGGGAGTCTTTGGCGGCGTTCAGCCAGTTGACGTCGGCGCCGTGGGCCAGGGCGTCCGCCATCACCAGGAAGTTGGGCCGGCCCGCCGAGCGGTACAGCAGAGCCCCGGGGTGCAGGGTGCTGAGGTCCTCCTCCTCTTCCTCCTCCTCCTCCTCATCCTGCTGCTGCTGGCCTTCCTCAGCTGATGGAGGAGGAGGAGGAGGAGGAGGAGGAGGAGGAGGAGAAGGGGGAGGAGGAGGAAGGAGGAGGAGAACAAGGAGGAAGGAGGAGGCGGTGGAGGAAGAAGAGCAGGAGCAAGAGAAGGAGGAAGGGATGGTGGTGGAGAACAAGGAGGAAGAGAAGGTGGTGCAGCAGAAGGAGGAGCAAGAGGAGGAGGAGGAAGGAGGAGGTGGTGGAGGTAGAAGAGGAAGAGGAGGTTGTAGTCGTGCAGATCATCTGTTGCACCTCATTGTTTATATATTTGATGAAATACCCGTTGTTTTTTTATGATCACTCTAATACCACTTTTATGTGTTTCTGTAGTCCTTAGATCAACCTCCCAATGCCATACAAAGTTCAATGTTAAGTTGAGGAGGAGGGGTTGAGGAGGAGAGGGGGAGAGGAGGAGGAGGGCGAGGGGCAGCTGCGCCAACGTGTGCTGTAAACAGCTGTAAACAGCACCACCATGCTCCAACATGTCCATGGTGCATACCCACGTAACGGGAAGAAGCTCGGCTAAAAGCCCATGATAACCATTTTTACCTAAACAAAATACAATTCTAACACCAAGCAGCTAAATGAGCCCATAGCAAAACACGCAAAACGTGCATGCGCTCATACTGGCCGCCGCCGATTTCGCTACTTCATGCCACCCGAACAAACTATATGTCATATGAAAGCTGAGGCTTCACAGATTCCAATGATATAACGGTCATCACTCTATGACGAAAACTCACTGAATTAGCAGCCAAAGAAGAGCAAAATAAATAAACAAATAAAAAACCTTATACAATGTGATACTTTTGATTGGCGAATAGTGTTTTTTTACATGAATTTGGGTCCCTCGATTTGACTGTCCCTCGACTCTATTGGCTCTACCGGTTCGATAGAGGGGTCAATCATCCAAATTGACCAATGGACACCCAAGATATCTTCCAGGGTTTGACTGGAAGGTCAGCATAATTCGCGCCAGAAGCGCCGAGAACTTTCTGAGCACTCTTCAGACACTCCGGCTAGATAGAGACATACACGCTCCTACTACACGCTTATTACATCGTTTGCATTTCTAGTTAGCTAGTTATTTTGTATTTTCTTGCCTTTTTCTTCTATTTGTTATTATTTTAAAATAAATAATGGCAGGCAGGAGAAAGACCTATACTTTTGCGGAGGCATTCGCTATCATTAGCGACAGTGGGGCTACTGTAGTCCCTCTTGAGTCGTCGTCTGACGTCAGTGACTTGCTGTTGCCAGAACTGGGCACGGACAACAGTGATTCAGAATATCGAATTCCATCACCTGAAAGGTATGTAATCTCTGTTATCGATTACTTATTGATATATAAGTTATTGATAATTATTAGTGATAATAATAATATGATAAATAAACTTGGATTTGATTTATTATCCTGCAATGAATTTAGTAAATGCACACACTCAAACTGGTGCAAACTGGATTGTTAGTTGACTTCCCCAGTACATGTCTTGTTTACCCCAACATATTGTTACTTGTCTGTTTGAAGTTACATTCTTTTCTTTCTTCTTTTTGGGTTCCACAGTGATGATGATGCTGATTATGAGCCACCTTCATCGACTGCTCCTGCTCCAGCGTCAGCCCCCCCACCTCTGTTTATACATATGTGTATATATATATATATATATATATATATATCTTTATCCCTAGTGATTGTAGTTTTTAGCTGTGTTTTTACCTTTGTTTTTACAGTTTGGTTTTATTATATGTTGTTCTCAAATATATCTGCTCCAGTTGGAGTCAAACTTCATTTCGATTGTATGGTTTTCTTTGACTGGGAAAATGTATAGAGGTCTGGGTGAAATTTCAAAACAAGTCAAAACTGTTGAATTTGGATGGAATGAATGCCTATAGTGATATGTCAGTGAAATAAAATTAATTTTACAGTCTGGTACCTTATAAAGGTCAAATGGCACTGATGGTGCCGAAAGTGCCCAAATGGCACCATTTAGAGAACCAAAGTGAATTGTTCACATTACTCACACCTGTTAAGCCCTAGGCCTATTTCGCAGGCCTCCTGCCCGAAATGACATGCCCATAATGAATAGAGTATGCCTCCACAACTACAAGGGCTATATAAATAAAGTTGGTTTCAAAAAGAAGGTAACACCTGTGAGGTGGAGCGGAGGAGGAGGGGGGGAGAGGGGGGGAGGAGGAGGAGGAGGAGGAGGAGAGGGTGAGATGGGGAGAGGAGGAGGAGGAGTGTAATTTGGCCGTGGCCAACTTCTCTACGCTCACTTATGACATCACATGAACCTAGCTGGTGTGTCCTCGCATGAACCGTGAGTTGTCCTCAAGTAAACTCAAGCTGAGCCGTGAGTTGTCACCAGGGCTATTCAACCTTAGCCTGCTCTGAAACCACACCCTAAACATCTATCTAGGATAATTGGCCTCTTTTCAAGGTTTAAAATCAACTCTTCAAACAATGAAGAAGATCATGATGAACAGAGCTTTGTAAACATTTACTTTATCGGACAGTATACTGCTGCAATCTCAAAGATCTGTTTTATTCTCTTTATGACAGCTATGGGAAGAAAACAGTCCACCACTACACACACACAAGTGAGGGAGAGAACCAACCTAACAGAGAACCAACCTCCACACGCACATTCTGGAAGTCCCTTTGTCGTGTTTAACAAGTGTTTGTCTATGTTATATGTCAAACAATAACTGAACGGGACAGGCTACCGTTTACCCCATCGGGGTATCCACTTTTTGGTATTAGGGGCAGCGAGGGGAGAATGAACTAACAAAAATCACACACAATACAAACTGAACTCAGGGCAACACGCACACACGCAAACACAAAAACTTGTATCGACCAATTCACACAACACAAACAGAACTTATACACACAACCATGCACCAGAACAACCACAAATGTACACAAACACACCGACACACACGTGTGTACGAACAAATAAGCAACAAATGCACACACTACCTGTCAGGAGTACACAATAAGCACACAGAATGTTTATGAATTATCTTTATCAGGATGGTCCTTGAGGACAGGAGATGGTTGGGTGTGGATGAAAGCAACCGTGCATGACATCCGAACATGAGATTTTCGTGAACCGGTTTGGAAAAAAATTCTCCCCCAGCTACGCTATGCACTAGACCCGCTGTTTGCATACCAGGAGAAGGTGGGAGTGTCAGGGTGTGTGTGTTTCCCTGTGTTTCCCTCCTGTGTTGATTACTGTTCCCTCCCCTAATGTGTCTCAGCTGTTCCTCGTTGTGTTTGTTATTTAAGCCCTCGTCTTTCCTTTGTTCCTGGTGCTGTCATTGTGGTTGCTTGTGGTTTGCTGTGGTGAGTGTTGGTGGTTAGTCCTACTGTCAGGGTGTGTGTGTTTCCCTGTGTTTCCCTCCTGTGTTGATTACTGTTCCCTCCCCTAATGTGTCTCAGCTGTTCCTCGTTGTGTTTGTTATTTAAGCCCTCGTCTTTCCTTTGTTCCTTGTGCTGTCATTGTGGTTGTTAGTTGTGGTTTGCTGTGGTTAGTGTTGGTGGTTAGTCCTGCGTGTTCCGTGTTCCTTGTTCCCTCCCGAGTTCCCTGTTGTCTCCCGAGTTCCGAGTTTCCTGTGCCTTAGCCTTTAGGTTTGAATAAAGTGCAGTTTCCTTAATACCGTCTGCGTTTGGGTCCTACCTGCCTGCCTGCACCTCCTGCACCCTCAACCCTAACAGGGAGTGGACGATGCCATATATACGCACAAACACACACACACAAGGCAACCATGGAGAGAGTAAAGCGATAGAGAGAGCGAGCGAGCGAGCGAGAGAGAGAGAGAGCAGGGCCGGCCCTGAGCATAGGCAGTATAGGCGAATGCTAAGGGCGCATCAATCCGCAGGGGGCCAAAAATATGTTTTTTTTTTGTTTTTTTTGCATACTGTATTCATCTAACTTTAACTTCAATGTTTATATTACTTAGTACCAGTAGTTATGTCGAAATAAATATTAGACAACATAACATGTAAAATAAAAGAGCGCCCTAGGTTCCGTGCGCCCTAGGTTCCGATACATCATACTGACCGGAGAGGAGAAAGCTATCTATTTGCACATCACAATGTCAAAGAAACCTAAACACTCTGGCACCCAGGGGAGGAAGAGAACGAAAGAAGGAGGAAAAATGAGGAAATACAGTAACTTTAATTTGTTTATCTTTAATGTAGGCCTGGCTGGCTATAGCCAACTGGTCACTTTGTCGGGCTCTTGTTCACCTTTATATTTTTATTTCTCTGGAGCTAACTGTTCCCTATACATAACTCTGCTTAATACGTGGCTATTGGTTTAATTGATTCACTTATCGAAGCAATATGTGGTTTTATTATTTAGTAAATACGAATAATCCGCCAACAATTGTCAGAGCGTAGCGCGTTGCCAAGCAACGTGTAAACAACTTAACCGGAGTTAACTAGTCATCAGAATCAGAATCAGAATCAGAAACGATTTAATTGCCAAGAAGGGTTTTACGCCAACCAGGAATTTGGCTTGGTGATTAAGGTGCATACATTAAGACAATAACAATGAAGAAGAGATATATATATAACACCATATAAACAAGCAGGAACATAAGCGATCAATTTAAAAAAAAAGGATAAAATAGAATAAATAAATTAAAAACTAAAGTAAAAGATACTTAAAAATGTACAAGAATTTAGAAATTGGTGATGGGTATGAGTGCCAGAGTCAGTGTCAGTCAGTGGGGGTGGTGGTCCTGGGACCTGTTAAGGAACCCAACTGAAGAGGGGAAGAAACTGTTCAAGTGGCGGGAGGTTTTGGTCCTGATGGACCGCAGCCTCCTGCCAGAGGGGAGAGTTCCAAATAAACTGTGACCAGGATGGGAGGGGTCGGCCATAATTTTGCCTGACCGCCTCAGAGCCCTGGAGCTGTGCAGGTCCTGGAGGGATGGAAGGTTGCAGCCAATCACCTTCTCCGCAGAGCGTATGATACGCTGCAGTCTGCTCTTGTCCTTAGCCGTAGCAGCAGTGTACCAGACAGTGATGGATGAGGTGAGGATGGACTCAATGATTGCAGTGTAGAAGTGCACCATCATAGTCTTTGGCAGGTTGAATTTCTTCAGCTGGCGCAGGAAGAACATCCTCTGCTGGCCTTTTTTGGTGAGGGACCTGATGTTGAGCTCCCATTTTAGGTCCTGGGTGATGATGGTGCCCAGGAAGTGGCAGGACTCCACAGAGTCGACTGGGGAGCCACACAGGATGATGGGGGCGGATGGGGCTGGGTTCTTCCTGTAATCCACAATCATCTCCACTGTTTTTAAAGGGTTAAGCTCCAGGTTGTTCTGGCTGCACCAGGTCACCAGATGGTCAATCTCCCACCTGTAGGCGGACTCATCCCCGCCAGAGATGAGCCCAATAAGCGTGGTGTCGTCCACGAACTTCAGGAGCTTGACAGACTGGTGACTGGAGGTGCAGCTGTTTGTGTACAGGGAGAAGAGCAGAGGGGAAAGAACACAGCCTTGGGGGGGATCCGGTGCTGATGGTCTGGGATTCAGATAAATGTTTCCCCAGCTTCACACGCTGCTTCCTGTCAGACAGGAAGTCTGTGATCCACCTGCAAGTGGAATCGGGCACGTGGAGCTGGGAGATCCTGACCTGAAGCAGAGCTGGGAGGATCGTATTAAAGGCAGAGCTGAAGTCCACAAACAGGATTCTGGCATATGTTCCTGGGGAGTCCAGATGCTGGAGGGTGTAGTGCAGAGCCATGTTTACTGCATCGTCTACAGATCTGTTGGCTCTGTAGGCGAACTGCAGGGGGTCCAGGAGTGGGACGGTTATGGCTTTCAGGTGGGGCAGCACAAGGCGCTCAAATGACTTCATGACCACAGAGGTCAGGGCGACGGGTCTGTAGTCATTGAGTCCTGTGGTCCTTGGTTTTTTGGGGACGGGGATGATGGTGGAGGCTTTGAAGCAGGCTGGCACGTGACAGGTCTCCAGCGAGGAGTTGAAGATGTCCGTGAACACTGGAGACAGCTGCTCGGCGCAGTGCTTCAGGGTGGAGGGAGAGACAGAGTCTGGGCCGGCTGCTTTGCGGGGGTCCTGACTCTTAAAGAGCCTGTGGACGTCCCACTCCTGCAGGCAGAGTCGTCACTGTGGTGGGGGAGGTGGGGGACACAGAGGTATGAAGGTGTGGAGGTCCTGTAGAGCTGATGGTGGGTCAGTGGGATGAGGCTGGAAGAAGGTGTCATGGGGGATGGTGTCAGGCCTGTCCCTTTGCCTATCAAAGCGACAGTAGAAAACATTTACCTCATTTGCAAGGCGCAGGTTGTTGATGTAGCGAGGGGGGGTTGGTTTGTAGTTGGTGATCTGCTTGAGCCCCTTCCAAACAGATCTAGAGTCTTTGGCTGAGAACTGATGTTGGAGCTTTTCAGAGTACTGACGTTTAGCTTCACGCACTTCCACAGGGACTGATGGTCAACTTCTATCACTGCGCAGTAGAGAGCGTACTCACCTACGGACTACTGGTGTGGTTCTCCAGCTGCACCAGGGCCGAAAAGGAGGCCCTCCACATTTTTGTGCATACCATATTGTATTTATGCTTCATTGCTTGTTGCTTGGTTTGTAATACGTTTTGTGTGTTTAATTTTCTATCTAAAATCAAAGAGTCTCAAAGACAAAGCTTTGTAGCTTCTCTGAGTTTATGAATATTGGAAGTCGAATTTACTGTGCGATCCAAAGGAGTAGGGTGCGCCAGCAAGAATCTTGCCTAGGGCGCCAAATTGGTCAGGGCGGGCCCTGTGTGTGTGTGTGTGTGTGTGTGTGTGTGTGTGTGTGTGTGTGTGTGTGTGTGTGTGTGTGTGTGTGTGTGTGTGTGTGTGTGTGTGTGTGTGTGTGTGTGTGTGTGTGTGAGAGAGAACATGGAAAATGTTAGGGCACACTCACACTAGGCAAGGTTGCCCTGTACCGTACTCAAGTAGGATTGCGCCCTCAACCGTATTACCTCAACCTCTAATATTGACGGTTGATTTATGTCTCTCCGACTGTTTACACTATTCATTACTAATCATATGAATAGTGACTGAAATCCACTCCCCCATAGGGCCGAAGCCAACAGCCGCCACAACGAGAGAACGCAAAATCAACATCAGAACCATGGACAGAGACTTAGCATCCCAGATCACACGTCAAAGTGATTGTGTGTGTAATGCATGTCTCTCTCTCTCTCTCTCTCTCTCTCTCTCTCTCTCTCTTTCTCTCTCTCTCTCTCTCTCTCTCTCTCTCTCTCTCTCTCTCTCAAAACCAACACTGTAAATGGGTGCAAGCAGGTTCAGAAAGGAAGTGTGAATAGAGCCAGCCCGCAGTCAGACATCAGCAGCAGTGACTGCGATTCTGATGAGGCTAGTGATGCCAGCCAGCCAGGAAGAGTCCGCTTATACGGCTCAAATAATCAGATATTTCCTGAGAAACAATCACAACACTAGGGGTGTGAAGGTGGTGGATTACTACAGTCAGGGTTACCTCACTTCACATGAGGCAGAATAGAAAGTCTGGTCTCACTGACCAGGAGGACCACAGACCTAAGAAAACGTTTTTAGAACTAAAAAGACAACTGAACCGAGTACTGATTCTGAGTACATATGAGTTGCTGAAGGCAAAAACAAAAGGGGCTTCATCTGAATGAGTCTCGGGGCGACCTACAATATTCGGGGCATCGAATCTTCGATAGAAAGACATGATATGCCAAAAAGGCAGGTCAATACACGAGCAGGCTCAGAATGGGAAGACGCGGGAGAGCTAGGTAAACACTAGACAATCTGGCAAAGAACTGAGGGATTTGGACCGGTACATATACTGAGGGGCTGATTAGCTGATGAGGAGCAGGGGAGTATGGGGTTGGGGCAGGCCAGGTGAATGAAAACAGTAGGAAATGCAGAGCAGGAGGGTGTGGCAGAGTCTGAAATGACATGAGTTAGTGTGGCAAAACAAGAAACAGACAAATGAAAAACTAAAGCCTTGCTGAAGTTGTGACAGTCTGGGATAATGTAAGTTTCCATCAGGCTGTTTTGGTCTGGAACTGGTTCACAAACCATAAACAATTTGAAGTCGTATAATTGCCCCCTTAATCGCCGCTTCTAAACCCTATAGAAGACTTTTTTTCGGCTTGAGGATGGCGCGTATATGAACGTCAACCACATACCCGCATAACTCCTCTGCAGGCAATTGAATAGGCCTGTGGAGACATTGAGGTAAGGTCAATCCATGGATGGATTCGGCACACAAGGCGAGGATCCATTAGCCCACTCACGCACAATTGCCGTGTATTTCTGTGTTTACAATACAGTTGTGTATTTTTGTTTTTGCCTAAACTGAATTTACTGCACTGTAACGTACCATACTGCAATGTACAGTATTGAGTATTTGATTTTTTTGGTTGTTGTGTGTATCATTTTGTCATCAGAGTGACATTTTGAGAAAGGATTGTTAGGTTTGGGTACAAGAGTTTAAATTTGACATAGATGTGAATCGTATATATTTCTCAGTGTTGTGTCTTATTTGCTTGTGTGTTGAGTTTTGACACAATGAGCCAAGTTTTGCAAAACGTGTTCAAGCAACGGGTAAAAACTGTAAACATTTGTGCATTTGTTTGGTCTCTTGAATGCACTTTATGCTGAGGCTATTGTACATACATCTCCACTGAGCCATGCAGAATATAGAAGTTTAAGCTATATGCTCTTGATGATAGTGACTTTGCGATTGTTTCCTTGGGGCAGGGGTGGGGGGGCCCTTGAGTCTTGTTGCCCAGGAAAGTGATAATCCGGCCCACATTGTGTTATTTGCCCCCCTGTCAAATTTCTCAGCAATGTCACGGCCCTTCTCAATAGGAAAAAGAGGGTGTTTAAGGAGGGGGACCTGGCAAAGCTGAAGCACGTACAAGGGGAACTCAAAGAGGCTATGTGTTGGCATTGCAACTTGGTTTGTTGCTTGGTGCTGACCTCTTGTGGCTATGTGAGGGAATTATACTTAACATATATAATTATACATGTTGCCATGGCGCCGACGCGAGTAGGACGCTTATCCAGTAGCTCCGTGCGTGTTGCGTTGTTTTTAGTAATTTAAGTAATTTAAGTGTGTTTTTGTAAACTTTTAACTCTTTTATAAACTATTTATATGTGTAGATCTATATATATATATATTATATGGATAGGGAGAAACTGCTTTCACTCCAAACAATGGGACGTAACGGCTTTTTCCGTCGGTAGTATCACCGCCGTTTGTCTGGCGCTGGAACAGCAGATGATACGAAGGATGGACGGAGAGTCAGTCAACCTATTGGAACCCAATACGGGGATGGCAATTTATACCCTTTATGGGGATCCGCAATTTAAATACAAGGATAGTTCGTAATAATATAATCAGCACAAATCTATATCTATATATATATATAGTGATATATATCAAATTGTGTGAGTGTTTAAATATGGTCGCTAGTGTTTACATGTGGTCGATAGTGTTTAAATATGGTCGATAGTGTTTAAACGTGGGCGATAGGGTTTAAATGTGGTCGATAGTGTTTGAATGTGGTCGATAGCGTGTAAATATGGTTGATTGTGTTTAAATATGGTCGATAGTGTTTGAATGTGGTCGATAGTGTTTAAATGTGGTCGATAGTGTTTAAATATGGTTGATAGTGTTTAAATATGGTCTATAGTGTTTAATTGTGGGCGATAGTGTTTAAATGTGGTCGATAGTGTTTGAATGTGGTCGATAGTGTTTAAATATGGTTGATAGGGTTTAAATGTGGTCGATAGGGTTTAAATGTGGTCGATAGGGTTTGAATGTGGTCGATAGTGTTTAAATATGGTCGATAGTGTTTAAATGTGGTCGATAGTGTTTAAATATGGTCGATAGTTTAAATGTGGTCGATAGTGTTTGAATATGGTCGATAGGGTTTAAATGTGGTCGATAGGGTTTAAATGTGGTCGAGAGGGGTTTACATGTTTAAATGTGGTTGATAGGGTTTACATGTTTAAATGTGGTCGATAGTGTTTAAATATGGTCGCTAGTGTTTACTTGTGGTCGATAGTGTTTAAATGTGGTCGATAGTGTTTAAATGTGGTCGATAGGGTTTACATGTTTAAATGTGGTCGATAGTGTTTATATATGGTCGATAGGGTTTACATGTGGTCGATAGGGTTTACATGTGGTCCATAGTGTTTAAATGTGGTCTATAGTGTTTAAATGTGGGCGATAGTGTTTAAATGTGGGCGTTAGTGTTTAAATGTGGTCGATAGGGTTTACGTGTGGTCCATAGTGTTTAAATGTGGGTGATAGTGTTTAAATGTGGGCGATAGTGTTTACATGTGGTCGATAGGGTTTACATGTGGTCCATAGTGTTTAAATATGGTCGATAGTGTTTAAATGTGGTCGATAGTGTTTACATGTGGTCGATATTGTTTAAATGTGATCGATAGTGTTTAAATATGGTCGATAGTGTTTAAATGTTCTTTTCCCTCACTCTCCACCTCATCCCTAACTCTCCACCTCAAGCTGGTGTGTAGTGAGCGTTCTGGCACCGATTGGCTGCCGTGCATCACCCAAGTGGGTGCTACATATTGGTGGTGGTTAGTGAGGTCCCCCCTTCACTTTAGGCGTCTTTGAGTGTTATTAATTATTATTATTCTTCATGTTTAACCTCTGTTTTCCTTTTATTCCTAGTCTGTTTTACATAGTTTTGAATGATGACTATATGCTCTGTAAGGTGACCTTGGGTGTCTTGAAAGGCGCCTCTAAATTAAATGTATTATTATTATTAAAGTCAAGCTGAGGGAGGCTAGGGAGGAATACAGAAGAAAGGTAGAGAGGAAGTTACAACAGAACAACGTGCGAGAAGTGTGGGATATGATGAAGACGATGACTGGTATGAAGAAGAGCAGCAGCTGTGTGGAGGCAGATCTGGACAGGGCCAATGAGCAGAAGCAGTTTTACAACAGGTTTGAATGCTCAGCGCCAGCTGAGTGGGTAAGGCCTACGCGTCACCAGAGGTTGCTACTGCCTGCATGCCTGTCCAACCCACACCTCCCGCCTCTCACACACACTCTGCCATGCTCACCCCCACCATCAAAGGCATCACCCCTCCCCCATAAGGCAACCATGGAGAGAGAGTAAAAGGGTTACGGTGAGAGAGAGAGAGACAGAGAGAGAGAGAGAGAGAGAGAGAGAGAGAGAGAGAGAGAGAGAGAGAGAGAGAGAGAGAGAGAGAGAGAGAGAGAGAGAGAGAGAGAGAGAGAGAGAGAGAGAGAGAGAGAGAGAGAGAGAGAGAGAGAGAGAGAGAGAGAGAGAGAGATTCTCCGCGCCTCCTTAAGGTTTCTTCTCCATTTTTCTGTCAGTTAGTGAAGTGACTGATTGACAGCCGAGGCCCAAGGGGCGGGACCTCGGCCCTCTGCTGTGTGTGTGATAGGGCCAGGGCCAGCCCAGAACCAATCATAATGAGTTATGGCCTGGGCCAAACTCATTATGATTGTGATCTGCCTTTAATACGATCCTCCCAGCTCTGCTTCAGGTCAGGATCTCCCAGCTCCACGTGCCCGATTCCACTTGCAGGTGGATCACAGACTTCCTGTCTGACAGGAAGCAGCGTGTGAAGCTGGGGAAACATTTTATTGAACTTTCAGGTTAAGTTGACAGCCCGCACGACCGAGAGGGAAGGAACGGACCTCGGCCCTCGGCTGTGTGACATGGCTGGGCCGGGCCGGGTCCATTAATAAAAAAATAATTAAAATTTAAACATTTTAAAAAAGTAAACCTCGTCGGCCCAAAAAGGCCTGCCAGCCCAATGCCCGGTACGCCCGATGGCCAGTCCAGCCCCGTTGACGGTAGCCTATGGCAATTTAATAGACCATTCTCGTTGCTTCGAAGAAGTCTGGTGGTCTCCGAGACTCCGTAGCATAATAAATAAATAAATATCCTAAAAACGATCCAATAGGAAAGATGCTCAGCGTCTTTGAACCGTCGGGTTAATAGGCCTACAGGAGTGAATGTGCTGCAGTGCTGGGGCACCCGCTCTGAACGTCAAACATCGCCGGGGATGGCATAACATTGTAATTAATTGAACCCCCTCTCCCTTTACAGACGACGCAGAAGGGTACCTTTCCCTTCAGTGACCGACGCTAAAGTGCCCTTGCCAACACAGTCGGTATAATTACGTTCACGGAGTGAGACTGTGTTGTCAACAGGGCCGACGGACTGCAGGGGAAAGTGAGACAGTTGTGGGGGGGCCCAAGGCAGAGGGGGGGCCCATGGCAAAAAATAAATAAATAATAATAATAATAATTAAAAATTATCTATCAGCCCATAGTGTTAGGAGTCGCACACGGCCACGTCTCCCCCCCTCCCCCTCAACAATTCAGCGCAGGGGGGCCCATCAGTACCTCTTGTATAGGGGCCCAGGATTTGGTGCAACGGCCCTGGCAGGGCCGACGGACTGCGGGGGAAAGTGAGACAGTTGTGGGGGGGCCCATGGCAATAAAAAATAAATAAATATTGAATTATCCACCAGCCCATAGTGTTAGGAGTTGCACACGGCCACGTATGCTCTCCCCCCCCCCGTCAACAATTGCTTGCTACCACCCCCCCCCGTCAACAATTGCTTGCTACCCCCCCGTCAACAATTCAGCGCAGGGGGCTGGTAGGGGGAATTCGCGGGGGGGGGGCGGGGGCCCATAAAGGAGTTATGCTTAGGGCCCCAAAATAGCTAGCAGCGGCACTGAGGTTACCAGAGAAATAATATTGAAAATACGGAAATATTGACATATAACTAGAGGATGCACTGTACTATCTGCGCACACCCTTTCTGAAGTCTCTCTCTCTACCTCCCTCTCTCTCTCGTTTCATTCTGTGGAGCACGATAATTGTCCGAGCACATCCGTTTCAGTTTTTGAGGAGGTCTGCTTAAAAAATCTGATATAACTAGAGGGTGCACATACTGTCTGCGCACACTCTCTCTCTCTCTCTCTCTCGTCTGAAATATGCTCCCATTCAAAATGCCTTGGTTTACATTTCGTTGATTTCGCATGAACGAAATGTAGGCTAGAGAAACGCAAGGTTTAAGGTTACATTTACACTGCATCAAAGTTACATCTCGCCCTTTGAGGGAAACCATTATGGTGATGTGGCCCTCGGTGAAAATTAGTTTGACACCCCGACCCCTGATCTATGACCTTATAAGGAAACTGTTACAAGATAGCATCAGCATCAGCAATCCTACTCTATTACGCATTGACAAAGAAAATTCAAGCGTCAACATTTTAAAAAAAAAAGAGAGAGAAAGGAGGAGGGGGGGGGAGGAGGATAAGGAGGGGGGAGGAGGAGGAAGAGGAGGAGGGGGGGGTTGGGGGGGAGGAGGAGGGTTGTTGACGATAAAACATCTTCAACATGTGCATCAGGTGAACGCAGCCTCATAAACGATAAAACCCTTAAAAGACAGCCTTGCTGGTAGGCCTAGTAGAAACTTGGTTGGTAATTATTTTGATAATGTGGCGATCAGCACGGGAAGGACGGGAGCCCAGGTTTAACAGGTTTTGCCAGTTCCGCGCCATACACTGCAAGACAACGGCACTGTCTTTAATAACACACCACCGTTATCACAGAAACACAACATTGACCAACGCACATAACCCTCACACTCACGGTGGCGACAACAATGTAGCCTACACAAGAGTCACTTTACATCCTTTAAAACATTAGATGAAGTTGCCGTAGACACACACACACACACACACACACACACACACACACACACACACACACACGAGTGTTCAAGTTCAAGTTAATTTAAGGGCCCTTCAAACAACAACAGTTGACCAAAGTGCTACCATTCATCTATAAAACAAACAAATAAAATAAAAACACAAAAAAGGACACACTAGACAATAATAAAACTTATATGGAGCTAAATGCAAGAGAATATAAATTAGTTTTTTAGGAGGGATTTGAAGATATGGCTATCTGACATGTAGAGGGAGATTGTTTCACTTGGGGCTCAAGACACTCGTTGCATTTTGGTGTGTGGGTGTATGCATGCTCTGAAGTGCTTATTTTATTTGTATTTACAACTGTGTTTTTATATCTGTAATCTGATGTCACTGTTACTTTTACTGTATTTGAATGTATAACATATGATTGATCATTTATTATTTGTATGTTCGGATTTTAATTAGACCCCAGGAAGTCTGCAGCTTCTGCGTCAACTAATGGGGATCCACAACTAAACAATAAACCATAAAAACAATTAACAGCATCAAATATACGGGGCTTAGCCCAGAGGGAAAGGGAAAATGCAACAAAAAAAAAGCTTTATTGTGCATGCACATTTTTTCATAATGCTTAACATAAATTTACAAAATACACATTTTATTATAGCTTTAAATATAGCTTCCTGACTGCTGTGCTGCTTATGTCATGGTCTGTCTGTTTCCTTGTCTTGTTTTGGTGTGTAACCTGTTTTACTTCAATATCTCCGATTTGTTTGGGGAGCCATGCTGTTACTCATTGCGTGTCCTTTAGTATTTAAGCCCTTGTCTTTCCTTTGTTCCTTGTCGGATCATTTTAGTTTGTGGTGAGTTGTGTCCTGTGTGTTACCTGTGTTCCCGGTGTTCCCTGTGTTACCCGCGTCACCCGTTCCTTGCCTTTTGAGTCAATAAATTATCATTTTACCTGAACTGTCTGCGATTGGGTCCTACCTGCCTGCTTTCCAGTGGTGTAGTCTACGTGATACGCAGGTATACGCCGTATACCCACTAGGAATAGGAACACACCAGGATTTGCGTATACCCACTTAAAAATGTGCACGGATACGTATCAATCGTCTTGTGACAGATCTTTCACTTCTGTGTTTATTTTTCGCAAATACCGGTTGGGTATAATTGCAATAAAATACTTTAAGCAGGGGAAGTTATCTCCTACATTCACCATTCATAACATTCCTCCTGCGCACTCTGCCCTGTCTCTGTTACGAAGCGCGAAGCTGCCCCTGCAGCTCTGCACGTTAGTTGGCGGGCCGAGCCCCTCCTTCTCGCGTGTGTGCGTGTGTGTGCATGCGCGCGCGCGTGTGCGCGTGTGCGTGTGTGCGTGTGTGTGTGTGTGTGTGTGTGTGTGTCCAGTCCTCCCATATTAATGTGTAAACCACATAATAAGTAGTCAACAGAAGACAATGTTTTAATCCCACTTTATATCTCCTTGTTACTTTTAGATGAAAACCCCTGGCCAGCCTTTCGGACTGGGTGTCAGGCTAGGGAATTTAAAAACAGGCATCCTTGGTTAGAGTGGTGGGGAAAAGAGTTAGGTAAATGTCAGCCAACATACAGTTGGTATACACAATTGAAATTCATAATGTTAATCACTATGCAAATGAGAGTATAGCTAATTCATGGTCATTTTTAAGTTGCAGTAATTTCACACTTTTACACAATTCAATTACTGTATGGTATGTTAGATAACAACAGTAAGAGCTCAAATTAGAGCAATTGAAAGAGTGAAACATTAGTCTCCTGTCATCTCCTTCTCATGCACTGGTTAGCCATGGTTGTAAAGAGTTCATTAAATTATTTTGAGTAGATTTAGTCCTTGTTTAGCATGTGCTATTGCTACTATAAATATACAAAGGACAACTCGTAATTTTTGTGTTCAATTTCTTCATACTGTTATTAAAACTGATAAACCTACTCAGCTTTCCATGATTGTTGATAATCGTTATACTCTTAAATCAGTGGGTTGTAGACCCCTGCGTTGGTGAGTGTGGTGGGACACCCCATCAGCGCCACACACGTACACGTACCGGTGGGACGGGATTGTATGAGGCTGGGAGGGAATCATCACAGTATACCCACTACAATAAAATAGACTACACCACTGCTGCTTTCCACCCGCTAACATTGACATAGGCTATCCCAAGACATCTAAAGTTCCATTCAAGTTAAATGTAGGCCTAAAGTAAGTAAAATGAATACAAGTGAGACAGACCTTACGCACATATATAGCCTACGTATAGCCTACACATATACATAGCCTATATATAGGCCTATATATACACACACAGACGCCACTGAACAGAATCAGGGAGCCACCAAAGAGCCGCAAGTAACAAAGAGTGAACAGTGAACAGTTACGGACTGCGATAAAAAAAAACGGCCCTGGCATTTGCACTCACCATGCAGCGGCACACAACTCGCAGATACCACTTTTCACGCACGGAAAAAACTTTTGATAGCCCCAGTGATGGTGAACTTTAAATGACAACTGTACCAACAAATGGACACATCAATGCATAACCCCAAGGCATAAAATGGAATAGATCATCAGAGCCAGCCGCTCCAATGATAAAACATGTTTTACCGTCATGCAGTTAACAAAGTACAAAGGAGCATGTGCTCCTCTCGGCAAACCTGTCTATCACGTCATCTAAAACCAAGTTCATGAGGACCTCTTTCTTTGTCGCAAACACTGATGGCGACAGAGCACAGCCCCCAACTTCCAAAGTATAGCTTCCAACTTCCAACCTCCCACAACCCCAAACATATGGCAAGCCATTTTGACATAAATTCACTAGACTGGATATATGTTGCAGATATCTGTAATATGAATAATGTCTATCTGACACCAAATTAGATACCTGTAATAGGCCTACAAGTTTGAAGAAATGGAATGCACCACGTTATAGCCTACCTACTATTTGGATGGCACGCCCTGGCATGGGCTTGGAGAGTGACATTACAATTGTCACTCATCCTGGCTGTCGGGGCTCTCATTCCCCGTCTCTCTTCAACGAGAGAAGAGGTCCTCTTTGGGAATAGTTTTCGAAGGTAAGGGTGTTATGGCTAGTAGACCTAATGTAATGTGATCCGTCGTTTCAGATCATTTTACTCTGTTTGATTTGTATTTGTAAATGAAGGTGGGACGTTTTAAAGTTTGTTGGGCGAGCAAACCTTACCTGGGGGTGCGAACAACCAGAGAGCAATACACTACCTTCGTCGAAGCGATGAAAACCATGAAAGCACTCAACAAGAGGTAAGCGAATTCAAAGCGTTTAGTGATAGAACGAATGTTTATCGGTCTACATGATAGCTGGCTTTGCGTGGTTTCATACGGCTCTTAAGTTCATATTGTAGCGACCGTGGCTGTTTGCCTGGTTTCATACGGCTCTTAAGTTCATATTGTAGCGACCACGGCTCTTTGCCTGGTTTCATATGGCTCTTAGGTTCATATTGTAGCGACCACGGGTGTGGATGCTGGTTTGGATGCACAAGGGATTCGGGGGGTTCAAGTATCCTGGGGTTTAGGACCCTTTCGGGGACCCCCCTGGCTTACCTTGTAGTAGCCTAGTTGTTGGGTTAAGTTGGGTTAACGAGTAGGCCTATGGGGTTGTTGGTGTGTTCAGTTGTTGTTATATTGTTGTCGCCACCGTTATTGTGAGGGTTTTGTTCGTTTGTTAGGTGTGCTGTGTTTCTTAAATAATTACTGGAGCTATTAAAGGCAATTCCGTTGGCCAGCGGTGTATGTGGCGCGGAACTGCAGCCGACTGCTAAACTTGGGCTACTGTCTCATCCACGCCGTGCTTATCGACACAATATTGAAGTGTTTATTTTAATTTTTATATAGGCCCATTTATTTTTCATAAATGCGCGTTTCACGCGAATTCTTGCGTGATCGAGTCTGTACATTCACTTTGCATGTTAAATGTAGGCCTATGTAGCCTATGCGCAAAACGTTGGTGTGGAGGGCCAGCGCAGGCGGGTGCGAGGCCCTTCACCGACGCGTATAGCTAGAAGTTGAAAACATTCGGGACTTTAGCCCAGAAGTGAAACGTCCTATAAGCTAGGGTTTAATATTTTTTCCTGAAAATTAGATTTCCAGGGAAAAGGCGACCCATCCCGGGAAACTGCTCATTATTATAACTAGGCTATTATAATTACTATTATGATTTTTTATTTTTGCCCAAGTAGCCTAATCTAGGCTATCATTCAAATATGTGTTCCCAAATCCCAAACAGACATTTTCTATATTATTTGTATCATTATTATTAGTTCAAAAGAACACAGTGCTGTCCTTCAACACGGTTTGCAATTAACAATTATGCTGCGTGAGATCTGCTGCAGCGCTAATTATGAAATGCCAGGCGGATTGTCTGTGACTTGACTTGTCTTCTGAAAATCTAGGCAACCTTTATAAAACCAATATTTACAATATTTACTCCATCATAAAAACTAACGAAACAAAATTCAATTCTGTTGCTGTTGTGATTTGTAAGCGGCTGCAAACGGGAATAGGCCTAATAGTTTTTCCCCCGAGATTAAAAAAAATCTGTAGGCCTATCTTAAGCATGCAATTTTCACGTTTGAGAAGGAGAGATCAATGTTCTTATATCTGATCTGTCGTGAACAAAGTGCAGGGCTTCAGTGGAGGGGTTGACGCATGACCGCAGTTAATGCTCTTTACTGAATAGGATTAAAATAAAAACGGCATGCACAATCATTATGCACAAGATTAATCTGCAGTTCTCTATTGGCCGAGGCCCACTGCGAGGCCGTGTCGCTCGGTTCGCACGGCACAGCCCTCGCGACTCGCTGAAAATGGACTGAGCAGAGAGCATTTCGCCTGCAAACACACACACACACACACACACACACACACACACACACACACACACACACACACACACACACACACACACACACACACACACACACACACACACACACACACACACACACATATATATAGTGTAATTTGTGTTTATGTGCACACACAAACGCGCGGCGAAAGTATGAGTTATTAGGCGCGAATGTTATGCCACAACGATGAGCGGCAATTGATCAGGACACAGGGAAAGGTGTATAAAGCTGTTTTCAAGCGACAGGGGACTGTTTACATATAGGCGGTGTTCGGGGACGTCACTTCTGTTTGTATCTGAAATTAGATCCCCAAAAAAACAGAGCCAGCTCGCCCCTCCCTTCCGTGTTTCGTTTATCCAGTAAAAAAATATTGTGTATGCAGCGCAAAACCCCACAACACACATTCGGTGATTGGTTGGAATACTATTTAATTTGGTTTTGTTTGCGAGCATTTAAAGAGAGAGAGAGAGAGAGAGAGAGAGAGAGAGAGACAGAGAGACAGAGAGACAGAGAGACAGAGAGACAGAGAGACAGAGAGACAGACAGACAGACAGACAGACAGACAGACAGACAGACAGACAGACAGACAGACAGACAGACAGATAGACAGATAGACAGATAGATAGATAGATAGATAAATAGAACAAGAGTATGTACATGAATGAACATGAACATGAATTGCTTGACGCAATTGATATACTTTAAGAATACTGATAATATAATTTATGAACAATGGGTGGTTCAAATCATCTTAAATTATTTCAATAAATTATAATAATTAAATTAAATGGTTAAATCAAATTATGTGGATGGAGAAGGTGAAAGACACAGTTTAAGACCACAGTACAGATAGGGGCCTAATACAGCCTGTAAACTGTTAACTGACAGAGACAGTCAGATTGTCAGTGGATAGTACCCTGTCGATGAGGTGAAATGGTGGAAGGGGCAAATAGAGAGAGACTCATGCTGAAAATTCAAATTTCTTGTGTGGTGTTGAACAGTTGGGTGCGCCCAGGGGATTAAGGACCACCGCAGCCTGCCCGTTTCGCATGGTGCTGATAGAAGTCTGATACTGAAAATGCTTGGCTGTTAGTTCAATGTTTTGAGTGTTTTACAGTGAGTCATTATCCAGGATTGCCATCATCCAGTTCAGTCTTCTTTTCTCGGCTATTGAAGTGCAAGATGCACTCCAGCTCTATACCCAAAACATAGCCAGCTTTCTTTTTTTTTGAGATTTATAAAGTATACACTATTATTTTATTTTTTTCTATTATATTCTTCTATCTATCTCGTTCCAACTGATAAAGTGAATTATTCCTCGTCTTATACTACCATCGACAGGCTAAAGCCTGCAACTGCATGTTAACACTTTAGTCATACTTATTTACTTCTAATGGAATTTATAATGATGGTTAAATGTGGGCATGTACTGTAACTTGCTGAAATTTCAATGAACAGCAATACAACATATCAATCTCCACAATTGAAAAATACAATCTTTCAGGGATTCCAACCAACAGAAGAGCAGACAGACCTCTAAAGCTTTACCTATTGTTTACTATTGGAATCCAACTTCTATGCTCTTTTATAGTTTTTATTGTACTCAGAACAGACTTCTGCTTTTTCATTTAGTTAGGACCATACTTGCCACTTACCATACACAACATGTTCGGTCAAGTAACTTAGTGTATAATCAAAGAGTATGTACTTTTAGTGTTCACCACCTCCACATTAACCCCCTTTAATTTAGAACTTCTTAACTTTAGACTTTAAAAACGATGGATATGTTGGTTTTTGCAGCTAAACAAAACTCAAAATGAAAGGTATACACTTTCAAACTACTATATTATTAGACTACTATACATATATATAGACACACTATACACTAAACCATCACCATAAACAAGTAGGCCTGAAACCTCACGCTGTTGAGCTCTCTCTCTCTCTCTCTCTCTCTCTCTCTCTCTCTCTCTCTCTCTCTCTCTCTCTCTCTCTCTCTCTCTCTCTCTCTCTCTCTCTCTCTCTCTCTCTCTCTCTCTCTCTCTCTCTCTCTCTCTCTCTCTCTCTGTGTATTGTGTGTCTATATTTGTCTCGAAACAATTCAACTAACTGTACAATTATACTATTGCACTCAACAGTGGAGAAGATAAGCTCCTCTTGGCTGAAAATGGACTGAGCAGAGAGGACCTCTCCTACAGCGGGTATGCGCACACACACGCACGCACGCCAAACACACACACACCGATTATGAGTCAGCGGGCGACGAGAAAGGCACACAGACACCACGCAGACACAGCCCTCACCCCTCAACTTTGAAATTTCGTTTATCTCCGACCCACGCTGCAATATGGAAAAATATATAGGCCTAAATGAGGTATGAGGTCAAATAGAATAAGTATTATTTACAATAAATAATTCTAAATTGTGCATAGTTAAGACATAATTGTATAGCCTACAATAAAGTTAAAAGTTAAAAAAAATTAAATAAATGGATAAATATATCGAAATGTGCAACATGAGTTCTCACGGGGAAATGGGATGGGGTTTCAGAGTCCAGTATTCGTGGGGGCAGAGGGGAGGTAAGGGAGAGAGTTGAGCTTCAGCGTTATGAAGGGGCAAAACATTACCTTCAACAAATGACTCACACAAACAGATACTTTTCAGGGCCAGCCATTGACATTTTTCGCCCTAGGCGACCTAGGCGAACGCTAAATATTGCCGCCGAAAGTTTCAACACGGGGAAAGCTGCGGTAGGGCAAAATCTGTGCACGTTCACGTGGGAGGCAACCGCTTCCTGGTACAGCCAGAGAATGTGTAATATGAGACAGAGACGTAGACGGGCTCTGGTACAGCCGCTTTTGTAACCGCCTCCCCTCGGCCGCCCTTCCCTCATTGAAAATGGAGGCGGCGAGTTGCCGCGCGGCGGCAGCAACATGAACGCGCGTGTACTGCTCTGACGACTTTCAAATGCTTGTAACTTTCCACTGACACGGTGCTGAAATGGGCTCTGTAGGGGGGGGAGACGATTAATAAGGAACATCAATCTTGAATGACGAAAGATTCCTTCCGGCATCTTGTGTTTGTATCTCAGGTTCCCCAACCTGTCGAAGACATGCTACATGAACGCTGTCCTGCAGAGCCTGTTGAGCCTTAACCTCTTCCATGACCTCCAACAAAATTCCTTGAGCTTGGTTCCTTCAGACCACCTGATCAGGTACGGATACTTCCACCAAAAAGACACATAAACACACACATGCATGCACACAAATGCATAACAAACACGTTTATGCACAGACTTCATTTCGTTGTACAATGTCAATAAAGTGAATCCAATCCAATCCATAAACACACAGAAACAATATTAAACATGATTCTTTTGGTATTTACTTTGTTTTTTACAGTATATTATAGAACAGGACATACAAATAAAGGACCTCCCATATTGACAATAAGAAATAAGAACAAATAAATAGTTGGCCCATAGCCTATATACAATTTTTATTAAAAAAAATCAACCTGTTAATAACACATTTTTCATTTATATTCCTGTCCTTCCCATCAGGGTTAAAGGGGTAGTTCGGAATTTTGGACATAGGGCCTGATTCCCAAGTGAGCTTTGGTATTCTTTATCACTGGAGACAGTTTTCAACCCATTTCATTCAGTCTTTCTAGTTGCAGAGTTCGCTGGTGCTAGGCTAGCGCACGGCAACAGGCAATGCTAGCCTGCTATTAAAAACAGTCTTACCCACTCCACAGTACACCCGAGGTAAATCAATTATAACGACAGACTATAAATTTAAATGTCTGTTTATAGAATAATGTTAGAAATAAAACCAACCTTGCATTGCATTGCATTTTGAGGGAATTACTGGGTCACAGCAGCAGTGTTATATTCCTGGTAGTAGGCTACGGCAGCGGCGGACTGATACCTAGGTTACCGGCTCTAGTTTGTTTACCTGCCGCTGTCATTGCTACAAACGCAGAGTACAGTGAATGAAGGAATTCTATTAGCGTATTCAATTAACAAGATATGGCCACGTTTGAAGATGATTATGAGGAATTTGTTGTATCCAACCAACCGTACATGTACGAGCCGGTGTTTTGATGTCCAAGCCACTAGCAACAAGCCACAGTTGAGTCCTTTCTGGATCTCGCACTGGAAATTGGTGGAAACTTTGTGGTGCCCATCTGTTGCGTATATTTCTACAATTTCTAAAAGCACACTGAACCACCATGTTCAATTGCGCTTCTGTCCCACGCTTCTCTGTTTACGTTCTTCTGTCGTGATTCGGTTACAAAACTAACCGGCGCATAGTAAAATTCCGCTTCTGCTGAGAAAGTAGTCCCTCGATGATTCATGCGATGCAAGGTTAGTTTTATTTCTAACATTATTCTATCAACACAGACATTTAAATCTATAGTCTGGCATTATAATTGATTTACCTCGGTTGTACTGTGGAGTGGGTAACACTGTTTTTAATAGCAGGCTAGCATTGCCCGTTGACGTGCGCTAGCCTAGCACCAGCGAACTCTGCAACTAGAAAAACTGAATGAAATGGGTTGAAAACTGTCTCCAGTGATAATACCAAAGCTCACTTGGGAATCAGGCCCTATGTCCAAAATTCCGAACTACCCCTTTAATCTTATCTTCGTAATCCCCCACAATTTTTCTCTTCTATGTCTCCAGATATTTTCTGGCAGTCTTTGTGTCCCGTTATAAGGACAATAAAACAAAAATCTCAGTTCTGGCAAACTTAAAGAAGAGGATGGCTGAACGCTATCCAGAATTCAAGGACAACGAGTCCAAAGTGAGCGGTCTTCATTTCATCGACAAACCTTCATCAACAAACAACTTTTACTGATATTTGTCTTGCTAATGTTGAATGAATGTTAGGTAATGTTTGTGAATGCTAATGTGTCTTGTATTTCGTTCCTTATGAAGAGTGCTTCCTTATTCCTCTTCTGCTCTCTGAATCACCTGGGGTTTCCAGTATCCGAACACTGTAAATTCACCCGACAAAGCGAGAAGTAAGAGAAAGCTCACCTCTGGTGAATTAACATGTCTTTATCTGCTGTACCCATCAGAGAGGACAAACATTATTTGTATTCCCTTACTGTGCCGATAGCGATATATTGTTTCACCTTCTTCTGACAAGTACTTATTGTTATTTGCTTTGGATAAAAACGAAATGCCCTATGTAAATGTAAATGTATTCATGTCGCAATTATTGACATTTATATAAAAAGAGTACTTTTATATCATACTATACTATTCCCCCGTTTCCAACAAGCGGTGTGGATAGATGCGGTGCGGTTAGGTGCGGCTTGCGTTTCCCGCCGACTGTACCCTTATGGTAGGGCGGGGTTTAAGCCGGATGGCGATAGCAGCGGCAGCTACGTAAGCATTGTGACATCATACTAGCGCGACACAGCGTAGCCTGCTGATAAATTCGATGAAAAAGAAGAACGCCTTGCATTAAAAAAAGAGCAACAATGGAGGCCGTCCAAAAAGCACGGAAAACTTTTGCGTGTGTGACGATTCTGTCGACCAATCAACAGACGGCGTGTGTAGCTCCACCTTTTCGACCGCTTAGTACCCCAACGGAGGAGTACTGAAAAATAGGTATGGCTAAGTGCAGCTCAGCACGCTTAATGCTAGACCCTAACCAATTTTTGGCGGTGGAAACGCAAACCTTGCTGCACCGAACCGCACGATGGAAACACGCCATATTATTCCATATGGAAATGTTTCCATCTCATTACTATGCTTAAGCTAGGAAAAGAGCATAGAAAATACATTTTAGGCCTAAGTACAAATATAATACATTTCTTATCTATGTTCCTATTTGAAAGGCTTCAAGACACATGCACATGAGTTTTGAGTGTTGGGGCGATTAAAAGAGGAATTAAGTTAAATGTATTAATTGTCTGAGTGACTGAACATAACAACGGCATCATGTTCACATGTCGTCATGTGGCCGATAGATTTTGAGACAAATGATTGTATTGCTAGTTGCCATCTAACTGCGCATTCAGATCGCTGGGAATCATGGGGAAAACATTTTTGCGACGTCGAAAAGTTTTCGTAAACCACATCACATGACGCTCTGATGATTCTACTTCCTTTTGGCAACTGGGGCCAGATTATGATAACAGAGTTGCCCAGTTGGTGACGTTTGGTTAACTAGTGACACACATGAACATTGCGTGAAAGTTTTACTCACTATAAAATAATCAACCATCATATGACATAGTTCACAATTGAATGACGTTGTAACCGACTGTTGGCATCGACTTTGCTCAGTTTTAAACGTTCTGTGCTGGTAAACCAGCTCTAGATAAGGGCATGTGTAGTCTCCTATACAGTGGCAATACAATGTGCTTCTCATGAATGAAAGCAAAAGGATGGTATTTGATAGGCTACAAGGAAATAAAGGCGTGCAAATTTGAAACTGAGTTGCAATGACCAGTGAGATATAATAAGGTGTATTTTTAACATTAAAGCATGTGAACTTATTCAAGTTGAACCCATCAATTAATTGACCATAAATTGCACAAGATGACATCTTTAGAATATGTATCTTGTCTTTCCTCCTCCATAGATTTGGAGATTTCCAGTCACAGAGAATCACCTACTTAAACTTGCATTTGGTGCCTGGAGGAACAGTGAACCAAATGTTTCGGAAGCATCTAAAGGTCTGCCACCCACTCTCCTGCGACGCAATAAATTATGTGGTTTTAGTATTTTCTCCCTGTGTGGAAACATGCAGAGTATACTTCTGTTTGCGTTCTTTAATTGGCACCTTTATTTCCAGACCCCGTGTAATTCTTGCAGAACATGTCGTTGTGCCTTGAAGACACTGCCCAGGTTAGACACACTGATCACATAATGAACTGATCCATTGACACATTGCTTGGATATTCTGGATAGAGTTATTTTAAATAAATTAACCACACCAGTTTCACCATATTAACACATCAACTGACAGTATAACACAGTCTTGTTTGATTTTATTTTTATATGTTTAGTTCTGTTAGACAAATATACAGTGAACAATAGGCAGCAAAGATTCAACATCCTGCCTTAACACCCCTCCGTCTCCGTCAACAACAAAAATATCTTTAATCTTTCCCTCTTTATGCTCCACCCCAGTGTCTTTATCTTCCGTCTGAACCGGGTTGGTAAAGACGAAAAGGGCGCGCAAGTGAAGTTGAATCATCCAGTGGATCTTTGCAGAGAACTGGATGTTTCCGGTCTCCTGCCTGCCACACAGGTTAACATCTACGTAGATTACATTTAACATTTATTGTGCTTGTCATCAGGGACGTGCACAGGAATTTTGAGGGGCAGTTGCTCTGACCTGAAAAAAGGGCACCCCCCCCCCCCCCCCCAAAAAAAAAAAAACTCACAGGCTATCTGAAGGACTGAGAATAACAGGGTCTTTATTAATATATTAATACAAATAAGTAAAACACTGAAATAACTACTACTAACGATAATGCAGAAAAACATGACTTGAAGAAGAAGAACATAACATGAACACAAACATAATTAAACAACATCCTATGAAGTCAAATTGACATTTTAAATGTCACACACTTGACCACACTGATTTCGGATTTCTTTGCTGCCTCCTTTAGTTGTCTCTCTC
>NC_082398.1:7485968-7510422 GCF_031168955.1 Gadus macrocephalus | reverse complement strand
TGCGAGAAGTGTGGGATACGATGAAGACGATGACTGGTATGAAGAAGAGCAGCAGCTGTGTGGAGGGAGATCTGCACAGGGCCAATGAGCAGGAGCCGTTTTACAACAGGTTTGACTGCTCAGCGCCAGCGGCCTATGCCTCACCACTCCAGAGGTTGCTACTGCCTGCGGGCCAGTCCAACCCACACCTCCCGCCTCTCACACCACTCTGCTATGCTTACCCACGCTATCAAAGGCATCACCCCTCCCCCACAAGGCAACCATAGAGAGGAGAGAGGAGAGAGAGAGAGAGAGAGAGAGAGAGAGAGAGAGAGAGAGAGAGAGAGAGAGAGAGAGAGAGAGAGAGAGAGAGAGAGAGAGAGAGAGAGAGAGAGAGAGAGAGAGAGAGAGAGAGAGAGAGGGAACATGGAAAATGTGCGTACCTCTATCACAACCAAAAAGGATCAACTATACACACTTACTGAAGGCTATGAACACACACATCCATATAATAAAGCACATAACAAAAATTAACACACACATACACACACAGACACAGGGTGAGTGAGTTCACAAATGATTGTACCTACGCACATAATACTGTCACAATCCTACTGTTTGGTAATGCTAAGCTGGTGGGTAACTGGTTGTCATGGAAACTGGGGGAGTGGCTCCCTTGATTGGCCTTGATTATGGTCACCTGAAGGATCGACGATGGCGGATAGAAGCAAGATGGTGTCTGAATAGACAGCATGGTGCCCAGATTGGGTTACACTCAGAAACCAACCTAAGACGTAAATCCTATTCGCCCTCATACAAGGACTGTACCAGGATTAAGGATTCCCATCGGGAACATGCCCACCCCTTTGTTGTGTATGTTTGTCAAGTGTCACCCCATCGGGGTATCCAAGCGTTATGGGATTATTCCTGGAAAAATAAAGGAGAAGGACCAGAGCTCGCCAGGAACCCAGGTGAGTCACTGCTCACGTGGCCAGAAGCTATTTGCCTGCCAGCTGTGGTTTGTTACCACTTATGTCTCTACTCTAGCCTTGACAGAGACCTATTTTCAATGTACGTGACAATACACGAGAAGTAATCATAAACATCATTATACATTATTATTCATTTCATCAACACACACACATACACACACACACACACACACACACACACACACACACACACACACACACACACACACACACACACACACACACACACACACACACACACACACACACACACACACACACACACACACACACAAGCTTTTTGGTATTAGGGGCAGCGAGGGGAAAATGAACTAACAAAATGAACAAGGACGTCCATCTACTGCTAAAGGCCCGCGACATTGCTTTTCGATCCGGCAACGTAGAAGCCTACAGCACATCCAGGGCTAACCTGAAAAGGGGAATACGGATCGCCCAACACAGCCACAAACTTCGGATTGAGGAACATTTCAATAACTCAGACCCCCGACGTATGTGGCAAGGGATACAGGCCATCACAGACTAAAGAAGAGTAAACTCAACCCCCTTTTACCACCACTACCTCCTTTGCTAACAAGCTTAATAACGTCTATGCCCGCCTCGACCATGACTGGCCCAGATGGTATCCCTGGTCGCGTGTGGAGAACATGCGCTGAGCAACTGTCTGGAGCCTTGACCGACATATTAAACCTGTCACTGGCCCAGGCTATTGTTCCCATGTGCCTCAAGACCACCACCTTCACCACCTCAAGACCACCACCTTCACCCCCTTGCCCAAGCAATCTAAACCAGAGTACCTGAACGAGCGATCGTTAGTACTGACCCATCTCCTCACCAAGTGCCTTGAGAAATTAATCTTAGCCCACCTCAAGCCCATCTCGATATTAGCAATTCCTATGCTAGGTTGCTATTCATCGACTTCAGCTCAGCTCAGGATATTGGACTTTCTGATCAACAGACAACAGACGGTGAGGTTTAACAACCTCTCCTCCACTACACCTCCTCTAATCACTGGTTTGCCACAAGGGTGTGTGCTTAGCCCATTACTGTACACCCTCTTCACCCATGATTGCTCCCCAACAATAACTCCACCATAAAATTTGCAGACGACACTACAGTGCTCGGCTTGATCAGGAACAATGATGAATCAGCCTACAGGGAGGAAGTCCAGCACCTGACAGCATGGTGCGCAAATAACAACCTTGCGCTCAACGCCACCAAAACCAAAGATCTCATTGTTGACTTCCGGAAAGCAAAGGCAAGCATCCACACACTCATTCACATCAACGGGGCTGAAGTAGAGCGGGTCACCAGCTTCAAGTTCCTGGGTGTCCACATTTCATAAGACCTCTCCTGGTCACTCAACACCTCAACTCTGATAAAGAAAGCTCAGAAAACTGAAAAAAGCAGGACTCCCCCTTTAGATCCTCTGGAACTTCTATTGGCGCACAGTTGAGAGCATCCTCACCCAGTGCTTCACGGTGTGGTATGGGAACTGCACAATGGCTGACAGGAAAGCCCTACAGCGAGTGGTGAAGAAACTGCTTGAATCATTGGCACATCACTCCCTGCCATCGCTGACATTCATCACTCCCGGTGTCTGCGACGTGCAGACAACATCATCAAGGACCAAACACACCACAGGTACATACTGTTCTCTATACTCTTCTCTATACCTACCCCTGCCCCTGCCCATGCCTCTGCCCTGCCCCGCCCCCCTCTCCTAATGAACATCGACTATGGACTATCAGACTACCTCTGAACACTATGCACTTTATTATGCACTTCAACAATGCAATTTCAGTCTGCCGCACTTTGAGTCTGCCTTGTGTATGAAAAGTGCTACATAAATAAAGTTGCCTTGCCTTGCCTTTACTTTATATGATCATACTGCTTCTATTTATGATATGGATTGTCTGATTCCTCATAACTCTATGAACTTTAGTATTGGACTTGCATTCTGTATCTTATGTATTTTTTAATTTAAGCACTGCCATAAGGTAAAGCACTTTTTGATGATGCATGATTGGTTAGATGTAAGCTGCATTTTGATGTACTGGTTCTCCTTACTTGTGCAATGACAATTAAATTGAATATAATCTTAGAATCTAATCTAATCTAAACCATACATACTGAATACTGAATCACAGGGTCAGTCCCTGCCCTGTCACTGCAAGCTTATACAGCCCTTAGTACATTAATGTGGACTTTCTATTTAGTATATTTTATTTTCCATAGTATTCATGAGGATCTCTTTTTTATAATCCTGTTTATGTTGTGTACGTTATTTGAGATGTCTTTAAGCTACTGGGATCTTGAATTTCCCCTTGGGGATCAATAAAGTATCTATCATCATGATTCATCATCATCATCCTCATCATCATCATTTGCTTGGCGAGAGCACAGAGTGGCTTCTAAAACCGCTTCCCAAATAACGGATTGTGTTGGGATTAAAGAACCAATGCTTGCTCGACAACGCACGCACGCCATCCCTTTCGTACATATCCAACACCTGTCCAGGGTGCAAAGAGTTTGCGTTGCAAATCTGTCCTTGGTGACCTGGAGGAATGCACAACATATTTATCATGCAGAACAGCTCTGTTGGTGTGTGTCTCCAAGTGGAAGATGGCTGTCTCATTGGTGAGTATTTGGTACAACATGTTTAAAATACTTTTGCTGGGTTATGTAGAGTTATTTAAAAATATATCATCATTAGGTGTTCATGGTCCCCGCAGGAACTGCCTTATAACCGTGCCCATCATTCTGGCACAAGGAGTCACTTTACATCAGGGGTCACCAACACAGTGCCCGCGGGCACCGGGGCGCCCGCTAGGACCATATGAGGCGCCCACAAGCCTGTCGTAAAAATAACACAACTCACCATTCTTGAACAACTCTTTCCCACCTTTTTTAAGTCATTGTTGATAATTATTGTGAGAAATCATTAACATGATCAGTGTCTTCACATAGATGAGTATAATTAATCATTAATATAAATATATAACTAAAGGCAAACTGAGCAAAATTGTTATTTCAGAAGAGTTTATCAAATTAGGTGCCCTTCGTATGACTCAGTACCCATGAAGTAGCTCTCAGGTTCAAAAAGGTTGGTGACCCCTGCTTTACATCCTTTAAAACATTGTATGAATTTGTCGTTCACATACGCACACGCACACAGGCACACAAACACTCTCTCTCTCTCTCTCTCTCTCTCTCTCTCTCTCTCTCTCTCTCTCTCTCTCTCTCTCTCTCTCTCTCTCTCTCTCTCTCTCTCTCTCTCTCTCTCTCTCTCTCTCTCTCTCTCTCTCTCTCTCTCTCTCTCTCTCTCTCTCTCTCTCTCTCACACACACACACACAAACAGTGAGAGTAAATGGTTACTCTTTTGCAGTTTTAATAAAAGTCTTTTTTTCAACATGTCCCTCTGTATGTACTTAATTATTTGTAATGAGTGTATTGTATAGGTTGGGTTGCGTTTCTAGGCTTCAATTTTTCGCGTCAATGTCTCACCCGATTTGCTGCGGTTTCATCTTCCTTCAAATCTTCCATAAGAGCAGCATTTTCCAACACTCCACTAGCTATTTCGCACCGATTAGTTTTTACCTTTTAATCAATATGAATAAATTAATAAATCCATCGATCAATAGGATTTTTTTAGAACGTAAATCCCAATTAATTAATTACAGTTCTGGTATGAAGGGTTAGAGGGGATCAAATATGAAGTGGATTGACCAATGGAGTGGATCAATAATGAAATGACTTTTAATCAGAGCAGAGGTTATGCTTTGTTGAGGATGGGGCAGTATAGAGGTGACCCTTGATTTCAGTGGGTCAGAAACTGGCGTAAGAACACACCCTGAATTTATAAGATTTTTTTTTATAGATATTTTGATATTTTGCCTAGCCTAAATCTAGATCTAGCCTAAAGGGCGTGCCAGAGGCGCCGCGTCCCATTAGGCATACCAGGCAATTGCCTGGTATGCCCCCACTACTAGGGCCCCCAAAAGTCCCCCCCAAAAAAAATAAAAAAATAAAATAAAATCGCTCCATAACCCCCCCGTCCCCCCCGTCCCGTCAACAATTGGCCCCCCTAATAATTCTTACTTGGGGCCCCCACACTACCTCGCAACGCCCCTGGGAGTAACTTTACGTAGCGCCGGCCCCCTTGACTAGGCTATTCATCCTCTCTACTCTTCCTATCAGGCTCTCTTTATTTGCCTGCTTTCAACGAGAGAAGAGGTCTCTCTGGAATCATCTCGAAGGTGCGGGTGTTCTTTGGTAATCGAGTTTGAGACATATTTCGTTCCAGATCATTTTACTCTCCGTTTGATTTTTATTTATAAATGAAATAGAGACTTTTTAAAGTTTATTGGTAGAGCAAACCTTACCTGCGCGAACAACCAACGATTATATTGCGAGCACTAGCCTACTCTGCTAATGTAATGTGATCTATATTCGTTTCAGATCATTTAAGTGTCATTTAGATTTTTATGTGTAAATGAATGAGGGAAATGTAAGAGTTTGTTGGGAGAGCACACCTTACCTGGGAGCGCGTATAGGCCTACAATTGTCGAGCACTCTTTACCGTGTTATGCTATTCCGAATTAACCTGCATGAACATAATGATTCAGTGGCAAGTCAGTAGCTTACACTATAAACGTAATAGATAGCTTACGATTGTGATTTTCCAACCATCTTTTATTTATTTTCCATTTAAAATAGGAAGGGAGTAGAAAGCCTATCGTCTAAGCGATGACAACCATGAAAACCCCAGGACCAAGCAAGAGGTAAGCTAATCAAAAGCATTTAAACGAATGTTTAGCAATTGTATTTGGGACATTGTTTTATGCCGGAAATGTAATGAGGATAATCCAGGCCTGGCCAACCCACGCGGCTCCCGATCCGCATATAGGCAGCCGCAGGCCCCTACGGCTCTTTGCTTGGTTTCATACGTTTTTTGTTTGCTTTTTATATAGGGCCTAGGCCTTTCATGTCACGCAAATGCGCGTTTGACGTGAATTTTAAATCAAATGAAGTTATCATTTATCGTCCCTTTTTGGGGCGATCCTTTCTCCCAACATTTTGGATAAAGATAGAACAGTCCTAGTAGGCCTATAGATATTAATATTGGCCGAGGCCCAAAAAAGTTTGGAAATGGGTTAGCAAAAGAAGGATTCCGACCTGAGATCAGATCATGTAACCTAATCCGATTTTACATTTAGTATCAAACCTGCCCTTTGGGTTTTTCAAAACTTTGAACTCGGTTTGGCATCGATTTGATCCAAAAATCAGGATTATCCTGATCCCATCGGAAGGGTGGATTCTGTTGGTTATCCTGAAATTTGGTGAAAATCGCTTTGACATTGAGGATTAGAAAAAAAACTTTATTTTACCGTTATTATCAATCTAAAATAATCCACTGCCAAATATGGAGCTTTTTAAAAACTCGAACGTGGGATTTTGCTGGGGCATGTGCCCTAAAAGGGGTCTAGCAACGCCCAATATGTATCTATGTTTTTATAAACGAATAGCCTTGCTCACACCTTACAGCCTAACGGTTTTTGACGATTGAGAATTCTTTGGCAACAAACAACGCTATGAAGGGGGAAAACATTACCTTCAACAAATTACTCACACAAACAGATACGTTTAAGAAGCAGGCTATAAAACATGTTACGATTAAAAAGATATTTTATCATAGGCTATGCAAAAAACTGTCTTTAGGCCTAAGCCTACACACCACAGGAATTACACCAACATCATCATATTGCAGCACAGCCTGAACATAGAAATTAATTAAACTCTATCCAAACCACAGGATAAAGATATCATGAACAGACTCCATCGAAATGCATTGGACGATCTATGTGACATGTGAAGAAATACACTCCTCGATGTCAAATGACTTAATTAATGACAAAGCTGAAGAAGCCCTGCAGCAATACACAATATAACAACGTAAACTACAACCAGTAATTCCTAAATGCACATGTCTAACATATATGTAATCAGGAACTTAACCAACCTTGACAACAACCATTATAGTAATAAAGAATGATAATGGACTTATATTAATTATGTTAACTAACAGCTTTATATCCAACCTCTGTAACAGGAACGTAATGCTGGCAAACACAATAAGGCCGACTCCTAACTGAGCCGGTCAGCGGTCTTTGATCAAATACTATCCCCTGGTGGCCGGCGGTAAACTCTGCAATATGTATCAGTTCAGCAACATCAATTCAGTCTGGCGCATGTCAGCCAAGAAATCACGAAATCCCATTAGCCTACCTCATTAAAAACCCTCCTTCTGGCTTTGCGCTTCGCAAACTCATTCACAATATCATTAAAAGTCCAACGACTTGGTCAGCTCACCCTCAATAGCCATGAGAGAAAGCGAGGAGAGGCGTTCTTGTTTCATCTTCGTCCTTAATTTTTTATTAATCCGACCCAGGAGCGGGAATGTGAGTGAGAGCAGTGTGAGGAATAGCCGTAGAGCAACATACACATTCGGAAACAAAGATTGCAGGCCACAATCCATAACGACCCATGGTGTTACATGATTATGGGGCCCTACATCAGAGGCCCATACATCTGTCCTGTATGTTCGCGCTGCATCGTCGGAAACAGCGGCTACTGCACAGCAGACTGATGAAGCAGATAGAGGGGGGCCTGACACTTAATACCCCACGTTATTTGATTGACATATCCTATCCTACGCTTACTGATTTAGGGGGCCTTTTTCGATATTAGGGATGAATAACATGTATAACCTGTGGTTCAGGGGCCCTATTAAGACGTATGATACATCAAACCCAATGCTATTTGATTGAGAGGTCCCTTTCAGATACCAAGAATGACTAACATAACCCGTATTTCTGGGCCCTATATGGCATATTGCCGTTATCCATCCATGGATAGTTGGATACAACTACGAGGCTACTGCTCAGCAGATTGATGAAGCAGATAGAGGGGGGCGTGACATTTATACCCAACGTTATTGTAATGGATCGGGAGAGGACCCAAATGCAGCACACATAGGCAGGCAGATAGTTGGTAATGTCTTTTATTTACAGAAAGGAGCAGATAGGAGACAGGTAGGGCACAGGCAGGATCCGCTGTCGGGGGCGGAAGGCGGGGTCGATCAACCGGACGGCAATGGCAGGAAGTGACATAGTAGAAGGGATTGAGGAGGAGGATTGAGGAGGAGGATTGAGGAGGAGGAGGAGGAGGAGGTGGAGGAGGAGGAGGTGGAGGAGGTGGAGATACAAACCATGAAAAATGGGAGAATGTACTACCTAGGAGAGGTAAAAAGATAAAAAGAGTAACAGTAATTCGAATGATGATTGTTTGGGTTCGGGTGAAGAAAGTTGTGGTAGCGTAAACGTAAGACGACAGGAAGAACTGATGGTAAAACTTCAGTTTGATTCTCCATGTTCCTTAAACCCACTGAAGCTGTCTAAAGCGTTGCATGACGCTGTAGGAACTGTATCAGTTAAACCACTAAAAGATGGAAGTTTAATTATTCATGTGTTGATTACAGACAGCAAGATCTTTTGGTTAAAATGACAACTTTGGAGGGGAATAAAGTGACGTGTGTTTTGTGGGAGAGGAAAAGACTAGTACAAGTAGTGATAGGGGTCTCAACTGAACTGACTACAGATGATATTATGAGAAATGTAATGGGACCTAGGGTGGAAAGGGTAAAGAGGTTGATGTACAGCAAAGATGGTGTTAAGAAAGAGAGTTTATCCATATTACTGTCCATGAGAGAGGAAATACTACCAACAAGAATTAGAGTAAGCTTTATGAGCTACCAAGTGCGTGCATACTGTGGCAACCCAGCCTTTGCCAATCAACTTGATGCAGAGCACCTGAGGGCCAGTGGGAAAGAAGACCTTAAGGCCACGTTTATACGTAGCAGGGTATTTATAGAAACAAATATTTCCCCCCCTCCGTTTTCAAAAATAACATTGTGCACACATCGTTTTCAAAAAAGTTGTCGTTTACATCAAAACGCATAAATATGCCGTCGAGCGACATTATAACTATGCCAAACCTCTGGGCGGCAGTGTAGGGAGAAGGATAAAGCCATGCAAGCCAATCAGAATCCTCAGAATCAACAACAACTAATAACACGAGCGTCTTCCTGTAACAAAGAAACTGTAAACATAGGGCGCTCATATGACGTTAAGCATTTCCTGGCGCATAATGTGACGTTTCAGAACCTAAAACCCAGTTTCTACCCGTTGACACGACAACACGTAACCGGCGTTTTCAGAAATCTCCACTTTGGCCGGAGTTTTTAGAAATGATCGTTTTCGGTGCCAAAAACTGCGTTTTCGTGTAAATGAGAGGCCAAACCGTGTGAAAATATCTGCGTTTTCTCTTTGTGTAAACGGGGCCTAAATAGCCTGCTCCAAGGTGCATTCAGGGCTCTGGGTGTTAGGAGAGACCAGCCGTTGTGGCTGTGGTGGTTCCACCAAGCGGAACCAGGCTGTGGTCCTTGTTTTGTATTATTAGAAGTGCCTTTGTGGCTCAAGAACTTAAGAGAATTATGTGCTGTTTCAGGTGGTGGTTCCGTGCCGGGTTGCCACATTTGAAGGAGAATGCGGGCAACTCGACCGTGCCACGGACAATAATTGGGAGTGATCGACGACGCAGCCAGAAACGAGGACACGAGAGACGAGGCCGCCAGAGAAGAGGCTGCGTGAGTCGAGGCCGCCAGAGACGAGGCTGCGTGAGTCGAGGCCGCCAGAGACGAGGCTGCGTGAGTCGAGGCCACCAGAGACCAGGCTGCGTGAGTCGAGGCCGCCAGAGACCAGGCTGCGTGAGTCGAGGCCGCCAGAGACCAGGCTGCGTGAGTCGAGGCCGCCAGAGACCAGGCCGCGTGAGTCGAGGCCGCGTGAGTCGAGGCCGCCAGAGACCAGGCTGCGTGAGTCGAGGCCGCCAGAGACGAGGCTGCGTGAGTCGAGGCCGCCAGAGACCAGGCTGCGTGAGTCGAGGCCGCCAGAGACGAGGCTGCGTGAGTCGAGGCCGCCAGAGACCAGGCTGCGTGAGTCGAGGCCGCCAGAGACCAGGCTGCGTGAGTCGAGGCCGCCAGAGACGAGGCTGCGTGAGTCGAGGCCGCCAGAGACGACGCCGCAAAACGAGCCACGCTGGCAGCAGAAGCCGCCACGCTACCCGCAGGACCGCCGCTCCTCCGAGAGGCCTCCCGAGGCTTCATCAAAGAGTGGAGGAGTGAGGCAACCCGGCCCTTGCCAATCAACTTGATGCAGAGCACCTGAGGGCCAGAGGGAGAGCAGACCTTAAATAGCCTGCTAAAATGTGCATTCAGGGCTCTCTTGGCTTGGGTGTGAGGAAAACCTGTGTTTCTATGTTCTTTTAAGCAAGAGATCCTTGTTTTGTATTAAAAGTGCCTTTGGCTTAAGAAATTAACAGAATCGTGTGCTGTTTGAGGTGGCGGTTCGCTCACCGTGCCGGGTTGCCACAATACATCCCACCACTTCGATGCTTTAAATGTCACAAATGTGGGCATTAAGCAGCAATATGTAGAGGGAAAGCAAGATGTGGCAAATGTGAAGGGGAGGATCATGAATACGATAAATGTAAGGAAGAGGAAGGTGCCCGGGTTAACTGGTGATTTTGGAGGCGAGCATAGGGCTACCTATAAAGGGTGTTAGGCTCATGAACCCGCAGCAGGGGTTCAAAGAATTAAAGTGGAGGAAAAGGTAACATATGCTGAAGCAATTAAACAAGTTAATGCCTGAAAAGATATGGTGAAACAACCAGGAGTTGGCCCTGGAATACCTGTACAGAAAAAATGATTTTTTTTGTATGTGTATACAATATTTTGTCTTTCAGGAAGACTAAATATGCTGATCAGACATAAAACCGTGCTTTAAAAGCATGAAATTAGGCAGTCAGTAGCCTGTCTCTCTGCCACACTGAAGGGGGTGTGTGAGTGAGCCCACAGGTGTTACAGGATGCTTCCGTCTGTCACGTGCACTACATCAGTTTGTGACACAAGCTTATTAGACGATAGAAAAAGCTTCCTGAGTGAGCACACATCTTTCAACCGCCAAATTCGGGTAAAGACTACCCGATTGGGCGAGTGTACATTTTGAGCTCTTCTAAGCAATGTTGTGCATCGCTCAAAAAATAAAATAAAATGAAAAATGAAGTAGGCCTATTTCCTCATTAGCAACCTGTCGCACAAGTGCGAGTAGACTTGGATTTATTTTTGCACGTAATCTATTTTAATAGCAATTTTTTTTTTTAATAGCAATATTTTTCTATCAAAACTGTCGTACTGAGCATCTTCAGTTCCGACTATAAACATTGTGACTCTGCACTAACTCACCATACATAGAACAGTGGCGCCCTCTACTGTTAAAGGCCTGTACTATATCACAATTGGGTTCATATATTTTTAAGTCTGACTCTGAAAAAGTCAGTGCCTCACCAGCCACGAACCTCACCGCACGTCTCTGAACTCATGGAACAGAGACAGCATTAGATCTTACAATAGTATCTGATCAGATGGGGCAAGTCAGTGGGAGGTTAATGGAAGTTGTCTTGGTGACAGTGTGACCATTATATTATTTGGTTAAGTATTAGGAATCAAAGTGTGTGTTAAGAGGATAATTGGTTTCCAAGATGGAAAATGAGAGGCAAACTGGGGGCTATAAAACCTGAAGGCAAGCGGTAACGTGAAGGAAATAAGGTCAGATAAGATAAGGAGACATATGGTGTTTTCCCAAGAAGTAAACATAGTATTTGAGTTCCAGAAAACATGTTTTTGAAGCTGTTTGCTGGAAATAGCATTTAGGGAAAAATAAAATCTCGGCTACCGCTATTCCCCTCTGTTTCAGTCCCTTCAGCGCTGTTTCTGGTGTCTGTAGCTTTAAATGAGCTGCTGCCCATTGACCAATGAGCTGTCAGACTGAACCACAGCATGGAGGAGAAGGGGTTGTTGCCGTTTGCAGACTCCTGGAGCTCTATATCTGTATAATATAGGCTAACCTAACATAATAATATTAAATATGGGTATTTATATAATATTATATCTAATATCACGTCCAAAAGCTATGTGCGCCTCGGATGATATTATGAATCATAAAGACTGCGTCTGACGTCTCTGTACTTCCACAGCAAGTAAGACCTTTATTAGTGGGGGATATCTCGGCCATGGTTGAGAAGAATTGGGGGAAAGGAACTTTGGCCTTGACTCTCTGAAGTCCATGAACCGCGACATGGAGAAGAAAGGGATTTCACTCCGGGAGCTGAGCTGCCGGACTGCCGCCGAGCTCCCCGCGCCGGAGGAGCTGCCGGACTCCGTCGAAGCGGCGCGAAACACATCCAATTCCACTGAATGTCCAGCTGGCGCAATTTCGTAGTAGGCCTACCCCAGAAATAAATTGTTGATAACTCAACCTTTTTATCTGAGTTATAGACAACACTGTTGTAAATGCAGTATTATATTATCCAAGATTTTTCTTTAAGATTCTGTGACCTTTATTTTCTTAGTGTCTAAGCCAATAGATGGCAGTGCGAGCTAAATAATGCAGTTCTGAACAACTAGAGTGATGAAAGGAAAAAATACGATTTGGATGAAGGAATAATCAAATGCATGTGAACTGTAATGACAAATCTGATGTATATTACATTTCTTTTGGGTAATTTTTGCTTATGAATGACCATAATTCCCCCCTTTTTTTGTATTTACACAGTTACTGAAACAGATTGGTTTTCAAGGTAAACTGGTATATTGAAAATGGATACTAAAAATGTGAAGAGAAAGTAAAATGTGAACTTCAAAACAAATATTGCTTTATTGATATCGGATTGTATCAACATACATTTTATAAAACATTCTTATAATCTCATAGTATTAGAACATGTTGTACTTGTTGATTATCTCACGTTGTTATGGGAATGAAAACGCCCTCAACTGAGCCTACTGCCAGCCCTAACCCTAACCTGGTCATGTTATAACACAGCTGGAAATCGTATATTTTTTGACAAAGACTAGCTAGCCTCTTTGACCATGAACCTATTAAAGTCTTTGACAGACAAAACAGCAGAAACGATGTTAGGTGCGCTCGTGCTGCATTTTTGGTTTTGTCAAACAGGAGACGCCCACCAACCAATCAGAGCTAAGAGATTCCTGCAGGAAGGTTGCTTTCGATTTCACTAGCCCATTTGAGCCTGTTCATTGGTGTGCACAGCATCGATCCTTTCATTGCTTGTGTAAAAATATATATAGAAGATTTGAGGACGAAACGATAGGGTGGGCTAAGGCAAGTTTCGGGTTGGCTGAGCATAGGCGCTTCGGTGAGGCTGTGATGAAGTTCACTGTTTATTGGACCTTGTCTAGAAAGTTACGAACATCCCTGACCATAGTTCATCGCGTTTGTAGCCTACACTCAGACGTGAAGTCATTATTACATGTGGGGGTCTTCATTCATAAAAAAATAAAAACATTCGGGAGTATGCAAATTATTCTATAGAGGTCTAGACTCCATGCGCATCCCCGCCTTCTCCAGTGAACCAAGAAAGCCCGCGCCGTGACGAACGGGGGATTTTTACCCCCTCGGTTTTACACAGGAAACTTGAGATAAAACGGTGAAATCGCCAGGCGTGCCAAGCTGCGACCGAACTGGCTTGGCAGTGTAAAAAGGCCTATTTCCTGCCCAAAAATATGGGCAGCAGGATCTAGACCATGCTCTCCTAATCGGGTCAGCAATAGCGGTGTGTCAATGCCCAGCCTCTGCGTTTGATTGATAGAATGAATGGAAGGTTGCATTTGTAATGTTTACACCAAAGATTCTAGACAGTGCGTGCCAATCAATGAAACCTTATGCGGAATCAGATAAAGTCTGCTCTCTTTGCTGCGCAAAGCTTGTTTCAGAAATCAGCACAATAAGATAAATGTAGTTGTATGCAAAAATTCAGCTATTTTTGACTTTTGTCATATGGAATTATTTCAGGGGGGGAAATGCCGTGAAAAAATATACCAACAGTGCGTTCAGGATTAGGACTGATAAAGCATATGTCGGCCTATAGGCCTATTCAATTGGGTTTTAATATTTGTAAAATTTATATTATTCTACGGTGACGGTTTCGGGCCGCCCTGGCGATTGCTCCCGCGCCCCCTCCCTTCTCCGTTCGCGTCGTATATTTTAATTGACTGATTAAGGGCGCCACCAGAGGGCGCCCCCAAGGCATTTGTCGCCCTAGGCGGTCGCCTAGCTCATAGATATGTTCTATATATATCTATGGCCTAGCTCGCCTATGCCGATCGCCGGCCCTTAATTGCCCACCCCCTAGAGGCAGGGCCACCTCGGATGCCCAGCTAAGTGTCTCACCTTTTGCTTCATAGAGATTAGACCAAACCTTTACTAAATAAAGTGAGTTAAAAGCGATCCTGATTCAGTCACCTTTTCAAAAGAACATGACACAACCACACCCACACACTAGAAGAAATCGAGAAGTGTCTTGAATTAAGTTAAGAGTCAAGTTAAAATATTGTTTACCTCCGAAGTGCTGTTCCTCTGCCTCATCAGGGTCGGTAAAGACAGATTATTTCCCGTTGTATGTAATCCTCATTTTAGATAGGTAGAGAAACTTCAGCCCAAGCCCGTGCATTAAGGCGGCCTTGGTCTTTAGGGCTCTGTGGGCTCGTTCTGTCACTGCGGGTTTCGGTTAAGTCCGCATTAGTTATGACAATTACATGACACTTCATGCCAACAGGTGTGTGTGTGTGTGTGTGATTAGCTGGTATAACCCGTTTGGTACAGCCAGGGAAGGAATGATTTCCCTCTCTCTCTATTTACCTTCCTGTTTCACCTCCTGTTTCAAACGGCTTGTAGGCCTATATAATCACACCCACACCTGGTGGCATGACCTGAGCCTTTTTTAAAGTGTTAATGGCCGGGTCAATTTCGGCTTTCAATAAAGCCATCTCCCCTCTCAGAGAAGCTGCTAGGTCGGACATTTTCTCCTCGAGTTAATTGAATATTTCGGCTTTTTACCTGGGAGTGCTACGAGTAGACAGATAGACAGACCGACGGGATTCTGAGTTTCCACTTGAGTCTTCAAACTTCAAAGAGCTCATGTCATGCCCCCAGGTGTGGGTGTGATTAGCTGGTGCAAGCCTTTTGGCATGTTTTTCATAACACAAGTGGGCGCGTCAACCTAGATATATAAAGGATAGATGAGCAACATTTGCTACAGTCACAAGGGGTAGGCTGGTAGACTGATCTATCCAGTGTACATCTAGGTGGACACACCCACTTGTGATGTCACTATGGAAATGGCAATTATTTCCAGGTCATTATGGAAATAATTCCTTCCCTGTTCCAAACGGCTTGTACTAGCTAATAACACCCACACCTGGTGGCATGACATAAGCCCTTTTTAAAGTGTCAGGATATATATATGTATCAGGCTACTTTACAATATAAACTTTTCTTACCTGTGTTCGAGAGATGCTTCATGAACCACCTCCAGAACATAAGCTTCTTTACCTTGTCTTTGTTGTAATAAACCACTTGTTGAATATTTACCACTCTCCGAGTCATACCTAGCCCGAGACGACCATACCACAAAGGATCAAACTCGTTTTTCACCAAATGACATACGTTACATCGTCGGTGAACATGTTGGCTGCTGAGTCGTCTCAGATCAATAGTTGTGAAGACAACAACACCCATGAACCCACGCTGCTACAAGACATTATCAAACCATTTCCTCGTCTTCTTTTGATAAAGACATGAGCGTCCCCAAATACATATTTCAACTTTAACGAAAATAAAAGAAATGAATTTCTCTTTTCTCTTTAACATCTTGACTCAACAGTCTCAACCATAAATCTCAACTCAACCAAAATTGAAAAAGCTCTCACTATTACCTGGCTTGAAGATATAGCATTTTTGTTGCTCTTACAACGTCACCGTCCTACCAAAAAGCGTCCCATGTGCGGGGCGCTACTAGTCTGGCCACGAGAAGCCGCTCGTGTGCAGAGTTAGGCTGCCATCTGGCGGCGTAATCAAATCCAACCGCTGACATGAACCATGAACCACCGGAAGCAAGCAACCTCGAAACGGACTAAAAGGATCATGCATTGCATTTTATTTGTAGGCGACAGTAAAAAAAAAAAAAAAAAAAAGACAGCATAAAATAAATCAACACCAAAAACACATTGTTAGAAGGAGTTGTTTTGGCTGGTGTATCCAGGCCGTAGCTATGGCAAGTCATTCCAGACCTGTCATACATATCAAATGCTGCTTTTCCCTCAGAAGCCATTTCCCTTGGAAGCCCACCATCCTTTTTCCTTTTTGGTGTGAACTGATCAAACATTAGTCCTCTTGTTTGACCAGTAAACACAATAGAGTCCACTGTGCTGGGACCTCTCTTCATTCTCCCATGGAGTCAACACAGCAGCTGACCTATGACTCAACGTGTGTGTGTGTGTGTGTGTGTGTGTGTGTGTGTGTGTGTGTGTGTGTGTGTGTGTGTGTGTGTGTGTGTGTGTGTGTGTGTGTGTGTGTGTGTGTGTGTGTGTGTGTGTGTGTGTGTGTGTGTGTGTGCGTGTGTGTGTGTTCGCTCTAGGACTTTGGATCGGCGCTGCGTCGCTTCAGCTTCTCGGGGTTGTTCGACGCCATGTGCGAGAAGTCCCGGAAGATGTCTTGGTACGTCGCGTCCCCTGCGGACCACAGGAGAGGGAGAGGAGAGGATGAGGAGGGGGAGGGTGGGAGTGAGCGCTCATGTCTCAACATTAAAGGTGACAGATTATACCACCAGGTGTGAGTTTGAAGTGTGATTAGCCGTTACAAGCCGTTTTGGAAAATCTGCCTCTTCTGACATCACAAGTGGGCGTGTCCACCTGCCCAGTGCACTGTAGCAAGCGTTGCTCATCTATCCGCCGTGCTTCTAGGTCAGGGATGGGCAACAGTTTTAGTCCAAGGGCCACAGTTACTTTGGCAAGGTCAACGGAGGGCCACACTTTAGACGATTGCAATTAAACATGGTGACACGATTAAATGGTACAAATTAATTCAATGCAAATTATGTATCAGGCTACTTTACAGTTGCCTCGACTTTGCCAGTCTATTTCAAGGCCTGACATTTATTTTTTGATAGGCCTATCTGACCTTGGCTACTCTAAGGTTACAATAACTGGATTTGCTTTCAAGGATTCATTTACTACACGACCCTGCATATTGTTCAACTGTCATTCATACCAGCTGTAGCTCTTCAAGATAGATAACTATTAACAAAACTGCAAATGTATGTCTGCAGGATACATTAACATACAGACTTAAGGCAATCTTTTTGAGGCTATAGGGAGACCTTCATCACTGAATGAAAATTAAATGCCTATCCAGCTGATTTCAGTTGTGATTATTCTTTTTTTGTCATTTTTTCAACTTCATCACACTTATGTTAGCTTGAGAGATGAGCAACATGGAAGTCAACATCTCTTTTTTGCTGCACTCATTTTGACAATTTTTTTATGCAGTGAGCCATTGCCACAATGATTGACAGCTGCCCCCCCTATCAGAAGTGCCCGGCATCAACTTGAAATTCAAGGAACGAAAAATGGCCCATAATGTAATGTCATACAAAATTGTGTGAGAGACATTTTGTTTCAATTAAGTAGGCCTATCATAATGTTAGAAATATTTCCAGAAATGCTCTTTTTGTTCATTTTAAATATTCTGCGCTTAACTTTGATTGGGTAAAGCTATGTAGGCGGCCGGCGGCCGCAGTGTGCGTTCAATCATAAGTTGTGTCCACAAACGCTGGAATTGAAAGCAATTCTCTTATGCGTGGTCGCCTGAATTTGATAGAAGCTTGTGACCGCCATGTTTCTCTTCTGCCAATTCATTCTCAACCGCACTCTTTACTTGTTGTGGAAGTAGCCTACCAGATATGTCAGAGAAACCGACGCGGTCGTTTAGGATTCATAATATCATCCGGAGGCGGACATAGCTTTTGGCCGTGTTCTATAAAATACTCTCATCTATAACCCGCCGGCCCCCGGAGCTGAGCTCCTGCCGGACTTCAGCTCCGGCACCGGAGTCCGGCAGGGTCCTCACAGGGTCTCCTCCATGTCGCAGATCAGTCTCGACTTCAGGGAGGCAAACCCAGCGACATCGGTTGGATTGATTTTAATAGCAGGATCACGGGTCGGATAATGGCAGAGTGTCTTTCCTCCAAATTGCGAGCGCATCGAGGAGGCCGGATTGAAGCACTAAACGGGCCGGATTTGGCCCGCATAGTATGATCCCCATGTCTGATCTAGGTGGAAACGACCACCTATGTTGTCAGAAGAGGCAGACTTTCGAAACGGCTTGTAACGGCTAATCACACTCACACCTGGTGGTATAATATGTCACCCTTAAGAAAACACCCCGAGGTCAAGCCCGGGTCACACCATGGTCACAGTGCTGCCTCTTAAGTGGCCGAATCCAATTCTATTGAACAGCAACCGCCTCGTCGCGGAATGTGAATCGGAATCACAAGCGGTGCGAGCGCGTCCATATGGGATCCTGATGGGGAGGCTACGCATTCCTGATCTCGGTGCCACGGGAACGCCATGTGCAAAACGCAAGAGTTGGGACGAATGGATCGGACCGGGGCCAAGAAAACATCTGCACTGCGTGGGCGATGGGAAGGGAAAGGAACGCTCGTGAATACGCACAAACTCAACCAAAAAAACCGAGGTGAGACGGATGAGAGACTTCGTCCATGTGATGCTCATGGTTCTGATGACACCGATTTTTGCTCGTTTTGTTCGTCCATTAATAACAAAACATGAACTCCTTCTCCCGCAACTAAAAGCACAGCTGTTCCCTGAAGGGCCACAGTTTCACGTGTCCCTTTCTGGGAATACATCCGCCTTGGTGCCATCTTGGTTCAGCTAGCGTTCAGAACCAAGATGGCACCAAGATGGCCATCAGGAGACGAGCCCGTATTGCTGACTTGACTAAAGGTCTGCAGCACTTTAGCGGCAAAGCAAAAAGGAAATAAACAATCGACACAACCAAACAAAGACGCACACAAATGTAACGCATGCACACAACGTTGACATGCACATGCAACATTACCTCTTTGGGTACAGCAGGGGGCGCAATGCACAAGCGCTTGAGACCAGTCGGACATCTCAGCGGACAGTGGGACAAAGGCACAACGGGTGCAAGGACGGGGACACACACACACACACACACACACACACACACACACACACACACACACACACACACACACACACACACACACACACACACACACACACACACACACACACACACACACACACACACACACACACACACACACACACACACACACCATTAAAAAGCACAGCAACATGGTCCACTGACCAGCAGTAGGGAACATGTGTTCTTCTGAGACCAGACAAAAGCGAACACATTGTCGTTGTTTACCCAACGACAGAAATACTTTGTCCGAGTCAGGCACCTTCTTCAGCTCTGCACTGCTGTTTATGCATCACATGCGTACATGCACACACACGCACAAAAAACAAACAAAAACAATGAATACAGGGCCACAATGGAAGAATGGATGTATAGCAAGGCAAGGAGAAGTTCATATGATACAACTCTGTTCAATACCAAACTAAAACGGAAGCCCTTCGCTTTGTTAAAAAACTTCAAAACAACAAAACAACAGAATCAAAGAGGCAGTGCTCAGCATGGTAAACAAATACAAACTGATTGATTGGTAATAGGTCCAATGGATCAACTACTAACAACCCAATCTGCTATTCACAGAATAGCGTTTTAAAGACAAATACGACTGCTTTTGTCATCCCAGTCATGGACACCATCATGGTCATCATCATCATCATCATCATCATCATCATCACGAAGGACTGACTGAGACCTTGTGCTAAAGATCACCAGGCATTAAGAAGAGGAATAAAATGTAAAAGCACCTTTAAAAAGCCATTCAAAACCCACTGAACAAAAATAAACTCTACTCTTATCTGAAGTCTATTCTGTTTGTTCTTTCTGTGCAAACATTTAATATTGCGCCTTATATATTATACAATGTACCCTTTATCTCTCTCCCTCCCTCTCTTTCATGGCTTCTACAAAACTTTGTTTGAGTGCTCATAGCTCAGGAGAAAGCCCTGCCGATTCCCTGGCAAATGTCCCATGGAAAAAGTAACATAAAAAACACCCCAAACAGAACATAATCGTACATTCATTCGATGTGGATCTGGATGCGCCCTAACATCTTCGACGCTAAAGACCAGCTCTGTAGTAGCTCTCGCTCACATTCACAGCACTTTCAGTTTGCAACGCGACACACTTGCGCAAACGACACTCGTCTCTCACTCACGCCAGACGACTGTGCAACAACAACATTGCACCTTTTCCCCCTCTGAGAACTTTAAAGTGTGGCGGCCGTCGCGAAGGCCGTTTGGGAGACCGTGCGCGGGATTCAAAAACAGTCCTATAGTGGCCCCCCCCATCAGTCGGCGCCCCCCAGAGCCCACCCGCTGATATGGTTCTTCAGGGCCTGCAGGTTCCGCCTGGTTGTCCCCGCCACGTGTCGTCCCCCCCCCCCAGAGCCCCCCCAGCCCTGCTCCCTGGAGTGACCTGATTGGCCGAACCCTCCCTCCGTCTCCCGCATCTCCTTGTTCATCTTGGCGATGCGCAGCCTGCGGGGGGGGGGGGGGGGGGGGGGGGGGGGGAGGAGAGGTACAGGACTCGGTTACAGCCTCACATATCAATGCTGTTACTCTGCGTCATTTGTCCTTTCAATGGGTCCCCACGGTTTATAAAAGGGGTTCCCTCAGGACTCACAGGGTGACGATGTCGGCGTTGGCGTTCTCCACGGCGATGCCGATGGGGTCCTTCTGGTACTTGTCCTTGGCATTGTAGTCGGCGCCCCTCTTCAGGAACAGACACACCAGCCTGCCGGGGCGACACGCAGGGTTCAAGGGTCAAAGGTCGCCCTTTGGGTTTGTGTGGGTGTACAAAAAATAAAATGACCTTAAAAGATCTTGAATTGAGGTTGGAAATATGAACGCTAACCGTCCACCACCCACCTGAAAGAAATATCTACGTTGACAAGGCAATCTCGAAGATCGCCGAAGAGGTTCATGTAAATCACTGTCAGCTGAGTCAGTATCTATTAGCCAAATTGCACTTGCATTGGCAGTATTATGAATGTAATGAACTTGGTGTTGGGGGTGAAATTCCTGCCATGCATGCAAATCACAAGGATCTAGTGACGTGTTTTCCATCAGTTAGCAGTGGCTGTTCCGCCCTCACTTGTGTGTGTGTGTGTAGCAATGGACTGTTTTCTTCCCATAGGTGTCACAAAAAAGAACGAAACCGAGATCTTTGAGATTGCCACATTTATTTTCTGTCTGACAAAATAAATGTTTACAAAGCTCTGTTCTTCATTATCTTCTTCATTTTTTGAGAAGTTGATTTTTAGCCTTGAAAAGAGACCAATTATCCTAGCTAGATGATTAGGGTGTGGTTTCACTTTGTGTTTTCAGCTTTGATTATTAAGTGTGTTGTCGTTGTTTACAAAACAGTTTGTCGATTTAGCCTATGGCATCTGTCTGGGCTGTCTTCAATCCTGTGGGAAGAACGTAAATGGCTTTTCCCTGCAGTTTCTAAACTTACAATAAACATATATGCTCCCAAGAACTACTGAGCAATGAAACCCTAATTAATTACCGTAACATTAAACCTTGTCATATATATAATAAAAAAAAATAAAAAAAAATCAAATCCATTGTGTATTCTACTGCAATACTTAGTAATCTTATCTCAAACGGCGGTTCTAGCCTGAAGGTAAATTCTTGCTGACTTACGGGGGGTTTAAATGTGGGCTCACCTTGAGCTTGGAAAGCCAGTCTGTCGAGTGCTTACACGTGTTTGTCTTCATGGGTATCAATATATGAAAGTGTATTTGCTTTAATGTGTATTTCTATCCGTAGAATACGTCTGGTACCGTCACATCAGCTACACATGCATGTCTCTGTAAAAAAGTACTGTATATCACAATAAGAAAAGCTATCTCTGTGTGCGTGTGTGTGCGCGCAGGCGTGTGCGTGTGCGTGTGCGTGTGTGTGTGTGTGTGTTACCCGGTGTGGCCCAGCACAGTGGCGTGGTGCAGGGGTCCGCTGCGTGGGCGTCGGCCTGGTTGACGCTCGCTCCGTTCTGCAGCAGGAACTCACACGCCGCCAGGGAGTTCTGGGGAGACGGGGCCGGTGAGCACGGGGCCAGTGGAGGTTTATATATACACACATCATACTCACACACTCTCGTATCACACACACACACACACACACACACACACACACACACACCACTCACTCATATTAACACACACAAACTCATATTCACTCATTCATCATATAAACAAACACACACACTCGTATTCCCGCCCACATACTCTTGTTCACTCACACTCATCAACTAACCCCCCCTACACACACACACACACACACACAGACACCCCCCTCACCGCGGTCACGGCCTGCAGCAGGGGGCTGCGGGAGTCTTTGGCGGCGTTCAGCCCAGTTGACGTCGGCGCCGTGGGCCAGGGCGTCCGCCATCACCAGGAAGTTGGGCCGGCCCGCCGAGCGGTACAGCAGAGCCCCGGGGTGCAGAGTGCTGAGGTCCCTCCTCCTCTTCCTCCTCCTCCTCCTCATCCTGCTGCTGCTGGCCTTCCTCAGCTGATGATGGAGGAGGAGGAGGAGGAGGAGGAGGAGGAGGAGGAGGAGGAAAAGAGGAGGATGGAGGAAGGAGGAGGAGAGGAAGGAGGAAGGAGGAGGCGGTGGAGGAAGAAGAGCAGGAGCAAGAAAAGGAGGAAGGGATGGTGGTGGAGAACAAGGAGGAAGAGAAGGTGGTGCAGCAGAAGGAGGAGCAGGAGGAGGAGGAGGAAGGAGGAGGTGGTGGAGGTAGAAGAGGAAGAGGAGGTTGTAGTAGTGCAGATCATCTGTCGCACCTCATTGTTTATATATTTGATGAAATACCCGTTGTTTTTTTTTATGATCACTTTAATACCACTTTTGTGCGTTTGTGTAGTTCTTAGATTAACCTCCCGATTCCATACAAAGTTAAATGTTAATGTGCCTCGATTGCATTCGTCACAGAACACGGCACACCCTTGATAACAAACCACTGTGACTGAGGGGATCCACAGATAAGACTGCAGAGAGAGGAAGCTCGCTTGGCCCCGTATGTCCATGCAAAGACACACACACGTTTAGAGTGAGTGTGTGTGTGTGTGTGTGTGTGTGTGTGTGTGTGTGTGTGTGTGTGTGTGTGTGTGTGTGTGTGTGTGTGTGTCGTGTGTGTGTGTGTGTGTGTGTGTGTGTGTGTGTGTGTGTGTGTGTGTGTGTGTGTGTGTGTGTGTGTGTGTGTGTGTGTGTGTATATATGTATGCGTGTATGTGTATGTGTGTTGTCTCACCTTTGTGAAAGCCTGCATTATTCTTTTTGGGGGGAAGGTCATTGTAGCTTGGCCCTAAGAAGTAGGAATGAAGCACACACACAGGAAGAGAGAGAGAGAGAGAGGAAGAGAGAAAGAGAGGGAGAAAGGAAGGAGAGCGGGAGGGAGAGGAAAGGGGGGAGGGGGGGGAGAGGGAGACAGAGAGTCACATGGGAGGCCTTCGGCAACTTCAAAACGTAGTAACTGGTTTTACCTGCCGACTTCAAATACACACACACACACACACACACACACACACACACACACACACACACACCTCCCCCTCTAGCCTGCTGGGTTATTAAAGCGGTGGTCCTAACCTGAGAGCCGTGGCAGTGTGGCGCGCCCGGGCTTGGGTTTGAGCGGGGGCCTCAGGGAGCGGTCGTGGGTGCAGGCCCGGGTGCGGCGGCCGCTGGCACGCCGCAGCAGGGGGAGGCCGCCGCCCCCCGCCTCCGGGAGCTTCTGGATGAACTTCTTCTCCACGTACTTGGAGCGGATCCACGTCTCCTTGTCCCCCCTGGATGACGCACGCACCACGCGCACGCACACGCACACTTAAATGAGAACCAAACCAGGGGGGCCGTCAGCCCAGAAGGTTATCTTCAAATCCGATATTCTCCGCCAAACGGCTTGTGAACGGTCCACTCTGCATCGGCAACAGGTACTGGTCTGTGCTTGACGTCGAAGTACCTTTTAGTGTACCCTTGGACGTCACCACGCAGTGGTCTCCTCCGGCCAGGTGTGTGGACCCCCTCTAGTCCGCGTACAAGGGGTGTTGGGGTTTGGATTCGCCTTATTGGCCGCTTTAATAACTCTTTTCTTTTCTAGCGTAATGTCGGTTTGTATTGATGGGTCGTTTTATGCGTCACGTGTCCAAGATGTAGAGCCCAATCGAGACCGATGCGTGAAACTAGCCCGGTGACGTGTACTTCGTCAACGTACTGAACCTATGGCAACGCGTTATGCTAATTCTGCGTTTCCTTTGGTCTGAATGG